>NW_028318339.1:989000-1304750 GCF_062004578.1 Staurois parvus | reverse complement strand
TGAGATGGTGCATTGTCATGCATGAAGATAATTTTATTACGGAAAGCATAGTTCTTCCTTCTGTATCAGGGAAGAAGTGGTCAGTCATAAACTCCACATACTTTGCAGAGGTCATCTTTACACCTTCGGGGTCCCTAAAGGGGCTGACCAGCTCTGTTCCCATGATTCCGGCCCAAAACATGACTCCACCACCGCCTTGCTGATGTTGCAGCCTTGTTGGAACAGGGTGGCCGTCCACCAACCATCCACTACTCTATCCATCTGGACCAGCCAGGGTTGCACGGCACTCATCAGTGAACAGGACTGTCTGAAAATTAGTCTTCAAGTATTTTTCTGCCCAATGCAGCCGTTTCTGCTTGTGAGCATTGGTTATTGGTGGCCAAATAGAAGGTTTATGCACAGTTGCAAGACACTGGAGGACTCTACACCTTGATGTCCGTGGGACTCCAGAGGCACCAGCAGCTTCAAATATCTGTTTGCTGCTATGTAATGGTATTTTAGCAGCTGCTCTCTTGATCCGATGCAAGGATCTGGCAGAAATCTTCCTCAATGTTCCTTTATCTGCACGAACCCGTCTGTGCTCTGAATCAGCCACAAATCTCTTAATAGTGCGATGATCACGCTTAAGTTTTCGTGATATATCTAATGTTTTCATACCTCGTCCAAGGCATTGAACTATTTCACTCTTTTCGGCAGCAGAGAGATCCTTTTTCTTCCCCATATTGCTTGAAAATGGTGGAACACCCTCCTTTAGTAGTTTTTCCTTAAATTGGGCTTACCGGCCAATCTAATTATCACAGGTGTCCGAGATTGTTTTCAGTGATCAAAAGAGCCCTGACACACAATGCCATCCATGAGTTAAACTGAAAAACAAAATATTTAATCTTTGTGACACTTAAATAGAATTTGCATAATAATTTGGAACACAGTGTATAGTGAATGTTTGAGTTTGTAAAGAAGAATACAAACACTGCTATTTTTTTGAACAGTCTAATATTCACTTTTCTTCAATTTTTTTGTAGAGGAACAACACAAATTTTATATAATTTTCTTCATGTTTTGATTTGGAAAAGAATGTGTAGTGTTCCCAATGCATTTGTGTCTATGGAAATAAAAGCTATTAGAATGATTTTGAGCTTTATTCACTTTTTTTCAACACACTACTATTATTTTGAACACAACTGTATGTGTATACCCAGCTTTAATATGCACTGAGATGGATCAAAGGAGAAGTGTGGGATTAAAAAAACAAACATACATACCTCCCTGTCTCCCATTGGCTCTATGCCTGAGAATTGAGCAATTACATGACCGATGATCGCTCGGTTCTCTGTCTGCCTGGAGTAAAGGGCAGAGTCAGGAGCCGCTGCAGCGTGTGGCTCGGCGCAGGGGCAGTGTGCCGACTCGCACTGGTGTACGGGCACTAGGTCCTGGCCGGCCGCTGCGACGATGGAACTCGCGCATGCGCACTCGGGACCGCAGGTGTGCGCCTGGCACCAATGACAGCACAGGGCGCGGTATTTAAATCTGCTCTGCGCTGATACTGGTTGCCGTATGGTCTCTTCTGTTTGTTCCTGCTCCTGTATCTGTGCTGATTGATCGTTGCTGACCCGGATTGTATCTGACCGTGCTGTATTCTCCTGCTCTGACCCCTGGCTTGCCTGACCTCTCTTTTGGATGCCCCTCATTGGATCTGACCTTTCTATAGAAAGTTTATCAGGAACTTCTCTGGTCTGGTGTCCCCCATTACCCAGCTTACCAAACGGGGTCCATTTCAAGTAGACACCCGAGGCTCAAACAGCGTTTGAAACCCTGAAGGGATTATTCACCACCGCTCCCATTCTTAGTCATCCTGATTCCTCCCTGCCATATTTCTTGAAAGTTGATGCTTCGGAAAACGCAGTGGGGGCCGTCTTGTCCCAGAGAAAAGGCACCAGGGAACTCCTGCACCCAGTGGCGTTCTTCTCGAGGAAACTTACACCAGCGGAAAGGAACTACGATATTGGGGATCGAGAACTTTTGGCCATCAAGACCGCACTGGAAGAATAGAGATACTTGCTGGAAGGGGCCACGCATCCAATTCTGATCTTCACTGATCACAAAAATTTTGAATACTTGAGAACGGCAAAACGCTTGAGACCACGCCAAGCTGGATGGGCACTCTTTTTCTCCCGGTTCTCATTCCATATCACGTGTAGGCCGGGGTCCAAGAACACGAAGCCCGACGCCCTTTCGCGCATGTTTTGAAGACCCTGAAGAGGTCCCCAAACCAGATACTATCTTGTCCTCAGGGAACTTTCTTGCCCTCCAAATGGAGCTACATTTTAGGCTACAGAATGCATCCATGGGAATGCCACACCCTACAGAGGGAGGGCTCTTATGGAAGAAAGGGCTAATCGTGGTACCCAAAGAGGTCCAAACCTTGGTCCTGGGAGACTGCCATGACCATCCGATGGCAGGTCATTTCGGGATGGTAAAAACTCTAGAATTACTCCAGCGCACATTCTGGTGGCCAGGCATGGCCAATCATTGCGAACACTACGTCAAGACCTGCGCCACCTGTCAGAGGAACAAGTCCTCCAGGAGCAAGGCCTGGGGGTTACTACGTCCCCTGCCTATTCCTGACCGACCGTGGCAAATGATTGCGATCGACTTTATAGTTGAGCTCCCTCCGTCTCAGCACCACACCGCAATCTTCTTAATTGTGGATCGCCTGTCGAATTTGGCCTACTTTTTGCCTCTTAAGAACACGCCCTCGGCTCTGGAAACGGCGTAAATCTTCATAAGAGAAGTTGTAAGACTTCATGGAGTTCCTGAAGGCATTGTTTCAGACCGGGGAGTCCAGTTTACCTCGAAGTTCTGGAAAGCGTTATGCGAGGTGTTGGGAATCAGATTGTCCCTCTCTTCCGCCTACCACCCACAGATGAATGGGCAGACGGAGAGGACAAATCAGACGTTGGAGCAATACTTGAGATGCTACACGTCCTTCCTGCAGGACGATTGGCTGGCACTCTTGCCACTGGCTGAATTTGCGTATAACAACGCAAATCATTCAGCTACGGGGCATTCCCCATTTTTTGCAAACTATGGGTTCCATCCCACATTTCTACCCGATCTGATTCCTGAAAGCCCAGTTCCTGCCACTCAAAGCACCCTGAATTTTTTTTCTGCCAACAACAAGGTGCTTCAAGAAGCCATTGCAAAAGCCCAGGAGGACAACAAGAGGGCCTTCGACAGGAAGAGAAGGGGGGAACTAGTATTGCAACCTGGGGATCAGGTCTGGCTAGCGGCAACAAATTTGAAAATGTCTTGCATGTCAAGAAAGCTAGGGCCGAAGTTTATGGGTCCATTCCGTGTGAAACGAATGATCAACAAAGTTGCGTATGAACTCACTCTTCCGGAAACTTTTAAGATTCACCCAGTTTTCCATGTGTCGCTACTGAAGCCAGCTACACCAGACCCCTTCCCGGATCAGAGGTCCAGACCCCCGGAAGCAATAACCATCGATGATCAAGAAGAATTTGAGGTGGAAGCAATCTTGGATTGCCGGAAGAGGGGTGGCCAGACACAGTTCCTGATCAAATGGAAGGGTTATGGCCCTGAGGAGAACTCATGGGTATCAGCCCAAAATGTTCATGCCCCCAGACTTGTCCGGGAGTTTTATCGCAGCCACCCACGGAGGAGAGATCATTTGGGCACCCGAAGGTTGCCCGTAGCGGGGGGGCAATGTCAGGAGCCGCCGCGGCGTGTGGCTCGGCACAGGCGCAGTGTGCCGACTCGCACTGGTGTACGGGCACTAGGTTCTGGCCAGCCGCAGCGACGATGGAACTCGCGCATGCGCACTCGGGACCGTGGGTGCGTGCCTGGCACCAATGACAGCACAGGGCACGGTATTTAAATCCGCTCTGCGCTGACACTGGTTGCCGTATGGTCTCTTCTGTTTGTTCCTGCTCCTGTATCTGTGCTGATTGATCGTTGCTGACCCGGATTGTTCCTGACCGTTCTGTATTCTCCTGCTCTGACCCCTGGCTTGCCTGACCTCTCTTTTGGATGCCCCTCATTGGATCTGACCTTCCGTTACTGACCCGGCGAGTGACCCGACTATTCTCTGCCTGCTGCCTTGTACTGTGCTGTCCCCACGGTTACCAACTCAGCTTGTCTGACCACAATTCTGCTCAGCCATCCATTTGTCCTGTTCGAACCCATCCGCCTCTTCACATCAGGCTCTCACCCTGCAGATACCTCTGGCGGATCCCTCTACCACAGGTGGGTGTACTCAGGGGCCGCGACCTGGTCTCTGTCTGCTCCAAGTCCATCCCCACCATCAGGGGCCCTGGTGATCAAGCAGACTGGGACTTAGACTCCGCGCTCTGGGGAATCCTATTCCGTGGGTTGCTAGAGGTACCGCCAGGTGGTTCATTACAGGCAGTGACTGTCAGTCACCACTCTCTGCTCTGCCCCTCCATCGCTCACTGGAGCATCGGACTGGAGATGGGGTGGGAGTGGCTGGCCCAGACTCACAAACTGCTGGGGTATAGAGGTTTGTCAGGTGGCTTGGAGGATGAGTCCAGAGTCAGTGTATGAGTTATCCTACCACTGGCTGGGGACAGCACAGGCTAAAGTGGAAATTACACTGCTGACAGAGACGGATGAAGATGCTTCAAGGTCTGAAGTCTAAGAGCTGAAAGTCTCCTGTTATCACCACTATGTACCTCAAAATTCAAGGGCGCATTTCAAAGCAATCCTGTTTTTTTTTTTATCAACCTGGGGATGAGTGCAGTTTGTTTAACAGGTTTTCCTGTGACACAGTCCACTTAAGAAATCAGCATTGTTCAAGGCACCTGATGATGTGTTCTCCTTGTCCACTCAGAGAATACTTTGCATTCATTGAGAAATCTGGAGGAAGGGAGCAGGGACTGAGCGAGTAACCCCCTATGTTCAGTTAGCAGAAGGTCAGCCACTCAGTATCTGACCCAGAAGCTAGCGGTGATCACTGTGTTATTGATGCCTACTACAATGTTTTTTGTCCTCCACAGAGACCCCACAGTTATGGCACATGCATACTTACATTAGTCCATTCAGAACCAATGTAACTGTAAAAATTGCCATACCTAATCTTCAGCCTTAAAATAAGGGAAAATGCTGCACCACATGCAGAGGGAAAAAATAACAATATACTGTAGATTACTACACACTGGAGTTCTGATTACTACACACTGGAATTCTGCTTTCATTTCCAACAAGGAACACAAGCTGCATGAAGATTGTATAGTTTACCCATGCTTGCTATGGTGTCATCTGCCTACTACCATCAAGTCCACATCACCCATTTGGATAGTCAACTCATTGGGACTGGATTTTCTTATTAGTCTGACTTCAGCCAAGTGAGTTCTGATTGGTTGCAATAGGTTATAGCAAATAATACTTCGATTTCTGCAGAGTTTTTGCAATAAGGCCAATAGCTCCTCTTTTAGCAGTATAATCCTTTGTCATAAATAAAAATTAATAAACCTCAAATGTCACAGAACCTAGGCCTTGGCTTGGCAATATACACTGCTCAAAAAAAATTAAAGGAACACTTTGAAAACACATTAGATCTCAATGGGTAAAAATATTGTGCTGGATATCTGTACTGATATGGACTGGGTAATGTGTTAGGAACATAAGGATGCCCCATTGATTGCTGGAAATATAAATTATCAATCTACAGAGGATGGAATTCAAAGACCCCCCCCCCGCCCCCAAAAAAATCAAAGTGAGAAAATGATGCAGCAGGCTGGTCCATTTTGCTGAAATTTAATTGCAGCAACTCAAATTGGCACTCAGTAGTTTGTATGGCCCCCACGTGCTTGTATGCATGCCTGACATCTGGGCATCCTCCTAATGAGACAACAGATGGTGTCCTGGGGTTGACCAGGACATCACTGAGCTCCTGAACAATCTGAGGTGCAATCTGGCGGCGTCGGACAGACTGAAACATGATATCCCAGAGGTGTTTTAGGTGGATTTAGTTGTGGTGAGCGTGGGGGCCATTCAATGGTATCAATTCCTTTATCCTGCAGGAACTGCCTGCATACTCTTACCACATGAGGCCGGGCATTGTCAAGCACCAGGAGCAACCCAGGACCCACTGCACCAGTGTAGGGTCTGACAATGAGTCCAGAGATTTCATCCCGATACCTAATGGCAGTCAGGGTGCCATTGTCTAGCCTGTAGAGGTCTGTCCCTCCATGGATATGCCTCCCCAGACAAGGGCAGACTGACTATTTGGGCACTCGGGCACTGCCCGAGGGCCCAGGGTCAGTAGGGGGCCCCATGAGATGCCCTTTGTACCTTTTATCATAGGCTTTTTTGGGTGTGATTTGAATGTGGGTGAGGACACGGGCCCCATGATCCCCTATTGTCCGGGAGCCCCATGAGTTGTCAGTCCGCCCCTTTCCCCAGACCATCACTGACCCACCACCAAAACGGTCATGCTGAACGTTGTTACGGGCAGCTGAACGTTGTTACGGGCAGCATAACGTTCTCCACGGCTTCTCCAGACCCTTTCATGTCTGTCACTTGTGCTCAGGGTGAACCTGCTCTCATCTGTGAAAAGCACAGGGCGCCAGTGGCGTACCTGCCAATTCTGGTGTTCAATGGCAAATGCCAATTGAGCTCTATGGAGCACAGGGCCCACTAGAGGACATTGGGCCCTCAGGCCACCCTCTCATGAAATCTGTTTCTAATTGTTTGGACAGAGACAGTCACACCAGTGGCCTGCTGGAGGTCATTTTGTAGGGCTCTGGCAGTGCTCACCCTGTTCCTCCTTGCATAAAGGAGCAGATAACGGTCCTGCTGTTGGGTTGAGGACCTTCTATATCCCTGTCCAGCTCTCCTAGAGTAACTTCCTGTCCCATGGAATTCCCTCCATGCTCTTGAGACTGTGCTGGGAAACACAGCAAACCTTATGGCCATGGCACGTATTGATGTGCTATCCTGGATGAGTTGGCCTGCCTGTGCAACCTCTGTAGGGTCCAGGTATCGCCTCATGCTACCAGTAGTGACACTGACCCTAGCCAAATGCAAAACTAGTGAAAAAAAGTCAGAAAAGATTAGTAGGGAAAATGTCTGTGGCCTCCACCTGTAAAACCATTCCTGTTTTGGGGATTGTCTCATTATTGCCCATCTAGTGCACCTGTTGTTAATTTCATTAACACCAAAGCATCTGAAACTGATTAACAACCCCCTCTGCTATTTACCTGACCAGATCAATATCCCAGGAGTTTAATCGACTTGATGCTATACTCTAATTAAAGAGCGTTCCTTTAATTTTTTTGAGCAGTGTATTTTGTGGATAGGAAAACACTTCGGAAAGCTTTTCATTTTTAAAAGGTTACTAACCTCTTAAACCTTCGATATTTTCATGGGCATTGTTCCCTTTTAAACAGTTCTTTTATTTTATGTCAACATGTTTAAATTCTCTTTTCTGGGGTACTTGCCTTTATAAATATTATGGTGTAACATTTCACCGCCATAACACTTTACACCCAAGGAACTTTGAGAGTCATTTATGACTTGGTATAAATTCCTGGCAACCCATCCATGGCGCTCTAGCAGGAACACGAATTCTGAAAGATCAGCAAATAAGCTGGTTGTGGATGTAGTAGCTTGTAATGCAATACAGCAAAATAGAACTGTTCCTATAGCTAGCGCCAAGAATTGGTGTGAGCAGAGATCAGGAGAAGGCGAGATCTGATTAGCGGCATTGTGCTACTACAAAGGACTTGTAAAAGCACTTCCTGCATTAGGAAACAGTATCTATATGATGATTGGCTTTGAGGCGATTTTCATTGTCACCAAAACTTGACATATACAGAACAATTAATTAATTTTGCACCCTTTCGACCCAAACTACCACTATGATTAGCTTAAAGTGGAACTTAACTAGATCTGAGCACTATGAACTGAAAATGCTATTTCATTCATTTTTCATTTCATTTTAATAATCAGAGCAAATTCACCCATCCATCCATGTCTCCATGCTTTATTTTGAATCACTTAGAAAAACACTCCCCTAGCATTTCTAGCTGTAGTCATCCTGAGTAAGAGCAGATGATTGATGTGGCATTTGCTAAATGCCCATGAAGATCCCTGGGATGTATGAAATCATTTTGGCCCAGGACAGAAACCAGGATGCAACTGAAGAAATAAAAAAAAAACATTAAAACAAGGAAATATACAGTGGGGAAAAAAATATTTGATCCCCTGCAGATTTTATAAGTTTGCCCACTTACAAAGAAATGGTCTATCATTTTTGTCATAGGTGTATTTTAAATGATAGAGACAGAATATCAACCAAAAATCCAGAAAAAACATGATAAATATAAATTGAGTTTGCAGTTTAGTGAGTAAAATAAGTATTTGATCACCAAACAAAACATGCCTTAGTACTTGGTGGAGAAACCCTTGTTGACAAGCACAGAGGTAAGACATTTCTTGTAGTTGGTTACCAGGTTTGCACACATCTCAGGAGGGATTTTAGTCCACTCTTCTTTACAATTCGTCTCTAAATCCTTAAGGTTTCTTGGCTGTTGCTTGGCATCAGGGGCGGACTGACCATTTGGAAACTCGGGCACTGCCCGAGGGCCCGGGGTCAGTAGGGGGCCCCATGAGATGCCCCTGGTACCTTTTTCATAGGCTTTTTTGGGTTTGGGCAAGGACACAGGGGCCCCATGATCCCCTATTGCCCGGGGGCCCCATGAGTTTTCAGTCCGCCCCTGCTTGGCAACTCGAAGTTTCAGCTCCCTCCATAAATTCTCTATAGGATTAAGGTCTGGCCTAAGGCTGGGTTCACACTGATGCGGTGTGGAATTCGCAGCATTTTCTGTGTGAATTCCACATCGCATCAAAATTGCACCCCATTCTTCCGAATCGCTGCAGCTGTGTATGTTAAGTTAACAACACCCCAAAATCGGTCCGCAACATGTGGTGCGATGTGCAGAATCGGATCGCATAGGTGTGAATACCCATGCAATTCAATTCTATTGTGGACCCAAAAAAAAGGCACCACACATAAATCGCATCTGATTTGCACAGGAATGCGGTGCGGTTCCTATGCGATTCACATGCGATGTACCACACCGGATTAGTGTGAACCTAGCCTAAATCTCATTTAGATCTACCAACAACTATGTAGTAAAAGGGCTGGCCTGGATGGATACAAATTAATTTAATAATTTAGGTAAGTCCTCATATTACACAGGTTTGGTAAATCTAAAGATAATTATATATAGATTGTACAGACCTATGGTTATCCTAAAGCTCCATGCACACCAACACACTTTTTTTAAGCTAAAACAATTCTGGAAAAATGCTGGAAATAGCATTTTTTAGTGTTTAGGAGCATTAGCATGTTATTAGCATTTTTACAGTACATGTAGAGGAAAAAATAGAAAAAGCTGGTAGCGTTTTAGTAGCATTTAGGAGCGTTTAGTGTTTTTTTTCTGCTGGAAAAACGCTCCAAAAACAATGTTTTTTCTGCTCTTAGACGCTGAAGGTCGAAAAATGCCAATAGCCTGAAGCAGTGTGCATGAACACATCGGATAACACTATTTAGCTTCTAGGAGCAAAATAAAAAGCTAATAACAGCTGGTAGGAGCTTAAACAAATGCTAGTGTGCATAACACAGGGTTGACGTTGCCATCCCCTTCATGATGTAATAGCGTTTTGGGCCTGGCATTTGGATGCTTAGACCTAAACACTGTATCATGGGAGGAGGACATATTCTTATCCATACCTGTATGCACATTGTGGAGACTATGCAGAGGAAGGAGAATCAGGGTAGAGTTGAGAAGGTGAGTATATGTAGACTAGCAAGAGGTTCTTTAATTTTGTACATGCAGCCTCTCCAATGCAGAACTCCAAGCAAACATAAAAGACGCTTGTTAATAGATCTAGATGTTTATGAAGTGTAGCCAGGTTTGCTAGTCGGTACAAACGGTTTCCCTGTTTGGAAGCTTTGCTCTTTACCTGTTACACATAGCTGGTTAAATAAATTGCCTGCAATGCTGAACTGCAGTGACCATTTTGAGGAAGACCATGAGCAATGCTTGGCTATGGAGTGCGTTCAACCCTACTGGTGGCCATTTTAGGTGATATGAATGCAGGACTGTATGCAGCCACAGAGTGAGCTGGAGGAAAACCCCACCCACCACCAGAGGGAAACCAAGGAATAGGAGCTGCTGTGAATTCTGGGAAGGACAGAACCTGCAGGAAGGAACCACTGGAACAGAACCACTGTTGAGCCTGGTGTTGCCGCCTGAGCATGGAGAGGATGTTATTGCAGCTGACACCACTGAGCCATGAGCAGAGCAGAGAGGAGAGCTGGAGGAGTCAAGTCAACACCCTTTGGGCCTGCGAGAGGCTGCTGGCCATACCATACCACACATTACCTAAAGGAACAGTGTTACCTACTGGGGGCACCATTCTGGTACCTTACTTTTGAGCGACTCCAATGCTGGATTTTGGGCACAATGCACTGGCCAGTAGGTAAAGGTTAACCGAACCATTGTCCTAGCATGACCCTTTAGTAAAAGGATAAGGAGTCAGTCACTGGTCTGCCTGTTTATTACAAAGTTAATATGTTATTTTGCAACTATTTTACATACTATTTGAAGTTTGCCATTTTTCATTCTTTGTTAAATTATTGTGCATTGTTGCAATAAATATCCACCCTTCAGCCGTGGCATGTTTGAGAGCATGGGGCAGTTTAAAGAGTTGTGGGCACGAGGAACAGAGGACCCGAGAAAACAGCTGCTCCTTCTGAAGTAGGCACTACATAATCAATCATTACATTTGTTTATTAATGCAGCTATAGCAAGTACCTAAATTTAACTTGGTATCACACTCTTGCAATCCCCTATACAGCAGGACTCAGACTTGAGGGGGAAGGAGGAGGACTGGAATATACTGCAGGTGAAGTTTGAGGCATCTCCACAGTTGGACCAAGTCCCCATGACCCGTAGAGCACTTGGTACACATAGGGTCCCCTCTTACTCCCATTTTATAGAGTGTTGTTGTGGTGAGGTGGACCCTAAGGAGAATATAAAGCTGAGAAAAACGTTGGGTTACATTTAAAGAGCAAAGCTTCACTGCCTGCAGGGCCTCTTCCCACTACTCCTCTACAAAGACTCCAACATCCTTTTCCCACCTATTTGCTACCCTAGAGGGGAAAATATTCAGTAACATGGAGTAGCTTCTAGAAATAAAACCCTTACAGGAGGTAGCTTGTGACATGAAATTAAATATAAGGGCGGGCGATTATACCCTGATATCGACCCCTGCCTGCGATTTAACTACATGTTTCAGTTGTAGGTAGTAAAATTGCATATGCTGGGGAAGTTGAAATTTAGCTTGAAATTCAGAAAATAGTAAAAATATGAGATGCGTAAAACCATAGCATTTCCATTTGGCCCCATATTGCAATGATTTCAGCTCTGAGTAATTGCCATTGCCCCAAATTGAACTGAATTTAATAAAACCAGAGACAGCCTGCATTTGTCTCACCTTATTCCATATTTTTTTGCATAAGACCATATGTGGGAAAAAGCTTTTTAGACTTACTAAAAGATAATGCTTCCAGTCCTTCTGCCACATTGTCCACTCATATCACAGATAGTAGTAATGTAGTAGCAGGGTCAACACTGCTATCAATTTGTTTAGGTGCCTAGGGCAAGGCCCTTGCTATATGCTGCATCTGGGCCAGAAGATAATAAAGCCAGGGATTGGGTAAGGCTAAACCACCTTCATCCTTAGGCCACTGAAGCTGCTCAAGTTTCACCCTGGGAGACTTATCATACCACAAAAATGAACAGAAGATGGAATTGATAATGTGGAACATTTTCAAGCGTATAACCATCGGAGAGTTGTGTAAAATGTAAAAGAGCTATGGCATGAATATCCTTTTTATGAGGTTAGTTTTCCCCACCAGGGACAGTTTTAGTTTATTAGAAACTTTAACCTTGTCCCTGATATGAAGCAACATTGGTGACAGGTTGAGGTGGACATATTCAGTAGACTGAGGAGTGACATTAATACCCAAATATTGAAAAGAGGGAGAGACAGGGATGTTGTATATCTTAGAGACCTGTTGGTCAGATGTCTTATCCAGAAGCTTGCTTGAAGATTTGAACCAGTTAATAATTAAGCCACAGTATGCCTCAAAATTTGTAACTATAGACATAGCCTGCAAGGGTGTGGAAGTGGCACCCAGCAGGAGCATGGTGTCATCTACGTACAACATAATTTTATCCTGCAGCTCACCATATTTAAAGACACAGATGGCAGGGTGCCATCGGATAAGGGCAGCAAAGCGCTCAACAGCGATAGCAAATAATAGAGGGGACAGTGGGCATCCCTGACGGCTGCCTCTATGTAAGGGGGAGGTTGTAGATATCCATCCTGCTTCTCTAATTGCTGCCTGATCAGAGCTGTATAACAATTTAACCCAGGATAGGTATGTAGCACCAAAGCCAAAAACTGTCCATCGTGGCCCATAAGTGCTGGCGCTCAATGCTGTCAAAGGCTTTGTGTGCATCCAATGACAATAATGCTCTCTCACCCATATTGTCCAACTGGGACTGTATGTTAAGGAATAATCTGTGTAAATTAATTGCTGTGGATTTTTGGGGTATAAAGCCAGATTGGTCAGAGTGTATAATGGAAGTGATAACTTTATTAAGTCTCATGGCCAACACTTTGGCTAAAATTTTTATGTCACTTTGTAAAAAGGAATATTGGTCTATAGGAGCCAGAGTCAAGGGGATCTTTACTTTGTTTCAATAATAATATAATAATAGCTTTAGTCATTGACAACGGAAAGACATTGAAGTTTCCTAGCATTGTTAAACACGTCAAGTAAATGGGGTAGAATGACCTCTCCATATTGCTTATACACCTCCATAGGGAGGCCATCATCCCTTGGGGCTTTAGAGTTGGGGAACGAGCTGGTCTCTAACTGTAATTCTTCCAATGTTAGTGGAGAGTCCAGGAGCTTTCTGTTGGAAGCTGAAAAGCGGGGCAATTCTATGCTTTGTAAATAAGCCATCAGAGATTCCATGGAGTATTGTTGTTTGGATTGATACAAATCTGAGTAGAATGCTACAAGCTCTGCTAAAATAAGCTCTGGGGAATTTGTATCGCTCCACTACAGTCAAAAAGTGCCCTAATGGATGGAGAGGCTTGATGGGATTGCACTAATTTAACTAAAATGCGACCAGTTTGCTCCCCCATCTCATAGAAAGCCAGTTTATTAAAAAAAAATGTCCTATCTGCAGAAGATGTATTAATTCGGTCAAGTGCTTTTTGGACTGAAACCCATGCTTCTATAGTATCATCAGTGGGGTTAGCAATAAAATCAGCTACTAGGTGACTCACCAGCTGAGCAACTTGTTCTCTCTGAGAATAAAAACAAGATAAAGTATGGAGCTAAAATCATACAAATAGTCTATAGATGAATCAACATAAAATGGACATATACATCAATTGCTGATGAAAGTTCATAAGGTGAGTAAATTGCTCAGAAAATCATGCGTCTTCCTGGGCCCAGTGGACGTGAATATAAGTGTATAAGCAATGCGCACTCACCAGAAAGCACATGTAAATGTGCATTAGTAATGATTTGATGTCATCTAATGGTCATCATGGGATGATAGCAGGAATCCTAAGCCTTTCATCTATGGGTGGATGGATTTAGAGGAATGGATTCGTCAATATCAGGATCTTCCAGAGTTCCCTTTTATGGGATAGGTGGGTGCAGTCCTCTGTGTCTAGTGGAGGCTCCCACTCTGGATGTTAGGATCGCTGCGAATTAAAAAGCTGGTTTAGGCTTTGTTTTTTACATTTCTTCAGTTGCTTCCTGGTTTCTGGCCTAGACCAAAAATGATGCCATACATCCCAGGAGTCTTCTTGGGAGGAGAGGCTTTCTCAGCTAAGCACACCCTCCTGCCTGCATGCCTATATATTTACCGCTGCGCAAGGTAGAGAGGCACCTAATCTCCAAGCACAACTCCTCCTGTAGGTGATAGCCCAGCTCGTGTGCTAGTTCAAATGGGAATGGCAGTAGTCCATGTAGCAGACTCTAATGGCACTTGCAGATTCCCATGATGACCATTAGATGACATCAAATCATTACTAATGCACATTTACATGCACTTTCTGGTGAGTGTGCATTGCTTATACACTTATATGCACGTCCACCGGGCCCAGGAAGACGCATGATTTTTTGAGCACTTTACTCACCTTATGAACTTTCACCAGCAATTGATGTCTATGTCCATTTTATGTTGATTCATCTATAGACTATTTGTATGATTTTAGCGCCGCACTTTATCTTGTTTCTATTGGCGGTTTTGCTTGGTTACCTTGTGCTTGGCTGCTTTTTTATTCATTTTTTCCATCACTCATTATCTTGCTTACTCAGTACCTTTAGGCACTCACATTTACCCATATTTCCTATACTCTCTCTGAGAATAGGTTGCCTGCTTAATGGCAGTCATTTTCGAGATAAAGATTCTTTTCAGAAAGGCTTTAAAGATCTCCCAATACAAAGCTAGATTTGAATGGTCTGCATAATTGCACCAGAATACGGTTATCTGAGCTGCTATAGAATCATGGGGATGGAAAATATGCATCCAGAATGCATTGAGTTTCCATGGCACTCTCTGTAAATTGGTCTGGGGTCTAGCATGTAATGGGGAGTGATCAGAAATGCCTCTGCTGGCATAGAGAATGTCATGAATCAGGGTTTGGCTGGAGATGTACATAGGCAGAGATCAAATCGCTTCTCGGCCTTTTGGCTAAGATCAAGTGTAGTATCTGTTCTTATCAGTGTCCAGTGGGGGTGCTCCCGACCATTCTAGCTTTGCGGGGATGGTTGTTGTATAGTACCCTCACTGGTATGATGGGGGTCCGGAAGGCTAGTACCGGAGGGACAGAAACCGGGGAGCGCCATGAGTATAAGCTGGGGCCCCGGGAGTAATTCCTCTGAGAAGACTGGAAAGACCCAGTACCTCCTGATTTGGACGGATCTACCTTGGTCTGGCCTGGGGCTGGGGACGCAAAAAGTCCGCAAACTCAGTGCCCCCTGAGTAGTCGCCTCAGGGGTGTCACTAGTAACACTTGGGTGTGGGACCCCACGGTGTGAAGATGACACATGGCCACTGTTTTTCACTTCTTTTTGCACAGCGCCCTAAGGACCAGGTCTTTTGGCTAAGTCCGGGGCAATTTTTGCTACAGGCCTCAGGGCCTGGTCTGTGCACTATTAGGCACGGTACCACTTTTTTATTTTCTATTTATTTATTTATTTACCACTCCCACGTTTTGTCACTTTTTCTGTTCTTATGTGTGTGTTTTTCACGGATGGAGGGTGTGGGTCCTCGGGCCTTACCTGAAGTCTAGGGGGAGGATGTGTGGCCATACGGTTCCTTCCTCCCCTGATCCCTAGGGGGTTTTCTCTTCGGGAGAACCCCCTTGCCTAGTACTGGATGTCCGGCTTCGGCTGGGCATAAGGAACGGTGGTCCACCAGGCCTTTTGGCCAGGAGGACCAAATGGGAACCTTGTCCCTGTCAGGAGCTTCGTGCCCCGGGGGATCGGGTGAACGGTCCAACCCTTCCGGGGGTAGGACAAACACACCCCTAAGTGCACTTTTTCGTGTGGTGTTTTGCACTTGCACTTTTTTTGTGAACACTTACGGGTTTTTCGTTATAGTTGCACGTTTGCGGACTTAAAAAAAAAAAAAAAAAAAAAAAATAGGCAGAGATCAATTTGGGATAGAGATTGCTGAAGCAGGAAAATTGTTTCTTCGTAGTGTGTGTATTTCACCATGGACCATCCAACCCACCTCCTCAATAAATTTCAGTAAAGATGTGCTGCATCCTCCACTGCCAATTGGGGTCGGTGCAGGGGCGGACTGACAACTCATGGGGCCCCCGGGCAATAGGGGATCATGGAGCCCGTGTCCTTGCCCAAACTCAAAAAAGCCTATGAAAAAGGTACCAGGGGCATCTACCAGGGGCATCTACCAGGGGCATCTCATGGGCCTCCTACTGACCCCAGGCCCTTGGGTAGTGCCCGAGTTTCCAAATAGTCAGTCCACCCCTGGATTGGTAGATGCCTATCAGAGTGGGTCCAGATAGCAATTAACATCTCCAACAGGAAAGAGGGGAATTGCAGAGCTGCTCATCTGGTATGTCAGGAGTGCTCTTAAAACAGAGTTAAATGGCTGTGGTATATGAAGTATTACTTTACTCAGATGTGTGCAATGTCCCATTGACAACAATGCATCTCATTTTAGATCAGTAAAAAACTCAGCATTTTTTACTCCCATGCGCAACAGACCCAATACTTTGAGAGCATTTGCTAAAGTTTCTTGCAAGTACAGAGTTAACAGATTGCAATCTCTCACAGTTCATTGCTGATATAGTTCCAGATCTTACTAACTAATTTAAGCTGCTCATGTCATACCTCTAAGCAAGAGAGAGTCCTCTCTATAAGGTCCATGTGCTGGTTCTAGCTCCCTGACTGGGTACCCCAAAGGGAAGAGCATGTGTTCTTTGCAGAATTACATCTTTCAGCACAGCTTCCTACTAGTTTCCATGAGGAAGACCAAGCTCTCAGAAGGTTACCTCACCTTGTATTTAAAGGCTACGAAAAAGGGGCAGAACCATGAATGCCGAGCAGTTGGCAATCTTAACCCTTTACCAACCTCCCTGGACAGTCTGTACACAGAACGCACTAATACATGCAGAGCAATAATGAGATGTAGTGTGTACCCCAAAAGTAGGCTCTTCCCCACATGCTGTTTAATATGGCTTTTTAAATCTCAGGAATGGATAGACAAAAATTCATCCTTTGTCAGGTAAGATAGTTCCCATATACGTATTCCATCAAGGTATTTAGCTGTTTGCCTAGAGCCAAGCTTAAAGCATTATTTATCATGCCTTGAATGTCTTTACAATGTGATGAATCAGAGCGTATGCCTGATGGCAGATATGATTTGCATGTTAAATTTATGCACACCATTAAGACAGATTTCTTTCCTTGTATTCCGTGCTATGATACTATGCTGAAATTCTGCTTTGGAAAATCTGATCTTGTTGCCCTTAGGAAATGCAGTTATCACCTGCATGTGTGATAACTCGCACCTCTGAAAATAATGCTAATAACCCACCAAGGACATTCTTGATTACAGGATGCCAGATTATCACATCTTTGAACTTTCAGAGAAAATTACATCTGTTTCCTCTTGTATATGTAACCTTCCTTTGTAGGCCAATTAGTACAAGCTTGGAAAGGAAATGTAGTAGAATTTACATAGAACACAAAAAACAAGGACATGTTATGTTTAATACTATTTTCCATTCTCCAGTTCACTATTTATTTCAGGAAAATATTATAGGACTTGTACGCATTGGAGAGGTCAAAGGAAAACTTTTGATTTAAAAAATTACATATATAATTGCTATACACGCTTTTTAGTAATTTAAAGCTATTAGGCAAACAGCTAAATTGAAAGCTGGAATACATAAATGGGAACTCTTTTGCCATGTAATGCTACCCCTGGAACAGACACTGGACTTGTTTGGGTCCTCCTGCTCCTGTTCTTCCAACCTCTCCGACAAGTTATGCTGGGGGAAAGCCTGAGAGGATTTCCACTCACTTGCCATAGTGTCCTATTATTATTCCCTTAGTAATGGTCATTGTTTTTCCTGCATTTCCACATACGCATCTACATGGGTTTGCAGTGCGTTTTATTTTTTCTTGCATCTTTAGTATGGGGAAGGACAGGTGATCAAAGGAGCCAAACTTGTTTTTTGTTCCCAGTGTCACATTTACCTGCTTTGAATTTATGTGCGTTGACATGAATTTTTGTGTTTGTGTTGAGAAAAAAGGCCACTTTCTGTACTTTTGTTTTGATTGCACTGCAACAAGTGAAATGTTGTGAACTATTCTTGTTGTCTACCATTAATTTTGTATTGTCTATTCAGTGGGAATGCATTTATTAATGCAACCCACTGAATCTGGTGGGAGCGAGCCCTAAAAATGCCCAGAGGTGTCCCGGGTCCTTTACAACCACAGCAACACTTTTGGATACACCCCAGCCTGTGTACATCTCATATTGCAGCAGTGGACTCTGACTTTTTAAAGCTTCCAAAAAGTTCATATTTCTCTTGTAATCTCATAAAACTTAAGGTCTGCACTCAAGCTCCTGTAAGTCCATCCAGTGTTTCCTGAAATGGGAGCAGGTTGGGCAGGAGTCCGTCTTACTCATCACATACTGTGGATATGCATAGAGAAAGATCTCAAACACTGCACACCTACTAAAGCCATTAGTAAACAGGTGAAACCTGCACCAGCTTCATCCAAAGCCATACTCCAACGCATTTCACCCTACCCATGGGGCTTAATCATGGAGGCAAAATGAATGAACATGCATTGCATCAAGGCATATACCACAATGCAATAGTGTGAATGGACCCTCTGTGTTATTTATTGGTTCACTGCTTTTTCCACAAGTCTGCTCTGAACTTGAAATGATGCAAAATACTATACATACATACATAAATTGTCACTCCCAGCGCTCAGAATGCTGCCACTGCCAGAAGGGCCAAAAATGGATAACTATGGGTCCACCGGGGATGCCTAGCTGGTGCAGCCTTCCTCAGATAGGGGAATCCCGTAGCAACTACAAAAATAAAGAACAGGAAGAGGCAAACACCTAGTGCATTACTAGCAATTTATTTATTGTAAAATGTAATGAATGCCAAGTGGATACTCATAAAAGTAGAAAAAGAAATGACGTTAAAAGCACAAGATGCGACAGTGTGTGGAAGCTGAATGTAGACATGCAATCCTAGAAAGCTGATGTATTTTGGGGATGTACCCCCTTCTTCAGAGCTGAGCTAGCCAGCCTATGTCTTATCTGGATATACAGTCATGGCCGAAATTGTTGGCACCCTTGATATTTTTCCTGAAAATCAAGTATTTCACACAAAAAAGGTATTGCATTAACACATGTTTTGCTATACACATGTTTATTCCCTTTGTATGTATTGGAACAAATATAAAACAGAGGCAGAAAAGCAAATATGACATAATGTCACACAAAACCCCAAAAATGGGCTGGACAAAAGTATTGGCACCCTTAACTTAATATTTGGTTGCACACCCTTTGGAAAACATAACTGAAATCAGTCGCTTCCTATAACCATCAATAAGCTTCTGACACCTCTCACCCGGAATTTTGGACCACTCTTCCTTTGCAAACAGCTCCAGGTCTCTCTTATTGGAAGGACACCTTTTCCCAACAGCAATTTTAAGATCTCTCCACAGGTGTTCAATGGGATTTAGATCTGGGCTCATTGCTGGCCACTTCAGAACTCTCCAGCGCTTCTTTGCCATCCATTTCTGAGTGCTTTTTGACGTATGTTTGGGGTCATTGTCCTGCTGGAAGACCCAGGATCTTGGACGCAAACCCAGCTTTCTGACACTGGGCCCTACAGTGCGACCCAAAATCCTTTGGTAATCCTCAGATTTCATGATGCCTTGCACACAGTCAAGGCACCCAGTGCCAGAGGCAGCAAAACAACCCCAAAACATCATTGAACCTCCACCATATTTTACCGTAGGTACTGTGTTTTGTTCTTTGTAGGCCTCATTCCGTTTTCGGTAAACAGTAGAATGATGTGCTTTACCGAAAAGCTCTATCTTGGTCTCATCTGTCCACAAGACGTTTTCCCAGAAGGCTTTTGGCTTACTCAAGTACATTTTGGCAAACTGTAGTCTTGCTTTTTTATGTCTCTGTGTCAGCAGTGGGGTCCTCCTGGGTCTCCTGCCATAGCGTTTCATTTCATTTAAATGTCGACGGATAGTTCGCGCTGACACTGATGCTCCCTGAGCCTGCAGGACAGCTTGAATGTCTTTGGAACATGTTTGGGGCTGCTTATCCACCATCCGGACTATTCTGCGTTGCAATCTTTCATCAATTTTCCTCATCCGTCCACGACCAGGGAGATTAGCTACAGTGCCATGGGTTGCAAACTTCTTGATAATGTTGCGCACTGTGGACAAAGGCAAATCTAGTTCTCTGGAGATGGACTTGTAACCTTGAGATTGTTGATATTTTGCCACAATTTTGGTTCTCAGGTCCTCAGACAGTTCTCGTCTCCTCTTTCTGTTGTCCATGCTTAGTGTGGCACAGACAGACACACAATGCAAAGGTTAAGTGAACGTCTCTCCTTTTTATCTGCTTTCAGGTGTGATTTCTATATTGCCCACACCTGTTACTTGCCCCAGGTGAGTTTACAGGAGCATCACATGCTTGTAACATTCTTATTTATCCGCAGTTGTGAAAGGGTGCCAATACTTTTGTCCAGCCCATTTTTGGAGGTTTGTGTGACATTATGTCAAATTTGCTTTCTTTCCTCCCTTTTTTTGTTTTGTCCCAATACACACAAAGGGAATAAACATGTGTATAGCAAAACATGTGTTAATGCAATACGTTTCGTGAGAAATACATGATTTCCTGGAGAAATATCAAGGGTGCCAACAATTTCGGCCATGACTGTATATACTCCATCATTCCATCACACTGGTCCCTCCAATTGTCACATTAAATTGGGGCAGAGGCAAAGTGTACAAAGGCTATTCTCCGCCAAAACATATCAGCATGCACCACACTACAGGTCATGTCTTGCCAAAACACCTCATATGATCAGCATAGTAGACTATCACAAGCTCATAAAGTATATCATCATATAAGATAGCTAGCTGGGAAAACAATGAGTGAAAATGGAAACTTACAAAGGTGTACCCACATAGGGTCAAGTCTAATACCTGTGGAGATCTGCTGAATTATTTGATGTAATGCAATAATGTTAAAGAGAATTCATTCATCAATTAGATTATATCACATTATTTTTTTGTTCATACATTCCATTGCAATTGAAATTAATTTTAAAAATATTTGTCTTATTATTCTAAATGATGTTTTTATATATATGTTTATGTCCATTGATGCTGCATTCACACTGGCCTCTCCTTAGTTTGGATCTGAGACCATTCGGGGTTATTGTTGGTGGTTTTTTTATTCTATGCACCATACATCCTATGTTTTATATGGCTTGCGTTTCAGCAGCCCCATGGCCATGTTAATAGTCCCATACAGCGGATCTCCACAGGTATTAGACTGGACCCTATGTGGGTCCCTTTTGTAGGTTTCCATTTTCATTTATTGTTTTACCAAGCTAGCTATCTTACATGATTATATACCTTATGAGCTTGTGATAGTCTACTATGCTGATCATATGAGGTGTTTTGGCAAGACATGACCTGTAGTGTGGTGCATGCTGTTATGTTTTGGAGGAGAATAGCCTTTGTACACTTATGGCCTCTGACCTCTGACATGGTCCATGATCCGGACTCTGCCCCCTTTTTATGTGACAATTGGAGGGGCCAGTGTGATGGAATGAGAGAGTATATATATCCAAATATGACATATGCTGGCTAGTTCAGCTCTGAAGAAGGGGGTACGCCCTGAAATGCGCCACCTTGGCCGGGTTGCATGTCTACATGCAGCTTACACACACTGTGGCATCTTGTGTTAATGTAATTTGTTCTTCTACTTTTGTGATTATCCACTTGGCATTCATTGGATTTTACAATAAATAAATTCCTGGTAATGCAGTAGGTGTTTGCACCTTCCTGTGCTTTCTTTTTGTTATGCAAAATACGTTACAACAGGAGTTTCATTTTTGATGAGAAACTTTGAAGGAAGCCTCACAACCAAAGCCTATTCCATTTCTTTCTACAGAACTGACACTGATGGGGGGGGGGGGGGACAATGAAGGCAGAGCCCATCATTTATCAGCCAGTTTGAGAATTTTTTTTTTAATTTTTAATGAGAAACCTAAACCTTTGCAAAAGTTTGCTGAAATCCAGCAATCTATAGAGTTCAGGTAAAGGGTATTTTTTTTTTTCATTTCATAGACCTTTTCCAGAAATGTCTTATCTACACCTGCTGCTGTAATTGGTTTGCTGCTAAAAATGTTGCAATGTATATTGTTGACATGAAGGCATTCATTTCAACAAAACAGAAATTACTTACTTTCAGTGTGATCTGTCCCTTGTGCTTTTGTCTTCTAGTGGTTAAGTAGAAATCTTCTGTCCTCCTTAAGAGTGCCTGACTATGCCCACCCTTTCCGCCCAGCTCCTTCTTTGATACAAGCTTTTACTACAATTTCTATGAATGAAATGTGAGCTATGAATGGAGGATGGGCAGACTTTTCAATCATCCACCTCCTCAATTCATATATCGCTACATTCATAGAAGCTGTGGTACTGCTTTTATGAATGGAGGAGCTGGGAAAGGGCAAGTATTGTCAGGCACTGTTGATGAGAGCCTGTGACTGCTGCTCAGTTCTTTTAACCCTGGCCGCACTGAAAGATTACAATGATGGGGGTGGGGGGAACCAACTCTGGTGCACAAGGCCATTTCTTGTGGCCCTCACACCTCTTCTGCGGCACCCCCCCCCCATCTCTGCCCCCACCTTGTCTCAGCATTTAGTCAGCAGATCTACAGAGCTCCTCCTAGAGATTCTGCTCCTCTCTGTGCAGCCACAGCACACCATCAACTCTGCCTGCCCTAGTCTCAGCATTCAGCAGACTCCAGCCCTCCTCTGGTCCTCTTCCAGATCTTGAACATTCTGTTTCACAGCTCCACCCCCAGCTTCTTCCTGGCAACAACGCAAGGTAAGGGGGTGCACTGTGATGTAAGGCAGGGTGGGAGGCTCTTGACGTCATGGTGAGAATAATACAAATCTATGCCAATTGAAAAGGAGGGTCGCACACTGCTGATATCATCAACAAGAAACTTTTTAGGGCTCAATACACTTGTTTTCAGTTTCAACATGCTTTTTTGATGCTTCAGCGAAGCTTCGATGATGCTTTTTTGCCTCTTTAAGCTTGGTAAATGCCCTGTGTGCATTGATTTTCTATTTGTTTTAAAGGGGTCCATTGGAACCATAGCTCATTAGTACCCCTGTTCAGCATATCCCCAGCTCATTAGTACTGCTGTTCAGCAGATCCCCAGCTCATTGGTACCCTCATTCTGAAAATAATCCTAGCTTTACTGATCCCTCGCTCAGTAGTAACCCCCTGCTCTGCTGATCCCCCCCCGCTCATTAGTAACCTTCATCTCTGCTGATCCCCCATGCAGTAGTAATCCCCAGCTCTGCTGAACATCTGGTATGCTGATCCTCCTCTCTCTCTCTGGTCCCCGCTCACCTCCTGCTATATTGCTCTCATGCTGCATACCATTTGTGACATTGCTAGTTTCTCCTGCTCCAGTGCCCCAGTTCTGCTGATCCTCTGCCACTTAGTCCTCCCTCTTCAGTCCCTACTCACCTTCTGCTATAGCATTCTAATGTTGCACACAATGTGTGCCATCTGCTAGTTGCTCAGCTTCAGTGTGGACCCTGTTCACCTTCCTGCTGCTTCTCACTGCACACCAGATACAACATCCGCACTAGACACTTGCTGAATATATAGAGTTGTGTTCAAAATAACAGCAGTGTGTTGAAAAAAGTGAATAAAGCTCAAAATCCTTCTAATCACTTTTATTTCCATACACACAAATGCATTGGGAACAGTACACATTCTATTCCAAATCAAAACATGAAGAAAAATATATCAAATTTGTGTTGTTCCTCTAAACAAATTTAAGAAAATTGAATATTAGACTGTTCAAAAAAATAGCAGTGTTTGTATTCTTCTTTACAAACTCAAACATTCACTATATAAACTGAAAAATGTTTGAAGATTTTGCTTTCCTTTGAATCAATTAATGAATATTTAGTTGTATAAGCACTGTTTCTGAGAACTGCTGTACATCTGTGTTGCATGGAGTCAACCAACTTCTGGCACCTGTGAACAGGTATTCCAGCCTAGGATGATTGGACTACATTCCACAGTTCTTCTCTATTTCTTGGTTTTGCCTCAGAAACTGCATTTTTGATGTCACCCCACAAGTTTTCTATTGGATTAAGATTCAGCATTGGATTGGGCTGGCCACTCCATAACGTCAATCTTGTTGGTCTGGAACCAAGATGTTGCATGTTTACTGGTGTGTTTGGCGTCATTGTCTTGTTGGAACACCCATTTCAAGGGCATTTCCTCTTCAGAATAAAGCAGCATGACCTCTTCAAGTATTCTGATATATTCAAACCGATCCATGATCCCTGGTATGCGATAAATAGGCCCAACACCGTAGTATGAGAAACATCCCCATATCATGATGCTTGCGCAACCATGCTTCACTGTCTTCACAGTGTACTGTGGCTTGAATTCAGTGTTTGGGGGTCGTCTGACGAACTGTCTCCGGCCTCTAGACCCAAAAAGAACAATCTTACTTTCATCAGTCCACAAAATGTTGGGCCATTTCTCTTTAGGCCAGTCAATGTGCTCTTTGGCAAATTGTAACCTCTTCAGCACGTCATTTTTTCAACAGTGGGACTTTGCGGGGGCTTCTTGCAGATAGCTTGGCTTTACATAGGCGTCTTCTAATTGTAACAGTACTCACAGGTAACTTTAGACCTTCTTTGATCTTCCTGGAGCTGATTGTTGGCTGAGTCCTTGCCATTTTGGCTATTCTTCTATCCATTCGAATGGTAGTTATTCGCTTTCTTCCACGTCTTTCAGGTTTTGGTTGCCTTTTTAAAGCATTTGCGATCATTTTAGCTGAGCAGCCTATCATTTTCTGCACTTCTTTATATGTTGTCCCCTCTCCAATCAACTTTTTAATCAAGGTACGCTGTTCTTCTGAACAATGTCTGGAACGACCCATTTTCCTCAGAATTTCAGAGAGAAATGCACTGTAACCAGCATGTAAAACATTTGCTGCCTTCCTTCCTTAAATAAGGGCAATAATTGCCACCTGTTTTTTAAAGAATGAATGACCTCACTAGTAGAACTCCACACTGCTATCATTTTGAACATGCCCCTTTCAATTAGTGATTCAATTACGCAGAATCAGCAGCATGCATGTCATGACTGTTGGGTCTGTTGGATTTCTATTACTCTACTACACCTGCTAGTAAGTTATTTGCCATGTAGAAATATAATTTCTACCAAAAACAGTGATTGATCAGGTTAGTGATGTCTGACTGCTATTATTTTGAACACAACTGTACATATGAACCAGAAGTCAGTGCTGACAACTTCTTTCCCGTATGCTTGTTGGTTTCCCAGTGCATCCAGGGATATCTCATACCTGCAATACCTCCAAACCAAAGCAAAACTAAAGTTGAACAGAAGCCTCTCAAAAGTTGCAGGTGCTGTTAGCAAGCTTTTTCAGACTTCTGAGGCTTTGGAGACACTTTGAAGCACCAAGACAGTGACATGGGGTATAATTTTTGAAGCAAAGCAAATGCAACATGTAAACAGGACTGTAAGCGGACTGTAAGTTTACCATTTTATTTAGTGACAGGTGCTTTGACTGTCCTTCAGAGCGCTTTAAAAAGCTTGTCTAATGCCACATTTTGAAGCATGTGTAAACAAGCCCTTAGAGACTGACTGCTTAGGCAGAACACCATGGCAGAACCATGTGATGTCTAAGCAGTCTTCAATAGAAATTTCTTGTGGATGATACCAACAATGTGCACCTGCCATTCACAGCATAAGTTTTAAGTTATTACTAAAACCAGTAATAATTGAATGCAGAGGCAATTATTAGCTATGAAAGAGAGTAGATACATTAATATCATCTTACAGATACAGTTGGCCATTTGAAGGCAACCATAATGCTGATGCGACCTGTGATGAAATTGAGTTTGACACCCCTGAACTGAAGGATTTAGTTTCATATGAGCTTAAAGCAGGCCATAGATGGATCAAAATTTGGCTGGTTCAGCAGGGATCGGCCAAATTTTGATCAATCTATGGTTGTTCCCGTTCAAGAGTAAGTGATCTAATGGTCCACTCCTCTTGAACAAGACTGCTGGTAAATTTTAGTTTGATCAGCAACTGCAGTCAATTGGCTGTAGCACTGATTGGTGTATTCTGACAGCAGAGGAGTGCCACTGTCAGAATACAATAGCACAACAGGGAGGATTCCTCCTTCAACCTCGCCTGTATGGATGAAGGAATTTGTTCAGTTCCCTGACATTTCTCTAGTCATCTCAGGCCCCACCGCATACAAGTCAACAGTTAAGACCCCTTTCTTCTCTATGCTGCACCACACATACACACTGAAATCTTGCTAACATACTTCCTAAAAACTGCTCTCACACAGCATTATGTTTATCACCAAAGTTCACCAATCTTACCGTCCCTATCCTACCTATTCTTCACATTTAATTCCTTTAATACACATATACTTTAAAGTAATGCAATCCTTTGCTCTTAGACTAGTGGAGCATTCCCAATAACTAATGAAAATTTACTTTTCATCCAAACATCCAAAACACAGAATTGTAAATTATTACCATTTGGGGCAACATCCATCATTTCTGATTTACAAGAAAATGTAGCAGACAAATATGCGCACAGAATCATGATATTCCGCAAGACGGCTGCCAGAGGGTTACACTTAATGTTCTCGACCATTCTGCTTTGCTGTTTGGTTCTTTAGCAACCCCGCTTGTTTAAAGTATGTGTCAGTAGGGTTTCAAAATGTTATTTTTGGATGATGCAAACAATACGATACAGAAACAAAGGCCAACTGTCATTTCTGATTGGAAACAATAAATGTAATTTCAGAAGGCAGGAATAATAAAAAACATACACGAATGCTTATTGTGGGTCTCTGATCTTTGTTTTTTTTTTTTTCTTTTCCAGTTGTTAAATAAATCAAAACCCTCTTGTGGATTTGACCTGTAATCTAAGATCTCCAAAACACTCAATTCCACTTTCGGTAATCATTCATAATAATGTGTTAAAAATGATGGCCAAAGTCTTGGATACACTGGTGTAGAGGATTAGCAGCCACATTTGCTCTAAAGTAAATTTGTTCCGCATGAATAAAGTCAGCCATATTGCAGACCAATGCTTGGGCTTTAGTAAACCAATAATTATAAGTTGGGCCAGGTCTGGACTGGCAAGTTGGATTATTTGGTATTTAAAGCCAAAGTCAGATGAAAAAACATATAGTCACAAGGGACATTACTTAATATCAATATGATGTGTCCCTTTCATTGAAATCTTCTGTCCTCCAAAGGCAGCCTTACACCCACTGCCATAATCTTCCAGTGTAGTGGGGGTTAATAGAGCTGAGGGACCTGTCATATGCACTCATTAAGTATGACAACTATGTTTGGCCTTTCCACCCACCTCCTTCATTCATAGAAGTTGTACTATAGCGTCTAGGAATAAATGGCAATCTAAGAATGGCAGACCGGCAAATGAATGGAAGGTCTGCTTCTTCCATTCATGGAACAATTTGCATTTATAGAAGCTATAGTACAGCTTCTGTGAATGGAGGAAGCGGAAAAAAAGAGCCAAAACAGTCAGCTGTGTCTGTGTCTTTAGCTGTTTGCCTGTAATCGAGCTTTTTGAAATTTAATGCAGGGCAGTTTTCATCATTCACATCTACTGTATAAGGTGTAAGTAGAAAACGTATGCTCATGGAAGACAGCTATAGCAGTTTATACTACTTTGAATTACTACTTTAGAATTACATGGGTACCTCCAGGAAAGCAAAGTTGACATAAAATAAGAACACCTGTATATTCAGAAAAGTTAGTACTAATTCTACTTGTACATTATTTCTTTGAGCCCATTTAAAATTGATAGTTTCATTTTGGCTGGATTGTGATGTTCTGATCTGCCCTTCTTCTTTGTATGCCTCCATAAAATTCTACCTGCAAGATATGCACACCCATGAAGTGTCAAACATTTCCATTCTGAGGACAGGTATAAAAGTATTTTATTTCCTACTGCAGTTTAAAAAGGAACTTCAGATACTTTTTTGTTTTTTAACAGTCTTTTAAAAATCAGGTAACTAACAGTGCTTGGGGTCCAGTGCTGCCTTCCTGCAGCCAATTCATCTTGGATAAGGGAGATAGCTTACAAACCACAGCCAGCTTCCTATTACTTATGTGCAATGGTCCTGCATCCTCCTGGGACATGTGATGCATCCCAGGAGGCTGCAGGAGAGGAGGGGGAGGGGCAAGGGGCCCCATCCTTGCCTAGGCAAGGATTGCGGAAGTGAGATCTGGCACATGAAAAATCTTTTGTGCTTTAACCCCCACCCCCAACACAAAAAATTGTAAATTAGGCTGGGGGAAGGGAGGGAACTAGTGGGACTTCACTTTTTTAATAAAGTTCCATTTTATTATTTTAAAAAAATTGGATGAACCAAAAAGACAAACTGTTCATGTTATGGCAACCATATTTAGGTGCACAGATCATACCAGCAGTCGTTAAAAGATTATAAAAACCTGTGGACAAGTCATCCTGCAGACACCAACTATAACAATACAACATAACTATACCAGCACTCTGATATATAATAATTTAACTGCCTATTTACATTGGAAAATCTAAGACGGCACTTTCTGCTTCTGGTGGAAAGTACAAGTCAAGAGATTTAAGTAATGTTTGTTATAGTCATAAAGACTGTAATGTATATTATAATAGCAAAGAACTTTACAGAGAGTTCACTTTGATCCAGGTTCTTTCCATTTCCTACTCATTAACAGTAGAGTTAGACTGCCGAGTGTTCAGTTAAGTGTTACATTTGTCGCCATATTTCTGATGACTTTGTAGTCTGGTAGAATGAGTTCTTCAGACACAGAAGGAAAGGTCTAGGAAAATATCATGTTAAGAGGAAAAATGTGTTATATGCATAAGTATTTATATATAGCAAGTGTGTGGCCCATTCCTTTGAGTGGTAATTTAGATTGGTGCACAGTAATACAATCACTTCCTGCGACAGAGAAGATGAAGAGGAAGAAGCAATTAGGTAGTATAGAGCAATAATGATGCCCAAAGTGCAGTACCCCATGACAACCAGAAAAAATATGCCATTAGACTTTAGAATCTGAGATCTGATTGGTTGCTATGGGTGTCTTTCTTTAACACAACTAAGCTGCTATTTGTATTATAAAAAACAGAACTTCAGCCAAGAATATCAAGATTTAAAAAAATGAGAAGTCCATTAAAAGATGAAATAACAAAATCAAATTTTGCTGCACTATTCAGCTCCAATCTGAAGATTTCCACTGAAGTACTTTCTTTCTGCTACTAGATGTCCTCAGTGTGATGTGCAATATCATTTAAGCTGAACCCAAGTCATCCTGGACCCATTCTAGCCTGTGGCTGATCAGGAAGATGAAGCAGCACAGCAATGAATTTATCTGATTGTCAAGTGAAAACAAAAAGAAAGCTCTGAGGAAGAAGGGACCCCCCCTTCTAAACACGTCAGCTGAATGCTGAGGGTCTCCCCTCTTGATGTGACTCGCACTAGTCTTACACTTCAATGTTCCTTTCAGGATTTTATACGCTTGTTATACTGCTTTGTTTGTGAGTATATATCTCATTTTAATAAAATCAGTTATTTATTGAGGTAATACGCAAGGTTGGTGTGCTTTCTTTTTGTTTTCACTTTTCAGTACTGGTCGGGCTTCCCCAGCCTTGATAAGAGCTGCACAACCTTTGATCCATTGTTGGATGAACTTCCTTAGTGGTCTATCCATCCACCCACCCTTTATCTGGGTCCCTGAGCAGAGGAGGTGTTGTTTCTGTTTCTTATCTGGCGGTAACTCCCATCTTCATGCTCCTTGCCAGCACATGAATTGACTGACTCCTTGTTCTTCCTCCTATACTCCAGACCTGCTGTACAGGGATCGCAAGAGGCTGATACTGAGTAAGATTCAGATACTTACTCTATTTGGACTTAAAAAAAACATTTAAATCTGAATTCCAGGCATGGCTATTTTTTGCATAGTTAAGTTATGAACTGTAAGTATGCATGATCCATACCTGGCCGATCCCCATGGAAGCGTGAAAACACTGTAGTAGGCACTGCTACTATGGTGATTGCTGCAACTTTCCAGTCCTGTGCCAAGCTGCTGCCCTGCTGCTTACTGAATACAGAAGGTCACTTGTTCCATATGAGCACCATTCAGAGAACACTTAGCATTTTCTCAGTGAATGCAAATGGATCTCTGAATGGACAATGTGGAGAGGCGGGGAGGAGATCTGGAATTGCCTGAAGGAAATGGGGGTGGGAATACGACCAAAGCACTAGGGTCTAATAGGAGCTGCAGTGCTTACAGCCATATCAGTCAAGAAGTACAGCAGAAGCTGGACTTTTTCTGGCTTGTAAACTGATTTGCAGGAACATAGAAGGATACCTGCATAACAGCAAGGTCCTCCTGAAGAATGAGAATGTGTACTTGCTTCAAACCTGTGAAGAAAATCTTTCCCAGTTGGGCTTTAATGTAACATGATATAGATATTGTGTAGTAAGCTACATGTACCAATTAGAATTCAATTTTTGCTGATCAGTTGACACATTGACTACAGTAAAGTTAACCTGTTTTGTTAAGATTGAAAACACATCTCTCTGTTTCAATGCATTTTTTTTCATTGCTGTGTTTTCCATCAAAATCAAATGAAATCCAACAAAACTTTGCATATCGTTGCATGCTTATGTGCACTATTGACACCCATCATGGCACACAATAAAGTGTAAAGCATGTCACAATACCCAATCATGTGCTAGCAAAAATCTTTTTTTAACCCCTTCACGCCTAAGGGTAAAACAAATCTAAATGCCTAACCACAATTCTGCAACATTGACGTGTTAGTAAAACCGTACATATCGTCACAACTACTTTGTACATCCAGGTGGATTATACCTTGTTTTTTTCAGGACAAATTGGGCTTTCATTTGGTGGTAAATGGTCATGGATAGCTCCTAATTTTTTTTTATTATTAAAGGAAAACTGGGCCAAAATAGTAAAAAAAATCATTTTTTTAAATTTAACTGTGTGTTTCTTGTTACGACCATAACCTACCACCAAAGAACAACTCAAAATACATTCTCCAGTTCTTGACGATCGCAGCGATACCATATATGTGTATGTTATTTGTTGTTTGTACCCGTAGTACAGTCCAGAAACAACAGTGCGCATTTTGTTTTTGTCTTTTTTTTTTATATAAAACACACTGTCACTGACATTGACATTAACACTAACTGACACTGATACCAATTTTTTTTTTATAATCCTGACCTTTGACCCTGACCTTTGCCCTTGACCCTGACCTTTGACCCTGACCTTTGACCCTGACCTTGACCCAAACACTAACCCTGGTACTGAACTAGATCAAACCTTGATCTAGGTATTTTTCTTTATTTTTTCTTTTATTTTTTAATATTTATTTATCTTTTTTTTTTTTTTTACAAACTTTTTTTTCTCTCTCTGTGTCAGGAGTTCGAGAGATACAATGTATCTCTCTTCTCCATTCATAGAGAGAGAGAAAACAAGGGGGCCGGGCTGCACAGTGATTGATCACTGTGATAGCCAATCAGAGGCTATCACAGTGATCACGTGACCCGGAATCGGGAGTCCCGGGTCCCGATCGTTAGAACGGGACCCGGGGCTCTCAGTGACACCGCCGTCTTGGTGCTGGGAGCGCGCAGAGCGGCGCGCTCCCAGCACAAAGACAGGTACGCAAATATGCGGCCCCACGGAAAAAAGCCCAGGTCCGTGAGGCCGCATATTTGTGTTACGTCGGCGTCAAGGGGTTAACTTCTCTTACACATGACTGATAATTTAAAGTTAACATAGGTTTATCTTATTCATTAACATTCACTTTGCATAAGTTTGACCCTATTCTATGAATGGAGGTAATATTTCTATTATCAGAGAAAAGGGCGTCGGTTGGTGGGTGGTGAAGTTCATTTTACATTCTTTGATATAACACCTTTCTCTGTTCTTGAATCACTCAGGTGCCATATGATCACCTAATGGACTTTCCTCTATCTTGGAGGGAACATGGGGCATTAACAATGTTCTCTTAAGCTGGCTATACACTAGAAGAATTTTGTTCCAAAACTTTTGTTTTTGGAACATTTGTTTGATTTTCATCGTTAGTGGGATCAAAGTGATGTAAATTTTTCACCATAGTGATGAGAAAATTAGAAGAAGCAGGATGGAAATTTTTTCTGAAACAAATTAATTTCTAACAGTGAATGTGGTTTTCGATCAGGATATTACATTTACTTCAAAATTGAATGTTAAAAGCAAACAAAATTTTGAATTACTTTCAAATGACATTTGTCAAGTCATTGAATTTACAGATGAGAATTTTTGTATGAACATTCAAACATCTACTAGTGTATGGCAAGCTTTAGGGATTCCCAGTATAATGGTTTTTGGAGAACTGCTAGATGACTCATGATGAATTATGCCGGTCATACATGGGTCAAAATTTGACAGATTTTTCATCCGAAAATCAGACCTAAGAATAATCGGATGATTTTCGCTCTGTTAGTGGGTCAATGGCACCGGATGATTTTCGTGGTTCCTCCCCTTTTTGGTGATCGGCATGTTGGAAAATTCCTGAAAAATGACAGATTTTCGACTCAATGATGGTCAAATTGTACAATCGTTTTTCCAAAAAGAATATGCGCATGAGCCATGAGCTGGAAAAAACAGAAGTTTCACCTGTTATATGCGGTGAACTTTATGACTTGGTTAGCCGATTTTCAAAATCATTGATGGCACCATCGGATTACCGACCGAATGACGTTTTTTGATTTTTGGACGAAAAATCACTTGGAATTCGACTCATGCATGGCCTGCATTAGTTGGAGTTGAGTAATACCTGTTCAAGTGATTGTCTGTGGATCAAGATACTCTGTTCTGCACTTAACAGAGTCTCATTAAAAGTTCTGCAGCATAGATCTCCCTCTTATAAATCTCCTAACTACTTAACAATCAACTCACCCTTTAAATTATGTTTCAAAATGGGAACAGAAACTGCAGCACCACCTAGAACAATCTCAATAGGACCAGATCTGGGCAACCATGAAATCATGCTCCAGAAATACAGCTGCAGTGGAAACTAATTATAATTATAAAGTACTACTCCAGTAGTATATCACTCCAAATAGACTAGCATATGCCTCTGCTGATGCCTCCACATATTGCTTTTGAGGTTGCCGCAAATCTGGAACCTTTTTTTTACATCTGGTGGTCCTGCCCGATAGCCGAACATTTTTGGCAGCAAGTGCCTAAAATCCTTTGCGCCCTCTTTGACCCAAACCCTACATTAGAACCCTCGGAGGTCCTCCTAAATCACAAACCTGGAGGGACTCTCCAAATCTCAACTCCTCTGTATGACTCACGTTCTTACAGCTGCTAAGCAAGTTCTGGCACGAGCCTGGCTATCACCACATAATGCTATCTCAGAGGTCAAACCTAAAATGCATTGGATACTAGTCAATGAGAAACCGACGGCCGACTACAAAACACAATGCCAAAATTCAGGCGTATCTGGGACACCTGGATTTTAACATTCTCAAAAGAGATTTTGATCGCAGATTATGGGATCCATGAAAATGCACTATTAACTGTCACATGACTGACAACTCTTGCACCACCCCAGCCGATTCCACCTCCACTCCCTTACCCCTAATGAGCCCTACCCTCCTCCCATCTTTTTCTATACCATTTGTACTGCCTCTTTTACTTCATCTAATATCTTAAAATCTTTCTTCATCATCTAATCTTCCAAATTACAAACGTCATATGTTTTCAGAAAGTCCATATTTTGGTACCAAACCACAGAGGTGTCAGCTTCACAGCTTAATCTGATGATCTCATCATCCTGTGCTTTTTCCATCACAGATATACCTTGTTATTTTTCTTTTTGAACATTCCTGCTTACGATTTACTCATTGCCAGTGGTTACTGCTGCAGTTCATTTGTAAGTTCTTTAAAAATTCAATAAAAACTATTGGACAAGAAAAGTTCTCCAGCATGAAGTGTGTGTACCTTATCCCAAGTGGTGATATCAAAGAATATGTGTGGTGGGAAGTGAAATGAAAGCTGGTGAACGGATGGAAGTTGGCTGGAGTTGGGCTGGAGTTGGACTGAAGTTGGAAGTGACAGTAATTTTCATGGGATTGTTTTTCAAGACCAATGTTTTTGCACTCCTCATCAACCCATCTGCAGAGGAAATCTGTCTTTGCTAATAACACCATTGGCTATGCTTCTTTAGTTTACAAAGCAGTCACCTTTACTGCAAGCATTAATTTCACAATCTTTGAATAAATACATTGCTTGGAGTTCTATGAGCCTAACAGTTAAAGCACTGAACTACTACACATGTCGAGTCCACGTTTTCTAACATATTCCTCTGAGTCCTCCTGGGCTTTAAGAACCTTTTCAACCTCAGCGATTGCGCCTTATATTAAATATTCAACATTTATTCCTGGTGCAGGTGGAAACTATTTGACATCTGCAAACGTTTGAGTCTCAATGCAGCAGCTAATAAAGGTTCTGCAGATACTTTCTTGTCATATTTTACAGGTAAGCCGCCACAATGGCAGCTGTAATCTGTCACATCGTTGTCTAAAGTTCTATGCTAAAATGCAAATGTCCCTAATGTAGAAATAATGGGGAACAGACTGAGCATAGCAAAAGGTTAACGATTTGATATTAATGCGACCATTAGGCTCCAGATGAATATAATTTATGATATAATGATGATTCATGAGATTCTCATCTAACAGACATCCTAATCTGTTGCAATTGTTCGCTTTCGTCTTTTTCTTATGGAGCTGCATACTTTGTTACTTCCTGTGCTTGGACGGGGAAGAAACATTCACATCTAAGAAATACATTTTGTCTGATCTCATTCCTGTATTATTTCAATCTGTACATGATTCATGCAGCATGCGAATAACCTCAATGCAGTGCAGGTGCTGATAATTCTGATAATCCAACTGAGCTGTTCTTTAACCCACTGCCCAGATATAACGCAAGAGATGAGGCAAAGTTTGAATGGCCGGGGTGAAGGAAAGGTGCTCATAAGAGGGAAGCTTCATTTGGCCTGTATTTGAAGATGTTTCCTTAAATGAGTCCCTGTTTTTTTAGTTACAAAATAAAAAAATACTTCTTTTGTTTGGACTGGTAAAGTGACTTTTCCTTTGCCAATGCAAGTTTGGATGTAGCTTTCTGAATGTAGCTCTCTTCTCCCCAGCAGCATATACTCCCCTCTCCTTGCATCACTCTATTTTGCCACTAAGACTGTGGAAACTAAGTCCAGTGTAAGCTCCAAATTGACTTGAGATGGATATGGACTAATTACTGAGTCCCATAGGACAGTACTGGGCCAATAAAAAAACCACCTAGCACTGTCATATGGGAGAGGACTGGGTATTTCAATTCTCAGTTCATATGACTCAATGGAGCTGCATGGGAGTGAGGAAGGGTAACTGCTAGGAAGGGGGAAGTTAAAGAGAGAGTAAACCCTCCTTTACTTTACAGCCAAGGAAGCTGCCATCTTAGCCTTTGTTTGATCACCAGTTGCCATGGTGCTGCACATGTGATCAACTTTGACACCAGCCATTTGATGGCTTGACAGTTCAGTTGAGAGCCAACATAATCACATTAGCATCTGTAACAATTATTATTTGTATGTCTTGATTGTAACTGTACATCTGCATCTATTCAGGTCCATTTTTTTTAAACAATCCAAGGCTCTGTCCGGTTCCACTGAAACAAACTGGAATGGATGTAAACAGACAAACTGTCAGTTTTTGCATTGGTTGTTAGGAGCTGGCACCCACTGACCTATCAATCAGTGGCTCATTCATACTATCAGAAAGGGGTTCCCTGCTGATAACAGAATGGAAACAATAGAGCTGAAAATTAAAAAAACAAATGCTGTGAGGTCCCCCCAATCCTTACCAGGCTCTTTAGGTCTGGTATAGATTGGGGGAACCTCACACCAAAAATTGTTAAATCTATGCCGTGAGGTCCCCCTCAAAATCCATACCAGACCCAGGCATAAAAACATTTTAACAGTTCATGAAAAATAGACTTGACTGGTTTTTCCACCAAATTCACCAGAATAGGCTGTGTAAATATCACCTTCTGAAGGTGAGAGTCACCATACCTCCACTACAATGCAGTCACCAAACACTATGCTGCTTAAATGTAAGCAACATACAGAACTCAATACAGTGGTATGGTTCTCACTTTCCACACAACAGCTCCTGCCTCCTTTAAGCACACATGGTTTCTCTTACTCTTCTCCACTAGGTGCCAATAATGACAGTAGTTGCTATATAGGGAGGAAAATGCTCAACACATGGAGCCACAGGGCTGAATCATAGCACAGTATTTATCAAATCATCCACATGACAAGCAGTGTGAAGTAAAAATAATAAATCCAACAAAGGAAGAAAAGACAAAACAATGGAGCCGAACTCACAACAATGGCCAGGCAGGAAGCAGTGGTGTGATGTCAGCACATAAGTCATAGAATTCTCTCCCCCGGTCATAAATCATGTTACAAGCAAAGTTATCAATGAAGGAAGGAGGGGGCTGTCCCTGTCAGACCATGTGTACTGCTGTTCTGCCTGAAGACCTGAAGCTGTTAACCACTGCAGTGCCAGAAGTTCTGAGAGAGGAAGAGGACTGGCATTCATGCAGCGAAGATTTCTCCAGGATCCATCTGCCTGCAGATCTTTGGACATACTTCATTACAGGTAAGTGATAGGACTAAAGATGTAGGGATCAGCTTTAATGTACTTTCACTCAGCCAGTGATCAGATTCAAGCCTTTCCTGAAACTCTGTATTTGATGGGTGGCTATGGGGAAATACAGTATCTCGTTCTTGCTTCAGGTCATCAAAGCAAACACTCTATATTGAACTGCTCTGATTTTGATAAAGTACACGAATTCATTGCCTTGAAGTATCAAACTCCACATTTAGCCATTTAATGACAATTTATATATTCAGTACCTTATGACTTTAGCTCTCTTAGCTGGCCATTGATACATGGAAACCTTCATGACCATAGGGGTTTAAAGAAGCTTGCTTTAAATGTTAAGAGTGGCCACTCTGCAAATTGTAAAGGTAAATCGGAAAACAGCCACCCAATCACCTCTACAGAGACCAACATGGGAATGGTCCCCATTTTTGCTGGGTCAGATCGCCTGTTCCCAGAAGGCTTGATGGCTTGCATAGCCAGGAAGGCGAGCTGAGAGATGTGTAAACATGAGTTCATGTTTTTCCGCAGAAATAATATGGCCATATGCCTAGGCTTTTGGTTAGGTGACCAACACAGGACACATCCCATAGTAGTGTTCTATACAAGCAAGGTTTCTTAGTTCAGACCTCCTATTACTATTTATCCATTCCAGTTATGTTAGTATAGCTGTGGACATTTGAGAACAGCTTCACTGTAGACCATAATTTATTTCCTTGGTTAATGTTGTATTTTCTTTCCCAAAGGCATTCAAGTCTATTGCTTGGGCCCCAAATTAAATTAAACCGTGAGATAAATGATACAATATTTGGGTAAAGGTCCATTTTAAAGTGTAATTCTTGTTTTGCAAAAATTATGCAGCATATAAGTGGTATTGTAATTTATGGGTATTAAAACTAAACTCAAGGCAGATATAACAAATACCAACGAAAGCAGTTCTGCATTTAAAAAGGAACAGAGCTCTAGGCAGATATAAATGACCTAGAATTGCCGCTATGTAATCACTAATACATCAATAAATGTATTCTTTTAATGCAAGTAAATATCTGAATTTGCCTTGGAATCAGCCTCCTTTAGTCCCAGTTCTGCAGGGCTGGAGTGTAAGAGGAACTAGAAAAGAGCCATTCGGCTGGCAAGGAGCATGCTGTTAAGCTAGGTTTACACTCTGCGAGCTGAAATTTGCGCATTTCATTTAAATGAATGGGCTGCCGTGCCTCATAAAACGCAGGGAAAAGGTCCCTGCAGCATTTTAGAAACAGCAAGTGCAATATGGTTCCCAGTACGGGAGCAATTTTCAGTGCATACAGCATGCCATTAGGATTAATGGCACCAGCACACATCTTCAGCACTGCACTTTTCTGTGGGAGTGGCTGCGAGAACAGATGTGGTCCCACAGTGCCAATTACACACACAGCTGTGAACCTAGCCATAGGGAGAGAAGGCAATGTGCTTTCTTCTCTTTTCACTGTCCAGTCACAGGCTGGGAGTGGGTCCAGGACAACCTGGACTCAAGAAGCTGGTTGAATGATGCTGGCCACTGGACTGTTATTTTTCTGGTATTTTTTAATGGGCTATTCTTTTTCATCTTTTTTTTGGACTGGAGGGCTGCTTTATCCTACATGTATTAAATGCAGGTTATGTATATATCTGGATTTGACTTAATTTCAGTGTCTTATAATTCCCTGCACAGTAGCACTCAGACTATGAGAGGGAGAGGCAGCACTAGGGGGCAATCAGGTGTGTTGAATTCACATCTACTGCCAAAGAACATGCTGACAGCTGTAAAAAGCAGGGAAATTACATCATCACTCTGTTGTTGGCCCTGCTCTGTCCAGCTGTAGGGAAGTGTTTTTTAACTTTAGTCAAGGGGCTAGCTGTTGGTCTGGCAAAACTTAGAACTGGATGGACAGAAATAAAAATCCTTTGGCATGTTATATGGCTCCCATACTGTATTTCAATAGTGTATTTTGCTGTTTGCATGGATTCTAAAATTAACATATAATTTAATTCTGCTGCCATTCTTGATTTATTGCAACTATCAAGTGTATTTCAAGGTTTTGTATTCAGTTTCTGTGCTATGGAGAACAGATTGAAGACAGATTTCCTTAAATCCCATTCCCCTGCTCTTGCAATTGGCTTATGTCCTAATTCAGAACCATACAGAAAGTCTGAGAACAGTTTTCATGCAACCCATTGTGGAGTATGAAATTCTGGACAGGATTTTGAACCAATTTATGTCAAGCCTATTTTGATGCACCAGAGGACTTATTCATATTGGAGGGTGTTTACTACATTCTGAAAGCTCCGGAAATATGAACAATTAAAATGTTAGTTTAAATAGCCCCTTTCTCACCAATACTCTGTGGCGCATTTGTATAAAAAAGTAAAAGTGCTTTGAGACTCCATAGCATAGCTATGACTGTCTCCTAAAGAATGTCCCAATCTCCAACAGCTACTAGAGCAGTCTCTAACTATCTTCCGTGTCCATGCATTCAAGAAATGTAATATGTGGCTGTTTTGTAATGTTAGGAGTCATACTTGAGGCCCTCTAAATCAAGAAAATTGACTGCCACTGGTCTAAACATATATTCCTTTTTCCGTGTTTACGTAGCACTTTTTCAGTGTTAGATCTTAAACTGCAGCTAAAGTGCATGGAGACCTCTATAAAATGTAACTTTTCTCCATGACATATGTTTTGCCTTCATTATTGTCTCCAGAATGTGCATATTTCTCAATGATTGATGGTATCCCATGTAAAACACTATAAATGCATTTTAATGCATGAAGCTGCAGGTTTATAAGCCAAGGAGGTGCGACTGGGGCTTTAGCCCTGGTTCACACTAATGCGAATTCTCATGCAATTTGACTGTTCAAATCGCATGCAATGATCGCCAGTGGAACCATTCTAATTGTAACGACGCACTGATTTGAAAAGTAGTTCCTGCACTACTTTTACCGATTTGGGGTGCGACTTGCATAGACATCTGTGGATGAAGTCACACAGAGGCATTGCGATCCAATTTTGAAATTGTGTGACTTCAGATTAAGTCACACGATTTCAAAGTTGGATGTACAGCCCTGGCCAAAAGTTTTGAGAATGACACAAATATTAGTTGACCTGCAAGGAAACACATGAAGTCATCATTGCTTTGCACAAACAGGGATTCACAAGCAAGGATATTGCTGCTACTAAGATTGCACCTGTGAGGGAATTCCTGTGAGACGGCTGGCAAATAAATGTACGTATGCGCACAGAAATGCGCGATAGCGCACACGCACGGTGAAGATTGACGCCAGACGGACTATTTAAAAGGTGCCTCTGCCTGTGCTGAGTGCTGACTGGTCTTCAGCTGTTCCCAGTTTCCTGCTCGTTCCTGTGTGATTTCCTTGTTGCTGACCAGGCTTGTTCCTGACCTGACTCCGTTTACTCTCCTGCTTGATACTTGTTCCTGACTTCGGCTCTGCTCCTGACTTTGGCTTGCTTATGATTTGGTACCTCGCTTTCCACCCGTTGATCACCCCGGATATTCCTATGACATTGCTCCTGTCTCCTATCCCAGCTTCCTGTCTTACTCTGGTGCACTCTGGCGATCTACCATACCAGCTCTGCATATCACTACTGATCCTGAATCCGAGGTTCATCAGTCTTCCAAAGTCTCCAACTGCAAGAGCTGCAAACAACATCTGCTGGCGCTCTTGTCCCCCTGGTCCCCAGACACCCTCTGTTCCACTTCCAGTGGGGTCAGGGCTAGTGATAAAAGTCAGGCCGACCTTGTCATTTCAGTCTCCAATCAGGTATGTGACAGTACCAGTCAGCCAGCGATGGAGTCTGAAAGGGAGGCCTCTACAATGGGGGACATCTGTCAATCAATCTCTGCCTTGTCTTACATGGTGCAGAGTTTGCAAAGAAACCTTGAGCACATGGAAAACCAACTACCAACCAAGTCAGATGTCTCAACAGCCATGGGTCCCTCTGCAGCCTCAGACATAACTACCCAGAGAGAGCTCAGCATGATTCATGGAACTTCTCCTCTTCCGGAACCCCGGATGCCAATACCTGAGTATTTCACGGGAGACCGCAGGAAGTTTCAAACCTTTCGTAACTCCCGTGAGCTATATTTTTCTCTGCTATTAAGAACCTTTGCATCACAAAGCACCAAAGTGGGATTCATTATTTCACTCCTTCAGAATGAACCCCAATCCTGGGCACACCACCTTCGTGAGCAACATGATCCGGCTCTGACTTCTACGGACTCTTTTTTTCTCAGCGATGTCACAACTTTACGCAGATTCCTTCCGTCGTCAAACTGCGGAATCTATGCTTAGCAAGGTACAGCAAGGCCAAAGGCCTATAGAGGAATATATCACTGAGTTCCATATATGGAGTTCCAACACTCAATGGAACGAGTCTGCTCTCCACCTTCAGTTTCGCCTTGGTCTCTCTAACATCTTGAAAGATGAGCTTGCTCGAGTTGGGGTACCAACCAGGCTAGAGGACCTGATAAACCTAGCCATTTAAATCGACCGACGGCTCCGGGAAAGACAGGGTGAAAGAGCTAGCAGGGGTGTCTTGATCTGCTCTGAAATAGAGACTTCTGTCCCCTCACCCACTGCTGTCGCATCAGACATACTCTCCAGCAAAAGGGGGCTTCGTAATTCTCCTCGTAGGAGCTTTTGAAGACCACCTTTATCCTCTGCTGAATGTCTTTGACGACAGAACTCCAACCTCTGCCCCTACTGTGGTGATGAGGGTCACTATGTACTGACATGTCCTCTCCTAAGCCCTCTCCTAGCTGGTTCCATATGATGCACCCACAAGGAACGAGTCAAATGCACCTCTCCTTCCTTCTTCCCTTGCAACTTGATGAAAGAACTATTTCTGTTTTAGCAATTATAGACTCTGGTGCCTGCAGCTGTTTCATGGATTCTACCTTTGCTAATCAATACAATATCCCTCTCTGTACCAAGAAACAAAGATTTTTGGTCCATCTGGCTGATGGCTCTGGTATCAGTTCTGGCCCAGTGATGCAAGAGACTATGCCAATCTTCTGCCACTCATCCTCAGGACATCAGGAACTTCTACATCTGAATGTCATAACCTCACCAATGTTTCCGGTCATCCTCGGCATGCTCTGGCTAAGGGTGCACAACCCATCCATTAACTGGCTCTCTGGGGAAATCCTCTTTTCTTCTGAATATTGTCAGAACCATTGCATTCCAAAGGAACCATGCACAGTGACTCCTCTTCTTAGCATCGATCCTGATTCAGAGATGATGAAACTTGTCCCTGCTGTCTACCATGATTACTTGGATGCATTCAACAAAAAGAGTGCCAATGTTCTTGCCCCGCACTGGCCCTACGATTGTCCTATTGAACTCTTACCCGGTGCTGAGATCCCTTTTGGGCGAATTTACCCTCTCTCCGAATTGGAACTAGAGGTCCTCCGAAATTACATAGATGAAAGCCTGGGAAAAGGGTGTATTCGGCCCTCTACATCACCAGCGTGAGCTGGCATCTTCTTTGTCGAAAAGAAAGATCATACTCTTAGACCAGGCATGTCCAAAGTCCGGCCCGCGGGCCAATTGCGGCCCGCGTTCCGGACTGAAACGGCCCCACAGGTGAGCTACCCAAATACATAACTTACGGCCCCCGGTAGTGATTCCCTGAAAGCTACTGAGGACTCCAGCGATCTCTTGACATCATCAGCTGGTGCAGGAAGGAGAGCCCAAATCTCGCGACGTCCGAGATCTCGTGAGATTTCTTTTTTCCTTCTCTGTGTGCCGGCTGATGACGTCAATTCCCGCTCGACAGATCCCTGGAGTCCTCATTGGCGTTCGCAGAATCGCTAGTGGAGGGCCGTACGTTACATATTGGGCAGCTCATCTGTGGGGTCCGGAACGTGGGCCGAGTGATCCCAGGTGGTGCGCAGGGAATTACTACTGGGGCTACCATTTACCATTATTTACTATGTCTGCAGTCTCTGGTCATCTCCTGTACTATGTCTGCAGTCTCTGGTCATCTCCTGTACCTTGTCTGCAGTCTCTGGTCATCTCCTGTACCTTGTTTGCAGTCTCTGGTCATCTCCTGTACCTTGTCCGCAGTCTCTGGTCATCTCCTGTACCTTGTCCGCAGTCTCTGGTCATCTCCTGTACTGTGTCCGCAGACTCTGGTCATCCCCTGTACTATGTCCGCAGACTCTGGTCATCCCTTGTACTATGTCTGCAGTCTCTGGTCATCTCCTGTACTGTGTCCGCAGTCTCTGGTCATCTCCTGTACTGTGTCCGCAGTCTCTGGTCATCTCCTGTACTATGTCTGCAGTCCATTGGTTCAGAATTTTTTTTTCCTGTTTTTCGCCTCTAAAACCTAGGTGCGTCTTATGGTCAGGTGCGTCTTATGGAGCGAAAAATACGGTATCAATTTGGGCTATAATGGATTGGTGCTCAGGATCGCTTGATGTCATCAGACAGTGCAAGGAGAAACAAAGCCCAAATCTCGCGACCTCCGAGATCTCGCGAGATTTGGGCTTTCCTTCTCCCTGTGCTGGCAGAGTGATTTAACACCTGTTTAGATTTGTCATCCAAGTCACAAAATGAAAAGTATGCCGTTTTCAATAAACTTTTGCATAAAATAGTTCATTTGCATTTAATGTTAATGGTTCATCAGAATGTCGGGCAAAATGGTCGGCCCTCGCACATGTTCACTTCATCAAATCTGGCACTCTTCCAAAAAAGTTTGGACACCCCTGTCTTAGACCATGTGTGGACTATCGTTATCTAAATAAGATAACAGTCAAGAACCGCTATCCTCTTCCTCTGATTCCTGAATTGTTCCAAAGGCTACGAGGGGCATGTGTCTTTTCAAAACTAGATCTGAGAGGTGCATACAATTTAGTCAGACTTTGTGAAGGGGATGAATGGAAGACGGCCTTTCGAACACGCTTTGGGCACTTCGAATACCTGGTTATGCCATATGGCCTTTGTAATGCCCCAGCAACATTCCAACATTTCGTTAATTATATATTCTGGGACTATCTTGATTTATTTATCATTGTTTATTTGAATGACATCCTAGTCTTCTCAAGCTCAATAGAACAACACCGGGACCATGTGAAGAAGATACTGGGTAGGTTACGCCAACATCACCTCTATGCCAAAGATGAAAAGTGCGAATTTGAGAAATAGACCATTCAGTTCCTCGGACATGTGATTACTCCCGATGGCATTGCTATGGATTCTCAAAAAGTGACCTCTGTATTAGAGTGGCCCATCCCAGGAGATAGGAAAGCAGTACAGCGCTTCGTGGGATTTGCTAATTTCTATAGGAAATTCATTAAGAACTTTTCAGGTATCATTGCACCAGTCAATCAGTTAACCAGGCAACATGTTGCTTTCAAATGGACTCCCGAGGCTCAAGCAGCTTTTGAACAACTAAAGACCTTATTCACCTCTGCTCCTATCCTGAAGCACCCAGATTCTGCTTTAGCTTATGTTCTCGAAGAAGACGCTTCTGAAAATGCTGTTGGAGCTATATTGTCTCAACGACAAGGACTCAAGTCCCTCCTTCACCCTGTTGCCTTCTTCTCTAGAAAGTTAAGCTCCCCTGAAAGGAACTATGATGTAGGAGACAGGGAGCTGTTAGCCATCAAGGCGGCCCTCGAGGAATGGCACTACTTGCTGGAGGGAGCTTCACACCCTATCATCATTTTTACAGATCACAAATATCTGGAATACTTCAGAACTGCAAAATGCCTAAGGCCACGGCAGGCAAGATAGGCACTTTTCTTCTGCTTTGTGTTTCACTTGACATACCGTCCAGGATCAAAGAACGACAACCCCGATGTGCTCTCACGCATGTATCATGACCCAATAGTACCATATGAGCCTGACACGATCCTGCCAGCTAAAAACGTTTTACTCCTGCAAGCAGACCTTGTATCATAAATAAAGGAAGCGGTTGATGATCATCCACCCCCCTTGGAAATGCATCTTCAGCTAAGGGACGGCCTGTATCTGCATAAAGAACAGATTTATATACTGGAACAACTCAGGACTCTTATTCTTAAAAGATGCAATGACCATCCTTTAGCGGGTCACTTCGGGATCCACAAGACCTCAAATTTGGTCTCCCGTTCCTTCTGGTGGCCAAACTTAATGAAAGATTGTAAAAATTATGTTAGATCTTGCTCGGTATGCCTCCGAAACAAGTCTGATAGAGCCAAAACCTGGGGCCTATTGGAATCCCTTCCAGTACCTGAAAAACCATGGAGTATGATTTCTCTGGACATTATTGTAGAGCTTCCCCCATCTGAAGGGTTCACCCACCATCTTTGTTGTGGTTGATCGCCTGTCAAAAATGGCCCATTTCATACCCCTGAGAGGGACTCATTCTGCTGCTAAGACTGCTTCTGCTTTCATTAAAGAGATTGTGAGGTTACATGGTATTCCCAGCAATATCGTATCCAATCGGGGAGTGCAGTTCACCTCTAAGTTCTGGAAAGCTCTGTGTGAGCACTAGAGATCGAACTTTGCTTTTCTTCTGCGTATCATCTGCAAACAAATGGACAAACTGAGAGGACAAACCAGACGCTTGAACAGTATTTACGATGTTTCTCTTCTTACTCACAGGATGACTGGGTGTCTCTCCTTCCATTGGCAGAATTTGCATATAACAATTCCATCCACTCTGCTACCAAAGAGTCCCCTTTTTATGCCAACTATGGATAATATCCTTCCTTCCTCCCTGAAATGCCGGGGGAACCCACTGTCCCAGCGGTACAAGAAAGGCTGGATTTCCTCAACAGAAATGGTCAAATGTTACCAGAAACTATTTTGAAGGCTCAGGCAAAAAACAAGAGATTTTTTGACAGAAAAAGAAGGGGGAACCTGAATTTGAAACCAGGAGATAAGGTTTGGCTATCCACAACAAACTTGAAATTGAGCTTCCCTTCAAAGAAGCTTGGTCCAAGGTACCTGGGACCATTTACAATCAAAAGAAAGATTAATCCTGTAGCGTTTGAATTAATGTTACCAAAGAATATGAAGATCCATCCGGTATTCCATGTCTCTTTATTAAGACCAACAGTTCCAAGTCTATTTCCTGATTGAGGTCCAGAATCTCCTGCTCCACTGCTTGTCGAAGGTAATGAGGAATATGAAGTAGAAGCCATCCTGGACTGTAGAAAGAAGGGTGGTCAGACCCAGTTCCTCATCAAATTAAAAGGCTACGGTCCAGAGCATAATTCCTGGGAACCATCTGCTAATGTCCATGCTCCACGGTTAGTGCAGGCTTACCTTCATCTTCATCCTGAAAAACAAGCTTTAGTAGGCATCAGTGCAAGTAAGACTAAGGTCCGTGATACAGTCCTCAAGAGGAACCAATCACCCAACGCCGGGTGGGCTTCCAAGCCTACTCAGTGGTGAGGACACAGCCAAACTTAGGTGAGCCCAAAACAAGGGATCTGCCCAAAGAGAGATGACATGATGGAAACCACCTGTCCTGCAAGCCCAGAATGAAGCCCATGACACATTAGTTCTATAATCCCGTCCTTAAAATATCAGGTGCTCCATGAAGTAGCATCAGCATTCCAGCACCTTAACAAAAATGCTCTATGCGTATCAGCATGAACAACAACCCATATGGGAAATATTGTAAGTTTAGATACTTCGAACAAGCCATCATAGCTGAAGCATACGTCTCAAAAACATCTTCTTCAACTGAGAGATGTTTTTTTTTTTTTAAAAGATCCAACCCATCTCCCATAGTTTGACAGATTAAAATCACAGCAAAAACAGGGAGGAGGGCAAAATCTGCCAGAGAAAATTGGTATTTTAGGAATTTAGGGATTCTAAGTGCTTCTTAGTAGGATCCTTACAAAGTAAGTACATCCTCTACAAATTTGGAGGTGTTCCTGTTAAAGTGGGTCACTGGTGGATCCACAGAGGGTATAGACCACGATTTAACAAATTGCTTCTCAAAGAAAATAATTTCTAGCAAACTCCTTCAGCGGTGCTTCCAGTCAACCTAGAGGAAATAGAGCCCCAAATAGTATGAGCTCTGAAAAACCCAAGGCTGATGATGGTAGCCTGATCTTCCAAATGCAGAGTAATGCGCAAGAGCTGAAGCTGTTTCTTCGAAGTCTAAGGTAGCTACAGGGGACTATGTTGCCGTAAGAACCTACTCATCAGCGACAGACTGTGGGGATGCGGAGTAAAAAATGGTCACTGCAACCGGTGGCTTGGCCTGTTTTAAAGCCGCAGGAAGGTCGGAGACTGACATTGCTGGAAAAAACACACTTCGAGGCTTTGCAGTTAGTATTGCCAAGTATTATAATGTAAATGGTGCAGCACTACTAATTATATACAGCCAGCACTAAATATACTCAGAAAATGCATGCAAATAAATTAAAATAATCACAACTACATGGGTGAATAAACACCCTTAATAGACATATATAGCATAGAATGACATATATCAATCACTGGTGTCAAGGTGACACGCACTTAATTCGTGACTAAGGAGTGATGAATCAGTCCACTTTAAGCACACAAGTGAGAAACTCTTCATACACGTGAATGTGTCATACGTGCCAAAAAATCCCAAAATGGTCTGAGTGCCCCCTCACCTCCTTGCAATGACCTCAAGGGCCAACCAGCGTTCTAATAGTATTCAGACAATCTCCTGCAGATCCCTTCAATACGACCGAAATGACAGTAGCTTTAGCCAGACCTCTTCCTGCACTCCACCGCTCTGGCAACACCTCTAGGGTCCACTCAGAGACACAAACGAAACAGGCTCCATAGTGTAATATTGTCAAATTTATTAAATGAAAATTAAAATACCCACTCACATGTTAGCAGGTAACCGCAAACATGTTCAGTTGTCCTCATGACATGTGGCTTCATGGAGTCCCAATATGGCGCGGGCGCCGGAAATGACGTCACCGCGTTCCGGAAATGACGATGGACGTACCAACGCGTTGCATCACGAATATCACGTGACCCTGATGAAGTCACGTGATATTCATGACGCAACGCGTTGGTACGTCCATCGTCATTTCTGGAAAGCGGTGATGTCATTTTCGGCGGATTTTTTGGCACGTATGACACATTCACGTGTATGAAGAGTTTCTCACTTGTGTGCTTAAAGTGGACTGATTCATCACTCCTTAGTCACGAATTAAGTGCGTGTCACCTTGGCACCTTGACACCAGTGATTGATATGTCATTCTATGCTATATATGTCTATTAACGGTGTTTATTCACCCATGTAGTTGTGATTATTTTAATTTATTTGCATGCATTTTCTGAGTATATTTAGTGCTGGCTGTATATAATTAGTAGCGCTGCACCATTTACATTATAATTTTGGTTTATGGTATTCATTGGTACACAGTAGGTGCTAGCAGCTTTATATCTGTTAGGGCCATCTAAGCGCAGGGGCTTTTTTTCACTAGTATTGCCAAGTAGGCAAATGTGGCCATAAAGTTTTCGGCTACTGCAATAGAGGCTGCTAATGCTAGGGTAGGGTACTTAGCCTGGCCCCCCAGAGCTCAGAACAACTTTGATAAATTAGATCTTATAACCATGGGGTCACTGAATCCCAGATTGCAGATGTCAGTGCCCTCAGAGGAAACATAATAAACCTCTCCGGAATCAGCAAGAGGGTGTGAGCTGGGGTAGCCCAGGACAGCAGGATTGTCTAGGTACAGACATTTTGTGACTGCATGGCAGTAATGCAACTAGGGTCAAGGAAGGAGACAAGGCCCAGGTACTCACAAGCCCAGGTGGTTGTAGCTGATAAGAATTCTAAAGCTAGATGTGACCAAATCACTGTCAGTGGCAACTTGGTACCCACAAACCCAGGCAGTTGGTGGCTGATGAAGGTAGGAATGCTGGAGATGACCAACAGTTGGCAGGCAGTAGGAAAGGGCCACAATGCAAAGCAGGAGCAGCAGCAGGGCGATGCTTCCTCTATGCAGAATGGCATGAAAGAGCGCACACTTGTGTCAGTCTATCCAAAGCATGATGTCAGCGCTCAGACCTTTAAAAATAATCCTTTCTGTTATGAAAATGGAGATGGCAGGAGGTTTAGCACCTAGTGGTGCAAAGAACGAGATTTCTGCCGATACTCATCAGATTCAGAGACAGGGCAAGCACTGAGGCAGTGCACGGATTTAGACTTGGAGAGAGCTTCGCAGCTAACTTTAGCCAGTACACAGGTTAGAAAAGCACCAGAATCGAAGACAATTGCCCGAGGTTACTTTCAAACCCACTTCTCCATTCCAAAGGAGTCCAGGTATGGCATTCCAAAGCCTGAAGGGCCAGTCTGGATATCAGCCATGTAGACACCAGCTCAAACTGCAATGAAGGAAATTAGATAAATAGAATGAAAAGCAGAAATCTAGAACAAGTATAGCAAAAATAATTTAGGCCGTTCTTAGCCAAGTGGGAGAAAGGACATCCAGAAATAAAAAAAAATTTGGCATGCAAGTGTTCTTTGCAAGTGTTCAATCATCCGCCAGTATATGACTTCCTGTGTCCTTCAGTGGAGAAGAAAAAAAAATTTACAGGCCTGAGCCAGCAAAAGTTTCTAATGGGCTAGGTCTTGAAAAGCTGTAGAGAGAGAGAATGCCACGACTGCCCTATCTTTCTATAACTACTAGTTGCTTGGCTGCCACTATAATCCAATGGCCTTTCTTGCCTCCTAAAATATAAATCATGGAACAAGTATGCAGATCAGGAATTCTGACCAAACTCAGAGCCACTGGCTTCCACAGCTGTTAATCAAATCCTAAGGGGAGGGCACGAGGGTAGGGACAAGCCACACTGTGTCTATGGGCGCACACAGCCTGGCTCAGAAGTGAGCCTGCAGGTATGCCACCATAGGAAGCAGCTTCCTATGGTGGCTCACAGGGGAGGAGCTAAGTGTATCCTTTACAACCACTTTAAAGTCAATAGATAAGGCAGCCCCAATATTTCTCTCAATACAGTTATTTTTTAAACTTGCTGCTTACACCACAGAAGCCGATTAAGGTTTACTGCAACTCTGACAAATCTCTTTCAACAAGTTCTCACACCTAAAGGAATGCTTTTCCTGCAATATTTCAAACACGTCTGGGATTAAGGGCATTTTTTCACTCTCACTGCTGTATCCTATTTTCAGAATGTACAGAATCAAAGTATGTAGGAATGAAAAAAAAGTGAATTTATAGCTATAAATAGACTCAATAAACTAACAAAGCATCAGAGGCATACTTTTTAGTAAACATTATATATTTCATGTGTTAACAGTCTGTGGGGGAGATTTACATATCACACAACACTTCTTTCATGCTATTCCTCTCTTATGTTCTTTAGTGATTAGGAAAAATATACAGCTACATTTGTACCTCAGATGCATATCATTTACATAAACAACTGCATATAATTAAGCAGGTTGAATGTATTTTGTGTTGGCATTCCATATGCAAACCACTGTAAATCTCAGAGGTGGCTCTTCTGTTATCGCTACAATACTCACTTTAATAAAAAAACGATTTATTTATGTACTGTATATACACAGGGAGGTCTGCCAGTCTACTCTGCAGCTCTACGCTGTTTGCAGACGCTGAGTATTACGTATATTGCACAGCTATTTTGTTTTCTGCTTTTTTGAAGCCTGGAATTGCTGGGTTTTGCTCTTGACAGACTTCAACAGTAAAGCGAGAGATGGGTCTGTTTTCACAGCAGATGTTCCTGTTTTCTGCAAAGTTTCCAGTCCTGTCCAGTGTGTCTTTACTGTCTCCATGTGGTCTTTTTGCTCTTGCTCTCTTCTTCTAGCTTTTTCTTCTAAGACTCTTTCTATTGCCTTCGTCTTCTTGAAGTTGGGATCTGAAGGATCCAAGTTGTATAGGTGAGATGTGTACATGGCTTGGAATCTTGAATCTTCAACATTAATCTGAAGAAAGAAAATACAAACATTCTCAAATAACTCTGCAAAGGGTAATGCAGTTTCACAAGGTATAAAAAATCATTTTCAGTAAGGAGACAGCAAGCGCTACAGGGAAATTCAAGACTTTTTCACTAAATATTTCCACAGGAATTTCTGGGTATTAAGAAAATACATCTACTGTATATACTGCTGAAATGAGTTCAGTGTTGGCCAAAAAGCCTCAGCACAGTTGTACGTGTCTAGAGAGTATCCCAGAGAGCAGACCGAATAAATATCCAGTCCTCTAGACCCACTCATTTTAAAATGTTTATATGCTCTGAGGTCTCCAAGCTTTTTTAACATGATAGTAAGCGCTCCATCTCTTTCCATCAGGTTTGACTTGACATTGTTATCTCCCTTGTCTGTTTATAGCAGACTAAGTGTGAAATACATTTTTGCATTCAGAACAGATGTCCACACTGTGTAAGTGTTCCACATACTCATGACAGGAGCAAGGCAAAACCCCAGACAGCTATATTTAACCAAAAGCCATGAGATGACAGTATTCAGGCAGATCAGTCTTATATCAGCCCTCTGTTGGAGAAATAGCAGACTGAGCATGACTCAAACTTCAAACTCTAGACTACCAAACAGTGATAACAAGGTAAGTCCCACCTTCAAAAAACAACTTTGTAGTGCTAGCCCCCATATTGATTTCCTGACAAGCTCCTTTTGAAAGCTTTTGTGGGCTACTTTTAAATACACATCACTGCATGTGCAAAAACAGCAGTAAATGTGCAGTTTCTGGTGTGAATGGGCCATAAGATTTCTCTAATTAAAATGGCACTTTAGTCAGAAAATTAAGTCCTGCTAGATCACTTCAGGCTGGCCCCTTTTGTGGGTATAGCTATGGAAGGCCTCATGTACACTGCTGCTCCTAAACATGAGTTTAGGAGCTTTTGGCGTTTTTTTGCCAAAGCTCCTGAACTCAACTCAATAAAAGCCTATGTGTCCATGTACGCATAGGCTTTTGCTAGAGTTTAGGAGCAGCAGAGTTTAGGGGCAGTTAAACGTTCCTCTTCTGAATGCAGAATAATCGCAAAAACGTGTGTAAACGCATTTCTGACACGTTTAGCATTTTTCTGCTGCCAGGAGAGTTTAACGACTAGGTGAGTTCATGCGTACATGAGGCCTAAAACATTAAAAATAAGTGCCTATATTGGTCAAAATCCAGTAATACACTGTCTCACCCTGCTCTACACATGCTCAGTTGCTCTCTATTTTTTATGCATTGTGCCTAATTTCTAGAGGCTGATCTGCTGACAGCCAAAAGATTTAGGCCTCAAGTACACTGCAGCTGCTAAACTGATGTTTAGGAGCAATTGCACGTTTTCTTCTGAAGCCCCTGAACTCTCCTCTGTTGTCCATGTACACAGTCGTTTAGAGGTGTTTATAGGCAACTGAGTTTAGTGTCATTTCACTGAAAGTACAAAAACTGTATTCTGGACAAGAGTTTACCAGCATCTAAAACACCAAAAACACAAAAATGCTAGGCACGTTTAGCACCTTAGCTTTTATTCATTTCAGTGTCCAGAATAAATTAAAATTGTGGCCAATTAAATAAAACCCCAAAACACCAAATGCTGCTAAACTCACCTAAACTGGTTTGAAAAAAATGTATCTTAAGAGAGTTTTTAATGCTGATTTTCTCTTGTCAGGAGGCCTTACTGCTGATCAGGTGCTCTGGGCTTCAGCAAAATGGCAGCCTCCAGCAAGAAAAAACAGGAACAATGCTGGAAGCAATTTAGAGCACACACTAATTTTGGTAGCACAATTATTAATGTTGAATGTATTTTTCTTGCTAAAGAACATTATTTTTTATTAAGTTGTTATGGGTAAAGTTTCACTTTATTAACTGATAATGAAGAAATAAATCCGTAACAATATGCTAGGTAAAATTATGCGGTGTCTCAAAATCCTTGCCTGTATTTGGATCATCAAGAACAAAAGTTAACCTGACCAATTCTAGACAAAAACTATGCTATAAAATGGACCTGGGTTCTACACTTGCCCACTGGAGCATAAAGGAATTATTTGCATGGATCTGCTCACAATCCTTCACATAAGGAAAAAATAATTCTCATCATAAAACAACATTCAAAGACATTCATTTTTAAGAATGCAATGCTATACTTTGCCTCACTTCACCATACTCAGATCATACTTTCATTTATGTGTCCTCTAAAAGGTGGCTTTTTTTTTCCTTCATCTGATTGACGTTTGATTGAGAGGAGTCCCCTAGTTGTGAATAGCATGATGCTGACATTGTTTAACAACATCTTAAAAACAAATAACTCGGTGGAATCTACTGGCTCAGGATCACACAGATTTTATTTTGAGAATAACTGGTTAGAGACCGGAGAACTCTATTACTGGATAGGAGCAGACACAAACTGTGTTGGCACAATGTTTTATAGCACACACAAGCGCCATCAACATTGTAAACCTCCCATAAATACATCTTTTAGGAACTGAACATAGTGATCTCATATTATAATCAAAGACATATCAACTGAGTTCCATGTCCTGAGTAAAATGCCTGCAGCCTTACTATGGTCATGGAACACTCAAGTGTTCCCTTAGTTAGGGTTATCTGAGATCTAGTCTTTTGTCCCCAGCTGATATTTCTTATTTTATCAAATAAATGGTCAGTTTGTGCCTAAACAGTCCATCCAACTGTGAGATATCAATGTAAATCCCAGCTCTGTCAAACTGCTGCAGAAACTAGCACTGTTCCTACTGGGTATGTCATGCATTTAGCAATATGAAAGCAAAGGAAAGGGTACTATGTGGTGCTGTTCTTTTGTTCTGCATGGGTAAAGCACAGGTTTGCGTTACGGTTTTGTACCCTTACTTTAAAGTGTTACTAAACTCAGCACCCTGGATTCACTATATCTGGTCTCCCACAGTACATAGAACATGGAAATGCAATTATTTTAGTAAATATAAACTGCTAAATACATTTATCAGCAGCAGTTAGAAGTCTGCTTCTATCAGTGTCCAGCAGAGCACTGGTTAAAGCTTGTAGGAGGAGTTTTCATTCTCCCCTGTTTGTTCTATGACGCTGCATAACCCCTGACCTTCTGTCTGGACAGCACTGATTGGCTCTGTGCTGGTCACATGCATTCTCCCAAGAAAAAAAAAAAAAAAAAAAGCTCTCTTACAATACACATCAAACTGAGCATGTGCAGCTTGCCCCCAAGGTTCTGTTCTATCAGCTGATGGACAGGAGACAGTAGAAGACGGAGAGGATCAGAGAAGACAGAATCAAACAGCTTTTTTTACACAATGCGTAGGATTTTTACACAATGCCTTATTTTCAACAGAGAGTATAACAAGCATGCTTTACTGCATATGCAGACCGATTTTACTGTTGTGGGTTTAATAACACTTTAACGTTGACATATAAACATGTAACAAAGTCAGTAAAACTGTAGTATATAAAAAACATAATTTTACTAGGACTAGCACTTGAGCAGAAAATAAATGGAGGCCATCTTGGCAAGAAAAGAACTGATACAATCTTAGAAGAAAAGAAATAGAAACATAATTATTACTTATTGTTCTTCAGGAATAATGACAATGAGGTCTCTAAGTGGTATTTTGTGGGCAGAGGGGAACAGACCTAAACTAGACAATAGCTGGGTTGTATTAGATCTTTTGAGGAACACTATCATAAAACTTGGGTTGGAAGGATCGTCCCCAAACACCAACACTGGAGACATGGATTCATTTAACATTTTGTGTTTTTGGTTTTAAGGTAAAGGTACAAAAACAGCAGAAACTAAAATAATAATATCACCTTAACAGTAAAGCTTTTAATGTTCATAAATATATAGTTGCACATCTAGAAAACTTTGCATTATAATACAGAAGATTTGTACCCCATTTAAAGCGGAACTTCACTCTCTCCATCAACATTGACTATTTTTAATCCTTATGCTGCTACCATTAGTAAATACATAGGAAAGTTTATTATATTGACTTATTTTAAACTTTTTTTTTTTTCTTCAATTACTTTCTGGTTTCCATGCCTAGGCAAATGATGTCATACATCCCAGGAGTTTTCAGGAGGGATGGAGGGGTTTCTCAGCTAAGCACACCCTCCTACCTGCATGTCTGAGCTAAGTACAGATGGATTCCAGGAAGTAATTGCTACATGAATCATCTGCCCTTATTGACGATGGCCACGGCCAGAAATGCCAGGGGAGTGTTTTTCAAAGTGATTTTTCAGCAAAACAAAAGCATGCAGACATGAATGGATGAGTGAGTCAGATACAGTGTAGTTCTGTTTGAATTCTGATCCCTCTGTGCAGTTTTCTTTCCTCTCAGAGCCTCTGTATAGTTCTAATCTGACCCATTCAGAATTGGTTCTTCTAGGACAGCAAGAAATTTGTATAGATAAGATGCAATACCAGATATTGCCAGACGGTTGCCAGTGTAATTTATGCCTTACTACACCCACTGGTAACCAGCAAAAGGGATTTAAAATTTAATTGTTAAAAAAAACAGAACTTAAAGACGCATTCACCATTTTTTCTTTCTTAAAAAGAGATATTGTTTCAAATAACGTATTGTAGTTACTATTACCCATTACAATTTATTTCAATCTTCACTCTCTGCAGAGCTAGAATCATTAAAATAATCAGCACTCAACACATTCAGGTGTGTCTGGAGCCCATATATCCCCACTGCCAACTGTTGCTCTCCCTCTGCCACTACTTAACATAGATCCAAGGGGTTACATATAAAAAGAGAATGATGACAATCAATTGAAAAGTTCACAGACTCTGGTTAGGCAGCTCAAGTGCAAAGGAGCCTATCCTCCAATGGGCCACCCAGGAACATTAATCAAAGCTTAACCACTTCCAGTCCGGACACTTTTATCCCCTTCCTGACCATGGCAATTTTCAGCTTTCAGCACTATCACACTTTGAATAACCAATTGCGCGGTCATGCAACACTGTACCCATATGACATTTTTACCATTTTTCTGAGACAGATAAAACTTTAGTTTGGTGGTATTTATTCCCCGCTGGGATTTTTATTTTTTTTTGCTATGTAAATGAAAATGTCCAAAAATTTGGAAAAAAATGCAAATAAATAATATTTCATCATAAATCTTGGCCAAAATTTATTCCGTTATCTTTTTAGTGAAAAAAAAATTAAGCCAAATTAGTTTATAACCAAAAATTATAATTTTTAAACATTTTTTTTACTTTTTTTTTTTAATATTTATTTTATTTTTTATTTTTTTTTACATACTGTCACCCTAGCAGTACAGTGTCACCATGGTGACAGTACTACTTTTGGGGGGTGATGAAGATTTTTTTTTTTTTTTTACACCGATTGCTTTTACACCCATATAGCATGTAAAAGCAATCATTTCTCTTTCTCTCTGTCTGCATTCTTGCAGCCATTGAGAACTGAGTGAGCTGTGATTGGTCACAGCTTGTCACATGGTACAAGGCTGTTGTGAATATCCTTGTACCATGGGACCTCTGTGATCATTCACAGATTTCACATGTAGTAAGCAATGATGTCAGAAGTGACATCTTCCTTACTACTTTGCATGTGATCACTGATTGGCCAATCAGTGATCACATGATCGGGACCTCGTATAGAGGTCCCGTCCGACGATCGGTGTTTCACTGTGTCCGGAGGACACAGCGGGCACCGGATCGCGGTGCTGCGCACTCCCAGGGAGCGCGCACAAGCAGGGTGCGGGGAGGCCGTTTATAAACTGCCACCTGACCCTGCAGTGCCACCGTCCGGCCATTTATATACAACAGCCAGTTGGGAAGTGGTTAAACCAAAAGAAGGAGTGTCAGACCAAATTCATAAAGGAGTCCCAAACAACAATAACAATTCTCAACACGTGCTTTGGGGGAAATCCCTCCTTATAAGGGCTCAGGCTTATTGATCTTTACAAATGTTTTGAATGTTCTCAGGGAAGCAGAGGCCAGTCAAACTGCTTTTTTTACTGGAATAACTCTGCCCCATCTAATTCCTTTGAAATTAAGAAAATTAAGATATCTCTGGCATCTGCATCCCTGTGTCCACCCAAACATTTCAACCCCCATTGGATGTCTTTTGAATCATAAAAGCTGCGTTGAACTCCTTTCTGAATCTTGTCTGGTGCTTCCTCCTTTGGTTTAAAGGATAAGTTCACCTTTGGTAACATGTAACATATTACCAAGGGGCCCCTGCCCACACTGCCCCGATGCCTTATTGCGGCAGTAGGCAGTGGGTCCTCTCCCAGCACACACTATCACAATTCAAAAACAGAGCGGCAGTGCAAGACTCCGCCCACATGGCTGCTTCATTCATTCACAGTTTCCAGTGAATGAATGAACTACAACTATCATCTTCCACTGCGGCATACGGCTTGTAGTTCTCAATGAATTCCATGGGTTCTGGTGAGCGCTCTCACAGTTTCTTGATTCTTCCTGGACTTCAGCAACTGTCTGCCCATAAGGGAGGTACGGGCAGACAGATGACTGAGAATCTGCAGGATCCTAGCATTACACCCGCGATCTGCTGATTACGGGTGCAATGCTTTACAGGCTGCAAAGTAAAATAAATAAATAAATACAAATTTCTTTACCTGAAAATAGATTTTCATTTTTTTTTCTATTCTTTACAAAATGTGAACTTAGCCTTTAAGCTGTGAATAGCTTAATATAGCTGCTGGGTAGAAAAGCTACACCAGGTAAGTGGGAGAGTCAGCAATCCGACACACACGAAAGAATTGAATGCTGAAGATTCTAATGACGGCTCTAACTGTACTAGAGCGTAGGCTGGAATCAACAGTGTTTTTACAAGGACAGTGTCTATTTAAGCTTTGCAGTAATCTGGGCTAATGTGCAGCACATGAGGCTGAAAATAGAACTCTGTGAATCTGAAGCAGCGTTGTGTTTACTCATAATGTTTTTCATAATTGTTCCGGAGACAAATTCGCCTGTGAACGCTTTCCAAAAAAAAATGACTACACGACATGCATGTTCTCTGCCATTTAACACCTACTGACGCACCTTTTGACTTAAAGTTGTTTACCACATAGCTCTAGAAAACTGGATTGTTTCTACATACTTACCTGTAAAATCCATTTCTTGGGAGTACATCACAGGACACAGAGCAGGTTATTCATGACTATGTGGGTTATATGCCACCTATAGGTGAATGGACACTGGCTGACCAATCAGAGAGGCGGTCCTCCCCTATATAACCCCTCCTACACAGGAAGTACTTCAGTTTTTGTATCAAGCAATGAAATTCCAGAAAGCGGGGTTGGACTTCCATGTCCCATGATGTACTCCAAGAAATGGATTCTACAGGTAAGTATGTAGAAAAAAATCCAGTTTTCTTTATCGTACATCATGGAACACAGAGCAGGGATTATTTATAATGGCACCTAAAACATGGTGCAGTTTTGACGTGATTGTTGTGCAGCAAATTGCATCATGACTATGTGAGATGCCCTAAAGTAATAAAGAAATTTGAGGGGAGGGTGACACCATGATAGCCACTGTGAATAATCCCTCAGTACCTACTCAGCTGTCCATAAAACACTGCAGCCAAAGGCAGACTCTTCCACGGCTCTGACAACCAATGGTAAAACATTGTGAATGTGTGAACCGAAGACCATGTAGCAGCCTTGCAAACCTGAGCCACTGACAACTGATGGTGGATTACCCAAGATGCCCCCACACTTCTATTAGAGTGTGCCTTCACCCAAAAGAGAGGGACCTTACCTTTCAAACCATAGGCTTGAATGATCAATTGGCGGATCCAATGTAAAATAGTTGTCTTGGATGCCGCCTATCCCTTCCTAGGCCCCTCTGGCAGCATGAACAGAGCATATGACCTCCTGACCTGTGCTGTCACCTTCAAGAAGACCCTTACAGCGCGTACCACATCCAAGGTATGCAGAGATCTTTCTCTTGCTGACTGAGGCCTAGGAAAGAATGAAGGCAGAATAATGTCCTGATTGAGATGAAAATTAGAAACCACCTTTGGTAAAAAAGTCCTTATCTTGATGCAAAACCAGAAATGGTTCTCTGCAGGAAAGAGCTGCCAGCTCCGACACCCTTGTCGCAGATGTGATTGCCACTAGAAACAAAACCTATCCTTTAGATTGTGGGTTTCAATAGCCATGCTGTCAAATTTAGCGACTGTAAAGCTGGGTGCAATATAGGATCATGAGACAGCAAGTATGGTCGACACGGCAGGGACCATGGCCCGTCTACTGCCATCTTCACTATGTCCACGTACCAGGCCCTCCTAGGCTAGGCACAGCAATCAGTATCACTGGAATAGACTCCTCCCGAATCCTGCGTAAGAGATGTGGCAGCAGCTGAATCGGAGGAAAAGCATAATCAGTGAAAACTGGTTCCATGGAATCACTAAGGCATCTATCCCTGCAGCACGAGGGTCCCTTACCCTGGACACAAGAAGACCGACCTTGTTGTTGAACATGGATGCCAATAGATCTACAACCAGGAAACCCCATTGCTGGTAGATTCCCCTGAAAACCTATGGATGCAAAGCCCATTCCCCTGGAATCAAACAACTGAGATAATCCGCCTGCCAATTTTAAACCCCTGGAATGAACACCGCTGACAAACTTGGAACCTATCACTCTGCGCAGGTCGGAATGTAATTTACCTCCTCCTAAGCCCCTTGACTCCTGGTACTACAGTGGTGGTGGATGTATACCACTGCTGTGGCACTGTTGGACAGAATCCTTACAGGCCAACCCTGAAGCCCGAATGTCCTATACCTCAGAGCCAGCCTCACTGCTTGAAATTCCAGGACACTGATGGGTAGAACCCTTTCCTGCGGAAGCCACATTCCCTGAACTGTGGCTTCCTCCAGCACAGCCTCCAACCTGAGAGGCTGGCATCAGTGTTTACCAATTTCCACACCACTGGCTGAAAAAGGATCTTGCTCTCTCCAAATTGTCATCAACCACCAATTCAGGCTTCACAGCCTTCGGGAAACAGAGACATACAGTAATCCATGGGCGGAACCTTCTTGTTCCAAACAGTCGGAATGTTCCTTTGCAGTGGTCTGGAGTGGAATTGGGCATAGAGAATAGCCTAGAACGAGGACACCATTTTCTCCAGCAACCTCATATAGGCAAACTGATACCTCTTGGTATTTTAAACCGCAAACTTCATTCCTTAGGACGCAACGTTTCCCTGGAGGAAGAAATACCTTTGCCTGAACCATGTTTAGGATCACCCCCAAATACTCCAGGCTGTGTACTAGCTCCAGGGCTGAGTTCTTGAAGTTGAACACGCAGCCCAGCTGTCCCAGGATCTACATCGTAAGGATCACATGCTGCTTCAGACCTGGAACCAACCGACCTCTGAGCAACAGATCGTCTAGATAACCTATGACCGATACACCACGAGTTCTGAGTAGCCTCAACACCAGAGCAAGAATTTTTGTGAAAACTCAGAGCCGTGGCCAGCCCAAACAGTAGTGCTATGAACTGGAAATGCTGAGCCCCTACTAAAAACCGCAGACATGTTTGGTGAGGAATGAATATCAGCACATGTAGGTATTCGTCCTTGATGTCTATGGACGCTAAAAAAAATCTCCTTCCTGTAAAGAGGCCACTACTGACTGAACAAATGCCATATGAAAAGGCCAGACATTTAGAAACTGATTCAGACCCTTGAGGTCCAAAATGGGCCTTACATCCCCATTTGGCTTTGGGACCGAACAGGTCTGAATAAAACCCCTGAAACCTGAGACATTAGGCTATTGAGTGCCTGTAACAAAGCTCTTCTCTGGATTCATTGGTACATATGATTTTAGAAACCAGGGATGGGGGGGGGGGGGGGGAGACCCGAAATTCTAGTCTGTACCCCAGAGAAATCATGGAAATTACCCACTTGGTTTGGATTAGAGCCCTACAGGCAGCAACAAAATTCTAAAGCCTTCCCCAAACCCAAACAAGTGGGGGCGCCCTTCATAAGGAGGCGAACTTTGCATCTGCCTTGGATGACTTATGCACTCAGGGCATTCTCGGGTTCTGATTCTGAGTTCTACCCCTTAAGGCTGGGACCTGTATGCGGTGAAACAACTACCTGTTAAATGAGGGGCCAGCAACCGAAGCCCCTGACCCCTTAAAATATGGGTGTTTGGATTTCCTTTTAAAGGGTAGAAGAGAACGCTTTCCCCCTGAAATCTTTTGGATATACTTGTCCAAATCTTCCCCAAACAGCTGCTCTCCATGAAAGGGAAAACCTGCCAATAATTTTTTGCATAACCGTTCTGCCGACCAACTCTTTAGCCACAAAACCCTGCGCATGTGCATTGATAAGAGGGCCAAGCAAGAAATTTTCTGAATTGAATCCTTTGAGCATCAACTGCAAAACATAAACAACATGGTACATCCTCCAAATCCTTGGCCGAGTATTCCCCCTACAACGATGGTCTTCCAAGCATTTGGCATTTGCCAGAGTCTTTCTGACCTGGTCAACCAATAGCTGCCACTGCTGGCTGTGTGGCAGAACCTGCCAGGGAGAAGGAGGCCTTAAGGAGAGACTCCAGTTTCTTATCCGCTGGATCCTTGAAGACCTGGACATTATCCACAGGACATGTTAAAGACATAAAACAGCTGCGTCCACTACAGGCATACCCCATTTTTTAACAAACTTCTCCCCTATGGGGTACAAAAAAGAAAACCTCTTTGGTGGAATAAAAACCCTGTCTGGGTGATCCCAGTCAGCATACATAATTTGCTCCAGAAGAGGATGCACTGGAAAGGCCTGAGTACTCTGTGGAGGCTTCAAAGAGCCCAGAGAATAATAAGTAACCTCAGAGGTTTCTATCGGAGGTAATCTGAATCCAGATCGTACCATATCAGTGAGGTCCTGAACTAATAACCTCTGAGACTGGGAGGCAGAGACTGCCTGCTTCTCCTCAGGCTGTGACCATTCAGACAGAGACTCTACTGCCTGACCTTCCTCCAGTTCTTCTTCATCCTCAAGTACCACCCATTCCTATTCCAGGATTGGTGGTTCTAGTGCCGGGGATCTCTCCCACTTCTTAGTCCCAAGAAACCAATGTAATCATCCCTGAGATCTTATCCTCCAAACCCGCTATGGCTGAAGCAAGATCATCCTTGGTTACATATGCTGAGGCAGATGCCCCAGTAGTAGCCACAATGCAAGATAAACGCAATGGCTCAGACTGCCCAGTCGCTTCTGGCCTCTCGGGAGAGGATACTACAGGGGACATTTGGCTAGGTTCCTCAGGACCTGGCAGCAGTACATTAGTGCCCTTCCTGCTGCGCCTCCCCACTCCGCATTCTGGAACACATTACTTCATTTAGCGTAGAAACCTGTGCACCTCCAATAGTAAACGCAGACCACAAGATACAGCTATGCAAGTAGAGTGTTGAATAAAACACTCACTGCAAATTTCTGACCTCTCGGGCCACCAAAGGCAGCTCCTGACTGACTGACCAATGCTCCTTTCCCCTCAGGGGAGTACTCACGTGCCCCACCGAATAGCCTGCTCTGTGTCCCAGTCCCAGGAATCTACCTGCAGCAACAGCAGCAGCCCACGTGTGTCCAGGTCCCTAAATGTATAAACATGGTCGATTTCCGCTTGCAGCCACTACTGCACATTTGATCCTTGTGCACGTCCACTGAAAGCGCGCGCACCTCGTTCGCGTGCCCATGGCCACAATCTTATATCCAAAAAATGCTCCCCCTAGTAGTCCAATCAGAACAACAGACAGGCAAAATGTTTTTATTTTTTTATTTTTGGGGGGGCCAAATGCTATGAGCACTCCCCCTGGTGGCAGATTGGTCAATTGCATCAAGAAACTCCCCTTTCCCTTCCAAAACCTGTGTTTTCTTTTTCTGAGAGAAAAAAAAAAGGGGTAACTTACCAGTCCCGCCACAGGTCCCTGACAACAGCCAAGCACCAACCTTCACCCCTCACTGCAGGCATTGGCATACAGACCTTCAAGGACTCGGTCCCCATAATGTGGGGCCACTGCCTCGGACCTGTATAGCACCCCACTGGAAAGCTCCTTGGTCAGATATATACTGCACAGGGTCCCATCTACGTGGGGTCCAGCGTCGTTGGGCTGCATTACAGGCAAAATCCCTAGGATTCTTCCCCTTATCCAGTGAAACTCGGGTACCATCCATTTTAGCTCTCAGCTTTCCGAATGGATCCGATTAAAGTCCATGATTCCCGCAGGAACCGTACTAGACTTTTGGCATATGCTCCAGGAGCAACACTTTCAATGACCATCCACCTTACAGACACTGGCGAAAAACTGAAGTACTTCCTGTGTAGGAGGGGTTATATAGGGGAGGACCTCCACTCTGATTGGTTGGCCAGTGTCCAATCAACTATAGGTGGCATATAACCCACATAGTCAAGAATAGCCTGCTCTGAGTCCCGTTATAAAGAAATAAACTTTTTGCAGAATACGATAAAATTGTAATCCTATACACTGTTGCCAGATGGATAGGATAATATACCTGGAAGTTGTCTTCCACTAATTCTTCCTTCTTCTTCAGCTTTTTCTTCTTGCTGCGGCTCAGATTCTGCTGCTCCACAATCTTATCATAGTTGAAATGCTTTCGGTCATCCTCCACATCGTCCATCATGAGTAACGCCATCTCTGCCTGCAAGGCACACAAAAATCATGCATCTCCATATCACAACTGCACTAGAAAGTATCACAAACTCTTTTTAAATGCAACTTGAGGTGTTATGTATACCAGTAGAATATGCACAGAATTAAATGTAGACAATCCAAATTTTCTTTCTGTATGAGAAACAGCCTATTCTTTAAAGGATAAGTTCACCTACTGGCCAAAAATAATAAATGCACATTTTTTGTGAGTAAAAAAAATTAGCATTTATTATATTTGTCCAAAGCAGCCTGGAAAGCATTGCACCAGTGATCAGTAGATTGCTGATGCCATGCAGGTCTCCTGCAGACCTGTCAGAATATCTGCTGGCTGCACGGGATGTAAGATCAAGCAGATATTCTGATAGGAAGCTTCAATGAACTACCACGGTATGTCACAGCGCCATGGTAGTTCCTTGAAAACTACACGCCGACAGCCGCTAAAGCTGCTGGGACTTGTAAGCCCTCATTCACAGAGCTCTGTGAATGAGTGAAGCGGCTGTGTGGGTGGAGCCTCGCGCGGCCACGCTGTTTTCAATTCTGACAGATAGTTTGGGTACCTTCTCCCTGTACTGTCAGAGGGAGGGAAGGGGAAGGGAAGAGAGAGGGAAGGGAGGGGAAGAGAGAGGGAAGGGAGGGGAAGGGAAGGGAGGGGAGGGGAAGGGAAGGGAGGGGAGGGGAAGGGAAGGGGGGGAGGGGAGGGGAAGGGAAGGGAGGGGAAGGGAGGGGAGGGGAAGGGAGGGGAAGGGAGGGGAGGGGAAGGGAAGGGAAGGGAGGGGAAGGGAGGGGGAGGGGAAGGAAAGGGAGGGGGAGGGGAAGGAAAGGGAGGGGGAGGGGAAGGAGAAGGAGGGGGAGGGGAAGGAGGGGAAGGAGAAGGAAGGGGAGGGGAAGGAAGGGAGGGGAGAGGGGAGGGAGAGGGGGAGGGAAGGGAGAGGGAGGGGAGGGAAAGGGAGAGGGAGGGGAGGGAAAGGGAGAGGGAGCGGAGGGGAGGGAAGGGAGAGACGGAGGGGAGGGAGAGGCGGAGGGGAGAGAGAGGGGGAGGGGAGGAAGAGGGAGGGAAGAGGGGGAGGGGAGGAAGAGGGAGGGAAGAGGGGGAGGGGAGGAAGAGGGAGGGAAGAGGGGGAGGAGGGAAGAGGGGGAGGGGGGAAGAGGGGGAGGGGGGAAGAGGGAGAGAGGGGGAGGGGAGGAAGAGAGAGGGGGAGGGGAGGAAGAGGGAGGGGGAGGGGAGGAAGAGGGAGGGGGAGGGGAGGAAGAGGGAGGGAGAGAGAGGGGAGGGAGGGGTTGGGTGCATCCATGTAGCTGTATGTAGAGGTGTTTTCAGCAGCTTTAACCCTTAGTAGGTATAGATCAAGCAGTACAAGATGCTGGAATGCTCTGGAGCAAATGGTACCACTTGAAACAACCATTCAAAAAGAAATGAACAAACCCTACCGTTCTGAAGAGCTTCTGTACAGCACAGTACTTTTTGAGGCTCACACTACTGACCTTGTTATGAAAACACTGGTTGCCTGGCTATCAAGCAACCAATGGTTTGGCTCTGGCTATATTATTTTCTGAATTATTTACTTAGAACTAGTTAGTAGATGAGTCACTCTGACTTTGCTAATTTTTTTAAATTAGAACCTGTCATGTATGAACATTCATAGGTATCTAAATCTCTCACCTTTAATTTTGTTATAACAGTGCACTCTTATCTCTTGGAGATTTGTGTGTGTAAGCTGTTTTTAACTGTATTATCTCCCTTTCAGAGCAGAAACATCACCTCAGTGTAATGAAAGCTGCCCTTTCTCCTGCCTAAGCTCAGGGTTGATAAATAATAGTTTGTCTGGACTGCTAGGAAAAGAAAGTTACCAAGACAACACCAGACTTTGGAGGGTCTGTTATCTAGACCAATCCCAGAAAGAACAAGATTCATTCTATTTAAAATGTCAGTTGGTGACTGGTTCTTTTTAAAGTGAAACTGCACCTAAAAACTGAACATTTGCGATGTTATATGGAAATTTTTAAATTATTATTATTATACAGGATTTATATAGCACCAACAGTTTGCTCAGCGCTTTACAATATAACGGGAGACAATACAGCAACAATACTGTTCAATACAAGAGGGATTTGAGGGCCCTGCTCCTTGGAGCTTAAAATCTATAAATAATATAATATGCCTAAGCAGTGCCCTGCAAAATGCACCTTTTGTTTAGATTTCCTCATGAAAAACAGCAGTGTTCTTCCCGGTATGTGAGGATACCTAGGCTCTCATATACCTACAGCCTAATAGCTGTATATGTGCAGTGTGATATCTAAGGTACTGCTGATTGCTAGTCTTAGAAGATTTTAAGTGAGATTTGGTGATGTCACTACTGTGTGTCTGTCAGGAAGCAGTCATCTTAGTATAGGCAGGGCTTTGCTTTCTCATGTTAACGCCTCCAGAAGGAACAACAGCGTTCTTCCTGGAGGCTCTTATGTGAGAAGTAAATCCCTGCCTATACCATGATGGCCACCTCCACACAGACACACAGTACTGAACAAGGCTCTGTAAGTATATCATGGGGAAGGATCAGCTGCAGAGAGACCACAGGTAACACTGATGGCTAGTCCTCTGCCTGTTGTTTTTTTGGCAGTGTCTGCAGAGTTCAGTCTCTATCAGTTAACCTCCTAGTATTATAATACTTAGAGTAATTCAAACTAATTTAATTCCCAAAGACTTATGGTGAACATACACCATCCTGAAACTTCAAGGTTTTACTATGTCTGGCAGGGTGTGTCTACATACTTCTACCCAAACTGACTTTGCAGTATAATATTATGTATGTATTTTCTGACCCTCTATGGATAATAAAAGTTTCTTTCACAGCTGGTCTGTACATATGTCCACAGCAAACATGTCCCTTTAACCAGGACAGGCAGAATGATCCACTAAGTTGTAATCCAATCACGTCTATTATACTTAATTCAGCACTTCACCACTTCCTCCAAGCCGGTAATTTAATTAGCATTCAGTGTAAACGCTTTCTGGCAAATTGCAAAACAAAAAAACGGAACTATTGCAGACACAAAAGGTGCCTAACAGAACAGAGCGAGTGAACATAGAAACCCTGTGTCACATGTTTATCCGGATGAAACAAACCATGAAATGTATCATTACACACTGTGGTGGTTTTGTGATCCGCCTGCCAGTCCACAGGCATTTCACTTAACAATCTAAGGAAAAATAACTTTCATTTTTCTTTCCAGCATTACAAAGCAGGGTTATTTTTTTCCCCTAACTAGCCATAAACTCCAACACACTTCACTATTTCCAATCTATGTTTCACAGCATTATACCCTAACAAAGATCGACACAATCAGAATAAAGGTAATTCTGTAACTGGTGAGGTTCTGACTGATAAAAAGTGGAGCAAAGAAAAAGGAAACTGTCACCTGCAACAGCAAATGTGCCTAGCCCACCAAGGATGAAATCTTATTGGTTCCTATATCCGGGGACTTTGTTCTAGTGGTCTTTGATTCAGATTTCATAAATCTTCCCCGTTGTTGCAAAATGGAGGGTACAAGGTACAAATCTCAATTATTTGTTAAATGATTTATTGAATAATTAGTGTCAGAAACCAGACTTTTGGAGTCTACAAATTTTTATGAATCTTTGCCCATTCAGGGTATATCCCTATCCCTCTGATGAAGCCATGTGACGATGGCGCAACACGTAAGGAGCGGAGCTGGTGACGTAAGCACACTGTACAGGACGTTGGGTGGAAGGAAGCCAGTTCAGGGAATATAGAGAATGTAACCTATCCTTTAGCTTCAGGGGACAGTGTGGATTTTTGAAACACAAAGTACAGTATCCATCCACACCAGGGAATAGTGCAAGCTCTTTCTCTGCAGTGCACCAGATTAGTGCACATTACCATGTGAGTGTTTTTATAAGTTGAATAAAACCTTTATGCGAGTACGGAAAACACTATGATGGTTTAATCTTTTATTTTGAGCATTCCTCTGAGCCCAGGTCATCCAGGACCCACCCACCCCATTGCTGGACAGTGAAAAAAGGTGGACAGTGATGAGCTCATCTCTATTTTACTCGGCTTTCTCCTCTGATCAACCGGCTCCTTGTTACTACATAAACCAACTGACTCTACTATCTCCTCTTACGTTTCAGCTCTTTACAGAAATTGCTAAATCAATTCAGGCACTTACACTTTTTGCATTTAGGAAATTTGAGGATATATTTATGAATTACAAAGTTACATTAATTTGTGTTGCTTATACTGTATCTGCCTAGAGTTCAGCTTTAAGGCCTTGTTCACACTATACATGCATAAAAACTGGTGGAAAGTGAGGCGCAGATTTCACTTGCAGTGACTTTAGTTTCACATCAGTTTTCATGCAAGCTTCAATCAGCTTTATATATGTTGCAGATTCCTGCACAGAAAAAAATCTGCACGTGATACTAGTGTTGTAGTGTGAACAGGGCACATAGAGAACAATTGATTTTGTTGCAGAACGCGTGTAGAAAAATTACGTCTGCACACTGGTGAGAACAAGCCCTTAGATTTAAAGTCATAGCAGACAAACTTAAAGATATTCTGGAAAACGTTTCAAGCCTATATAAATAAGCCTCATTGAGGAGAATAGCTCTGCAGATATGCCTAATGCTTAGTATGTGATATGCTAAGACAGAGGTGTAAAACAAAATATATTGTGATTAATATAGATGTATCTCGCCTTGACTATTGCAACTCCCTCCTCATTGGCCTACCTCATCGCAGGCTATCCCCTCTTCAGTCTATCATGAATGCTACTGCCAGACTCATCCCCCTTACTAACCATTCTGTATCTGTCACCCCTCTCTACCAATCCCTCCACTGACTTCCCATTGCCCAACAAATAAAATTCAAAACATTAACAACATATAAAGCCATTTATAACTCTGCCCCAAATTACATCACCAATCTTGTCTCTAAATATCACCCAAACCGTACTCTCCGCTCCTCGCAAGACCTCCTGCTCTCTAGCTCCCTTGTCTCCTCCTCCCATGCTCATCACCAGGACTTCTCCAGAGCTTCCCCCATCCTCTGGAACTCTCTACCCCAATTTATCAGACTATCGCCTACTCTGCTCACTTTTAGGCGATCTCTGAAAACCTATCTCTTCATGGAAGCCTTTCCTGCCCTCAGCTAACAATGGAATCTTCTTCTCTTCCTACCAGTCCATCCCCCACAGTTATTACCTTTTGTACCACTAGCACCTCCCTCCTAGATTGTAAGCTCCAAGGAGCAGGGCCCTCCTTTCCCTCTAGTATTGAACTGCATTGTTGCTGTATTGTCTCCTGTTATATTGTAAACCTGTATAATAATAATAATAATAATAATAATAATAATGTAAACCCTAAAAGTATGATATTTTGTTTTCCAAAGCACTGTGCAAACAGTTGCTATTATTTATTTATTTTTTTAAACTCTTTTCACCTTTTTTTTTTTATGTTTTTTTTTTTTTTTTGCTTCTCCGTGCTTCTGATTTTCTCCAGTCTTTTTCAACCACTTCCTGTTTACATGCACTTGCTCCAATGTTGACTGCACATTTTTGGTCTTGATAAGCCACCTGGTAGTATTGATGGTGGATCATGCATGCCAAGTATCCACACACAATTGACTGTAATCTACATGGGGGTAGGGGTGCATGGGATAGGGTGACAATGCAGGAGCACAGTCAGGAGACAGCTGTCACCCTATTACAGGAAGTGCCTGAAAAAACACCTTTTATGTAGGATCACCAGGTATTATTTTAATGAAAGCTGCAGATTTAAATTGTATGTTAACATGCTAAAGCAATTTCAAAAGTTTCAACAACTGGGTTTAGATCTACTTTTAAAGTAGAACTCCAACACTTTGTTTTTCAAATTTTTTAACCTAGGGATTAGAGCCTCCATCAGATTTCTATTACAGTGTCCCTGCTGAGGAGATTTCTGGGCATGCAACTGGGGCAATATTCTAATCAATAGAAACACATATATCAATAAAAACACTTTTTAGTAGATTTGGGTCTAGTCAGAAATTCTTCCTAATTTTTAAAAATGTCTAGGCTGTCACTGGAGAGATTTCCTTTACTTTCTGCCATTTTAAGAAGACGGGAAGTGAAGGGTACTCTACATAGTAGATATACAGTAAAAAAAACTTAACGCTAAACCATTATACCCACTTTCTGCCTTTCTTTTTCTTTCTCATCTTCAGAAGATGCCTGTTCATTCTTTCCAGCTGTAAATTTCTTCTTCATACCTATGATACAGTCCAAAATCAAATGTGTTGACATTTGTAGTTTTGTGCCATTTGTAACCCCTAAAACATCAGTTTATCAGTATAATTGGTTATGAAAGCTTTTAAAATATAAAACATACATTTCCATATAGGCACACGACTGACAAAGGAGGGGACACCGAATGAATATGTAGGAGGTTTATCACATAACTGGCTCTGGAGGGAGCCTTTGGTCACATAACTGGTATTAGAAGGAGCACTGAATGGATAGGTAGGCTTTTGGTCAAATGATTGGTATTGAAGAGAGTTGGGAGCAATGTTTTATCCATTAAAGCAGGGTTTTTCAACCAGAGTGCCGCAACAAAAATTACGCACTGCCCGGTACTGTCCGATCATTAAGGATTTCCACTGTTAATGTCTGTGTACAAAGAAGCAGGAGAGATCTCATCCAGCATCCTCCAGGCTTCTCTCCTCCTCTATGTATTACAACCTACTGACCACTTAAATCTGCCTTGCAAACTACATTTAAGGCTTTTTCACACCAGGTGAAGTGCGGTAATACATGTGAAAATTAGCATTTTCCTGCACCACACAAAAATACATTGCCTTTTGCAGTTATTCCTGAATGGCACCCCCATGCAACCACCAATTGCATGTATGTTTGTGCCCATTAAAATGCATGGCACCACAGTACCATGCATTCTGGTGTTGCTCAATTTAAAAGTCATGCCAGCACCATTTTGTGTGTTTCACAAGCATAGAGCAGCCTAATAAAAAATGTACCATGTGGCAGAACGCAAAAAAGTGCTAGCGCTCGGACGCCCCTCCTTATGTGAATGAGTCTTCATACTGTTGTGCCCCAGGATTGTGCGCAGTTCTAAAGTGTGCCTTGACTGAGAAAAGGTTGAAAAACACTGCAAGTATAATGAAAAGCAAAACATTTTTTATTTTGGATAGAGTAAAGGAGGATTGTAACCCTTTTCAGTGTTTTCGTATTGGAAAGATTTACTGTCACTTCCTGTCCCATAGCCAAAATAGGACAAGAGGAAAACCTGTGAAATGAGGAAATCGTTAGTTGTCACCAAAACTAGTATTCCCATTGTAAGGTTTTCCCTCTATTCCTGTTCGGGTGACAACCCAATTTTACATTCACTCGCAGTGGTAATTACCAGGACAAACAGAAAGGGTGAATTTCCGTAATGGAACACAGACAGCTGTAGCAGGTGTTCTACGCCCTCTCCACTCTATCCAAAACAAAGTTTTGCAAGTTATTTAAAAAATCCATCTTAGGAAGACTTAATATAGTGTTAGTTTAACATTTGAGTACAAGGCAGCTTTGAACAGAATCTGTTAATCTGCCCAGAGTGACAAGTTCTCTTGTGATAAAATCCTGTTTCCCACAGATATCTACATCTAACACATTGGAGCCCTTATCAGTTCTTTCGTTTGCCAAGCTCAAACACTGTCATGTGAGGAAAAGGAGAAAGAAGTAAACTCTGTATAGGGTCTGAAACCATAGAACACGTTAACCCGAGTTTAGAACTCCAAGGTTTGACTGAGAAACATGGGGAAGCCAATTATCAGTGGATATTATCCCTGAAGAGGAAAAGTAGCAGTCTCTTTTTAAAACAGTAATAAAGAGGCCACCCAAGGGGAAATCTTTTCCTTCTACAATAAACCATTAAAAGTGGTGGTTGTAAAGACTATTTTTTTTTTAAATAAAATAAAAAAAGATGCTATAATTACCTGCTCTGTACATTGGTATTGCACAGGGTGGTCCCTTACCTCCTCTTCTCCCCATCAGGCGCATTCTGCTCCTACTTACCTTTGTGTGTGCCCCCATAGCAAACCGTGTACTATGGGGTGCCATGTGCGAGTGTGCTCCCGAGCCAGGCTGTGTGCCTCAATAGAACCACACAGCATAGCTCAGTCTTGCCCCCTGCTCCCACCTCACAGGATTTGTCCGACAGCCGCAGGAACTAATGGCTCCCACTGCTGCCCAAGACTCCTGTGAGACCAGAAATTGAAGGGAATAGACCTGAAGCTGGGCACAGCACTTGGTCGCCAACAGGCTCAGGTAAGTGTTTGGGGGGGGGGGGGATAAGGGGAACATAAGTGGTTGTAAGGGCTTCAGGGTTTTTACCCCAATGCATTTGCTGCATTAAGGTAAAAAACCTTTTTTGTGCAGCCCCCTCTAAATACTTACCTGAGCCTGATCTTGATCCAGCACTGTCCATGAAAGCAGAAGCAGTGCTCTCTTTCACTCACCATTAGACTCAGTGAGAAAAGAGGGACCCTTTGGCTCCTGCTCCTGTCAATCAAATGCAATGACAAAGGAGCGGGTGGGGCTGAGCCACATTAGACACACACAACTCGGCATTGAGCCTGCACATGTGCCACCATAGGAAGCGGCTTGGTATGTTGGCACACAAACAGAAGGAGCCAAGAGCGACAGTGGGGGACCCCAGAAGAGGGATATCCTTGCATCTCTGTGCAAAACCATTGCATGGAGCAGTAAGTATAACATGTTTGTTAAAAAAAAAAAAAAAAGAAAAAAGGACCTATACAATCACTTGCAGGCAATAAGGTAAGAAACCTTTGGACTAAAAAAACACTTTAAATCCTCAGTAATTGCTGATTTTGTACTGAAAATGCTAGTTGTTTGTTTGCCTCTAACTTCTATACTTTCTAAAACCTAAATATAGAAACTAAGAAGGCAAAATTCCTAAACTCCACGTTTGGTCTGGCCAAGGACAGGTGGTATTGAAGACACGGGGTCGTCATGGCAGTCGGAATTTTTGAGTGAGGTGAACGATTGCAGCTTTTCTCAGTAGACATGTCCTTTAAGACAATACAGGCCTAACAGATTGTTCCAATGCTTCGATTACCTGGTTTCTTCAATTCCTCCGAAAAGTAAGGATCACTGAAATCAACATCAGATGGTATCTCATCTTCTTCATCTTTTTCTTCTATGCTCTCCTACAAAACACATGGTGGTAGACAAACCGCATTAACACAGATAAAGCTACAGTATGGCTTTATTAAAAGGTGCAGAATAAAACTACAGAACTATAACAGCAGTTCAAGCACTCATTAAAGCTTTTATATATAATGAAGGAATTTGGCCAAAGTAAAAGTTGTTGTAAAAGCTCAAGGTTTTTTACATTCATGCATTCTATGTATGGTGAAAAACCATCTGTGTGCAGCAGTGCCCCCAGCCCCCTCAACACTTAACTGAGCCTCATCGCGATCCAGCGATGTGAACCACAGCCTCGGCTATCCCGGGTCTCTGACTCCACATTGGCTGAGACAGCAAGTGGGAGCCATTGGCTCCTGCTGCTGTCAATCACAGCTAGTCGGCCAATGAGGAGAGAGGAGGGCAGGGCCAAGAATAAATAAATGCTGATCATTGTAAGCACCCCTGCCAGTGTTAAATGGTTTATCTCATCCCTGTAACTGCAAGAGAGCATGTTCTGTTTAAAAATAACAGATTTACTGGTTGGATCACAAATGTAATGCAAGGCTTCTGCAGACTGTCAGTGCTCAGTATGGTGTATATTGTCAGTGCTCAATATACACCATACATGATGTGATCAGCACAGGGCCAATCAGCAGTGTCCAGACAGATGTCAGAGGTCCTGCATCCTCCTAGAGGAGGAAGAAAACGCCTCCTACAAGCTTTAACATGTGCTTTGCTGGACACTGATAAAAGTCACAAGACTGCTCTAACTGCTGATGAGAAAAGGTAATTAGCAGTTTATATTTACTAAAATAATTGCCCTTCCATGTAGTGTGTACTGTGGGAGACCAGATATAGTGAATGCAGGGTCCTGGGTTTAGTAACACTTTAAATTACAGTTACTATTTAACACATTTTCTGTTTTTTTTTGGTAGTTGCAGCTCCTCAGCAAATACAGCTCCTTGCAGAGTTATTCTACTGATTTCACCCCCTGAATTTACTTGAATAAAACACGCCTGAATAAACAATTTGCTAATATTGTATATTGTAACACAAAGTATTTTTTCATAGCTGGCAGAAAAACACATCTAAAAAAATAAGTCAATTAAGGATATTTCCAAATAGATGCTGAAAATCTAATTCACACATTTATTCCTTTGGTAAAAAATAACGTTCTCTGGAATATTTATCATCCACAAGCTGTACATTTTTTTCTACACTGTCGGGTAAACAGCAGGCAAAACTACATAGTTTTAAGAAAGCCTTGAAGATGCCTGGTCTCTTGGTCTGCAACATTTTATAAATGTGCTCTTTTTTGCTCAACAAAAGATTTATTTTTCTATATAGGGACCTGTTACATCTTATCTGCTGTACCACCCGCATTGTAAGTTGAATAACTGAGCCATATGAAAATATTACACAGCAAAGACAGAAGTATGTGCAAGGTAAATGTGAGACTTGGTGGGGATTGATACCATAACTGCTATCATGTTTGATATTTCTGGGAAAAGTAAAATAAATGATGAGGTCATTGAAAGTAATTGTGCAGGTTTTGTTGCTCAGTGCGTTCTTCTGCCTGCGTCCGTGCGACGAGGTTGTGAGATCTTTCGATATGTTTGCAGGCACGAATGAGCTTTCTGAGGCCTCTCCAACATTCCAAAACACAACGAAAACAAAGATCAAAGCCCATGCACAGCTACAGCAGTAACAAGCTTATTTTTCTCTCTGTCACATATGTTTGTGATTGATGTGCAAGGCGAGCGCCAGGCCGACATTAAAACACGTGGCAGGCGGTAGAAATATACATAGCTTCAGCAATATGGGTTATATCTCGTGCTGGATGAGACTGGGACCTGGCAATTCATAGTAACCCTTCCCAAACAAGGCCAAGTGGAAAAAAAAAAAAACACATTCCCAATGGACAACTTCAGTTGCATCCCAGAAGTTAAATATTTGCTAGTGAAATTAAATATTGTGGCACAACACTGAGAACCGTCAAATTTCGTGGTGGGACTTTAATGCACCAAATACTGTGGGGGCTTCACTAGAAACTCTAGGGTGATGGACCCCTCCATTTTATCATAAAGAAGAGCTCAATCACATAGGGCATTACCATTTTTTTGGGAATTCCTCTTCTGGGATTTTAATGTCAGGTCAGTATTACCCCTGGTTCACATATGTGTAGCCGTGCGGGACGTGTTTTGCATGGGCACGAGAGCCCATTCATTTGAGTGCGGGCGGCATGCCATTTGAACTAGCTTAAGAAGGGGGGGTTGGGGGAAGGAGCATTTATAAGGCTAGTTAGGTTTATCCTGGAACTCTATTTAAATATTATCATGTTGTTTCTAGGACACTACAACTTTCTTGTCAACAGTGAAAGCTAAAGCCGGCCATACACGGGTCGAATTTCTGAAAGAATTTTCTTTCGAAAATATTTTTTAAGATTTTCATTCAAATTTCGCACCATTAGTGGGTCACAAAAACAGTCGATTTTTGTGTGACCATCAAATTTGAGTGATCGGGCATGTTGGAAATTTTTTGAAAAACTAATGAATTTAGAATCAATGATGGGAGAAACGTGCAAGAAATATAAAGCTGTGACCAGGAAAGAAAAGAAAATTCGTGGCCACAAAAATTTAATTCTGTAGCAACATGAAGAGAAATTGAAAACTTTGTTGGTTGATTTTCTAAATCAATGGTGGCACCATCGCATTACAAAATGCTCAAAATTTCTGATATTCTAAAGAAAATTAGTTCGGAATTCGAACCATGTATGGCCTACATAAGGCTTCAAATCCTAACCTGCTCATGGCTTCAGGATTTCATCCACAAGTTGATGTAGTGGTGAACCAGTCCACCCCATTCCCTTCTGTTTGTAATCTGGTGGATTTCTTTAGTCCACTTAGCATGCAGGAGCGTTATACCCAAACACAGCCTCCCTGAGGATAGGAGATTGCGGACTAATCTATCTTGAGGGGAGCATCACTCATTTTGATGGGGTTATCACCAGTTTGAAAACAGTGGCAGTACCTGAAGCAACCGTATCTTCTGACTATCAGATTTATTAAGGTTGCTTTTAGAGCTCACTGGAGGGGGGGGGGTTCAATAAAGCTGATGCCACTTATCTGGCATTAATCCCCCTTGTTAATGTGTTTCGCCAAATTCATGAAGCATTTGCAACACTTTTGGCTCTGACAGTGACTCCTGCACCAGATTCAGAAAGTACTACAATTCAGCACTTACAATGAATGCGCCACTTTTACATTGTGCCTCCCTGAATGCGCCACTTTTACATTGTGCCTCCCTGAATGCGCCACTTTTACATTGTGCCTCCCTGAATGCGCCACTTTTACATTGTGCCTCCCTGAACGCGCCACTTTTACATTGTGCCTCCCTGAACGCGCCACTTTTACATTGTGCCTTCCTGAACGCGCCACTTTTACATTGTGCCGCACTTAATGCGCCACTTTTACATTGTGTTGCACTGAATGCGCCAAATGTAAAAGTGACACTAATAAAGACCATCTCTGTTTTGGCATACAGAGAAAAACTGGCCCACGTATATTTTGCGAAAGTGTCCTGCATGCATCCTAAGAGACGTGAGTTCTAGATAAGTATATGAATTTGAGCATTCAGCACCACTTTTAGAATGTATGAAAGCCGCTTTCACAAAATCTGTCTGCACCAGTCTCTATGAATTCCAGGGAGTGTTTTATTTTATACCCTTTTGTGCCTATTAGAACCCTGCTGCTTCCAATTGTAAGCATACAACAGCCTAGGGAGGACATGTCATTGACAGGGCATATATCCCATCAGGTGGGCAAGGCTCATCAGAGAATATACTTTTTGAAGAAGCTATGAAGGGCAGGCTTTTTAGAGTGGGTCCTCATTAGCTTCTGTAAAGCTGCCATTCAAAGTGTGTTCAAGTATCACATTTCTTTATGGCAAGGATCATGCACAGTCCATGACAGAAATGCCTTGCAGAGGGTCATAAAAACCACACAGAATATTACTGCAGTAGTTAGTCTACCGAGTATTGATGAATTGGAGGAGGGGATGTGTCTTCCGAGACAGTGTATAATATATTGGAAGATACTACACATCCTGGTAATAGTCTGTATACATTGCTACCTTCTGGTAGGTGGTATAGAAAGCATTTGCTCTCATCCCACCAAGTTGTGGAATAGCTTCTTTCCTCGATCTGTACGGCTCTTGAATGCTTGAACTGTTGTGGAATAAACGGATTGGGAGTTATGTGTGCTGGTTTTGGTTAAGTGTTTTTGTGCTGGGCGTGGAAATCCTTTTTAATGTGAGGGAGCAACAACTGCATTTCATTTTATGATTGGTATTGTAAAATGACAATACATTTTTGGATTCTGATGTGTGGCTTTGTAAAGATTACGTGTTTTGTCGGAAGTAGTATCATTGCTAATGCTTCAATAAAAAGAGAAGTTCTATACAAACATTATGAAGAGAATATCAAGCAACTCAAAAAAGTAAAACTACTCAGCAAGGTGATTTCAAGTTAAAGTTTAGGTGTGGCGATTTTTTACATAGTTACATAGGCCCAGCCTGGACCAATGTAAGGGTGTATATGCCATAATTGTGGGACACCCCTGGTAACTTCCAGGTCTTGTGACAATCCCCGCCTCATCCTGTCAAAGAATACATTTACTCAGAAAATGCAAAGTACCTGACTTCCTGAGTTCAAGAAAACAGCAGGGCAGCCTTACAGAACCCAGAAGCTAGTGGCAATCACTGTAGTGGCGGTGCCTGAATACACTGATTACCAGCTTCCAAAGGGATTCCTCAGGAATGGCACACACATACTTACATCGGTCCAAGCTGGACTAATGTAAAAAAGTTGTCATACCTGAACTTCAGCATTAAATAGAAGTTCAGGAATAGCAAAAAAAAACAAACAAACACACACATACTCATCTTGATGGCTGCAGCACTGATCCCAACTGCACCTGTGGCTCTACCGCAAGAACTGATCGATCAAACACCACTGATCATTCAGTTCTCCCCCTCCACTCTGAGAAGAGAACAGCGATTGTCAGTCACCAGCTCTGTACTCTGCCCCTCCTGCGCTGGGTTGTGCAGGGGCTGCTGGCTCAGGCTCTCAGTGGCATGATGAGAGGCTGAGCTAGCTGCCAGTCTGCCGACTGTAAATTCGAAATGATCTTTCCTGAGCCTGGACCAAATGAGTGACGTCAGCCAATGAACTGCACCCCTGTGAGCCATAGGGGAAGTATGTCAAATAGCTTTGGCTATTTGAAACCAAGAAGCTCATCACTGAAGAGTCTTCACTTCTGGGAAGCACAGTAGGGCATAGAAAATATGCACTGTATAATTCACTTTAAACACAAATCAAACACTAAGGTTTATTCATGATTTTAGGATACAGATTTATGGGACCTCATCACATTATCCTAAAATGAGGAATAAATCCCTTTTATTTTGGATTTGTGATTGAAGTGAGACTGGTGGATACCTTGTTTTTGGAAGACTCTACTAAGTTTATAATAAGAAAAATAACTATTTTACAGGGAGGGTACACAGTGGCAATACTACCACTGTGCAACATTTATAGATTATATAAAAACAAAATAGAGAATTCTAGAGTCTGAGCAAAGGTTTTACATTGCCTAGTTATTTGACTTTAACAAAAGTCAGATATCAGTTCCAATGAACCTTTTTTAATGTCTTAATGTTTATTAATGTCCGATCAGCAGTTTTCTGACCTTTATGTCATTCATGTTTGGTAAGTCACAGGCCTTTCTGCCATCAACCATACGTGTTGCGTCTCTAACGTCTCAGATGGGTGAAAGGTAATGAACTGGATCACAAGGTAGCGGTTAATGGCTTGGTAATTTATCAGTTACAAATGGATTTATATCAAGGGACTTCAAAGGCATTCAAAGAAATGTTTTACCATATCACCGAAAGTGAAAACGATCCATACATGATATTGTTGGGGGAATAGATATGTAAAACAGTTACACAATTGAACTAACTGCCACTGATAATTGTACTTAAATCTAAATAGCTCAAAATACACAGCCCATTGCAATGCAAAGCTGAAATGGACCTTGAAGCTGTTGGATGCAGCCACTGTCATATTCCTTTAGTGCAGCTTTAGAGGGCCAGCAACTTTCGTATTCCTTTAGTGCAACTCTACAAACTATACATCAAAACAACAAAACTTATAGGAAGGATCTCTTAAAATGTTTCCTCTACGTTCTCAGATTAGCCTTCTGTTAGTTTGTTGGCATACAATCTGCCTACATCAAGGATGTCTTCTCAGTAACATATTTAGTTGTTCTGAGCACACTTAAGCCTAGTACACACTACTAATTTTTTTCATTCAACCCAGTGGCCTAAATATAAAACCTTTATGGTTTATGAGAATGGCTTTCTGCACCTTTTAAGCATCCTTAAAGTGGATCTTCACTCATAAAATGGACTTCCTCTCATCTGCCCCCACTCCTTCCTCTTCTACAATAGCATACCTTTTAATCTGGTGTGGGCCACTTTTTCCTGATTCCTGGGTAGGGCAGATCCAACAACCAGCCCCACTGCCTCCTGGAATTTCCACATTACAGATCCCACGAGGCAGTGCTTCACTCAGAAATTATGTACTGCGGGACCTGACACCTGAAATAACTGCTGGTTAAGTATATCCTCTTGTTTCTACTATAACCCCACCCCCCTTAGATTTTTGGGTTTTCCCACACATCTTCAGGTGTTTCTGCTCCAACTCCTGCATAATGTAGAAAAACAAATTTAAGCAAGAGTGGTATCCCACATGTGATGGACCTGGGATCTTAAGGCAAAATGTCTTGTTCCACTTCTAGGTTAAAATGGGTTCATTCTCAGAATCCCTAATGATGTGTTTGTTCTACATTATGGGCCAAACACCAAGGAAGCACAACACCTCAATTAGCTGTAATGGATGTGGCAGAACTGGGAATCCTGGTAGAGACATCTCAACACTAAATCACAAGAAATACAAGAAGTACGATTTACCAAGTGAGCAACTATGTCAATCTGAATTTCAGACTGTGGAAATGCTGGCCTTTAATGTAGTAAGCACCAATACAACAACATATAATTACCTTTTTCTTCTTTTTCATTTTCCTTTTCTCTTTATGTTTCTGCAGGTACTTTTCCCATGGAGTTAGCTTATCATTGCCCTCTAGTTTGTTTTTAACCATCTGTTCAGCACTTTCCTTGAGGCCTAGGGAAAACCAGAAGCCAAATGTTAGCTTAAAGTCAAATAAAATACCTGTTTCTTCACTAACGCTGTCACCTTTTGGTTGTAACTCCTTCTACAAAAGGATTATGTCCCTGCTGAGTAAAGGTAGTGAAACAACAGGTCTCATTTAAAGGTCGACTCTAGACAATCAACTATACATACTATATAACAAAGCTGCTTTACAGGGCAATACATTTGTCTTTCTGTTCATCCAGTTCTGAGACTTAACCAGCTCTGCAACACTGCACAGCTCTGTCTGCCAGGGAAGGAGACCCGATTTATTTCTTCTGCAGTTAAGCAACACAAGTAGGCAATGTTCCTTGGCCAGGTTGTGATTGGACAAAGAAGAAGTAGCATGCTGCTGAGCTCAACGCTCTGTCACACCTGACTGGCTGCTTTCCCTAATCTAAGCTCTGCAATAGTAAAGACAGAAGGAGGCTATTGAGGTCATCTTTCTTTTCTCTCCTCCAATCAGCATGTTCTTTGTTAGCACATGTAAAAGCGGTACACTTATTTGACCCCAGCTGCTTCCTCTCCCACTCTCCCTCCTCCAGTCTGAGTGATGCTGTACAGAGGATTAGAAAAGGCTGAAATTAAGTCAAATGCAGACATTTATATTATAATATAATTGTAAACAATACATAATACATTTTTTCCGATCTTTTTATAGCTCACTGGAGTGTAACTTTAAAATTAGATTTTAACAGCTCTATTTGTCCCGATGACCACTGTCACTAGGACAGAAAAAGAGAGCAGATTCAACAATGGGAAGTTGGGAGGCGACTACTATTTAAGAAGTAAATTACCCTCAGTCTGTAGAGATTTCCTCTTACTTCCTGCTGGGACTCTGTGACAGGAAGTGAAGGGAAGTTTCCCTAACGTGAGACAGCAATAGATTGACAGGGGTTTTTAAAACCTTTCCATACTCCATCCAAAGCTAAAGAAAACTATTTAGTCTTACAAACACTTCAAATACAGCCAACGCTGGCAGTTGAAGACATCACTTCATGAGACATTAAATGACGCATCCCATTACTTTCCTACATCTTCTAACTGCCGCTGCCTGACAGTTAAAGGACATACTGCACAAAGAGGCTTCGAAGAATGCCATTTTAGAACAAAAAAGCATGTTAGTCTAATGGGTTAAAGAAAACCTAAGCACCAGAGCAAATGAAAAATGCAACCAAAAGGATTTATAGAACAGAACTGAAAACTAAAACATCTCTCTAATTGGCTGCTTTTGTAAACACCTCCATTTTTCCATACATTTATTTTCCTACAAGGCCCTAAATGAACTTCAGCAAGTACAAAAAGTTCCAACAACCAGCATCACAATAATACCATCATCAGCTCTAATATGACTGGGGGGTTACCATGATTTATTATTGTAATTGTAACTTGGAATGGTTTATGGGTCATTTAATAGAAATACACATCTTCTTTGCATCTGGTATCTTAAAAGAAACAATAAAAATCACCAGAACATAAATCAGAATTATTTTTGCTATCTATGTTGCAATATCAGCTTAAATAGCCTTTGAACAAGCCGGTGATCGTGTATTTAATTGCATGATCTTTCGCAATGCCTCATTTAGCATCAGAGCTGGGAACATATAGGACCAGGCAAGGAAAATAAATTACACTCTGATTACCTGTTTCAGACAGGGAAACTGGATGGAGCCAAGTGCTATATTTAGTGTTAATGAACCAATTCTTTTAACCAACTACGGTCCTTTTAGCCAAAACAAGGTAACAGGTCTGGAGAGTAACAGTACACCTTTATATACTGGAATATTAGAATGACTTAAAGTAAAGCCTATTACAAGGCTCAGCAATTCAAACTGAGCAAAGGATGAAGAGCACACAGTCTACATTCCCTGAAAATTCCAAAATGAACAGAAGAAATATTCTTTTGTTATTCTGCAAATTTCTAACCAGTCTCCACCTCCCTCCACTTTTGAAACTCCATACTGAACCTTTAAAGTAGATGCAAACCCAACTAAATTACATTTGTTCTGCTAATGCACTGTGTATCAAAAATGATTGCCATTTCTAACAAACATTCATTTCCATATTTTTTCATCTTTGGTTGCATCTCAATGCTACTGATCTCCAGCAACCACTTCATGTCTACATATAAACACTCCAGCAATGGCAGCATGGCATGCCCAAGGATAGGTTTCCCACTGGTGATAACAGTGCATTATAAATGCATGTATGTTGAAGCGACCAATAGTTTCCAACAGAAGCCCAAGATAGGCTGATTAATGCATGAGGAAAACTGGGAGACAGGCACAAAAAATGAGCAAAAGAGCCTGCACAAGGAACCTCATGACATGTTCACCAGGTGTTAGGTGATGACCCCCACCCCAACCCCACTGTTGGTTGCTAGGACGCTGGCACCTGGGCCCCACAGTGTGACTGGTAGCAAGGAGGCCAGCATCATTAGTTATGTTGCAGGTGGCCCCTGTGCAACCCAAAAGCTAAGCATATGAAGGGCTCAACATGCACTCCAGTATGAAAATTTAAGCTAGCCATAAACAGTTCTTTTTCATATAGTCAACGCAAGTAAGGTGGATAGAGGAATCCCACCCACCAGGACATTGTATCCTATTCCCTACTGAACCCACCAAATTGTGGTCAGCGTATGGCTAACTTTAGGCCTCAGCCGTGCCATACTGTACCTGCATGATTTTTGCCTTACGGCCACCTCAATTTGCCTTGTGGGCAGCACAGCCCTGATGGGGGTGATCCCATGACTGTTCAGGAGGAGCTAGGAAGTTTGATTTATTCCACTTATTCTTTAAGTGGCTTTCACAATGTTTACAATTGAATTGGGTTGTGTTATCTTACAATTATGATGTGAATACTGCTAAGAGCAGAACATTTTCAGTAGCTTCCTGTTATGGAGGGCTGCCTATAATGAAGATCCTGTTGTGGACTTGTAACACTAACTAGCCTTCTGAATGAGTACATACAAAATACGCTAGCAGCAATCCAGAAGGTAAGCAAAGAGTTCAAATGACAAACTTTCACTTTGTTTTTTTTCAACCATCAATTAAAAAAAGAACACTCATTGTAATAATGTAATCCAGAACCAGCTTTGCAAATGGCAGTAGACTTTTTTTTGTTTTTCTTTTACACAAGAGCAATAAATCAGGCAACATGTATTCTATCTTTAAGAAGATGCACTTCTGTAGAATTTGACTTGTGGCTGCTCTCATACGTCAATGAAGTAGCCAAAAATATTGGCTTTTTGAACTGTACCTGGGTCTTATCAATTTAGACCAGTCTATCTCAATTGGGGTTCCTCTGGGAGTTGCTAGCGGTTTCTTAAGTAATGAGAATTTTCTGACTCTGATAATTTAGCACATTCTTCCCATTAGTCACCAATGTAAGAAGCATTCATCCAACTAATCACCTGACTCTGATAATTTAGCACATTCTTCCCATTAGTCACCAATGTAAGAAGCATTCATCCCACTAATCACCAGTGCTATTGGACCGTTTTCCCACTGACCACCAGTGTAAGAGATCATTTTATTGACCATCAATGTAAAAGGGGAGCTTTTAATGACCAACAGCTTAAGGAGGCACCCTGCACATCCCCCCCCTTCCCGCCAGGAGAACACAATAGCTCCACAGGAGAGATTCCCCCATTAACAATGACTGTGTTGACGGGGAAATTGAGCAATTTTCTTTCCTGCAACCAAGTTTTGCAGGAAAGAAAATCGCATCATCTATGGCCTGCCTCATTATATTTCATTCCTAGACACATTTTAATCATTGAAAATGTTGAAGAAAATAGAGCAGCCCTGGGTGTCAAAGGTACCAAGTACACCACATTCCTGATTTAATTTTCCCTTATAGCAGGGCTCAAAATTTCATGTCCAGAGCTACCAGCCAGGCCTAAAGAGTTACTCGCCACCAGTCGCCCCACCCAACTCCCCCGCCCCTAAACACATCCTTGTAAATTATCTCATGAAATGTCACTGTTAAATGTTTTATGCAGAATAAAGTTGCAAAAATAATTATTAACAGCAGCTTTAACAATATTAACATAAAGCAATGTAAACATCTCCTCTGTCCCATGTCCTCTTCCAGTCCCCATCTCCCTCATTCCATGTTCTCCTCTTTTAGTGTGATCTCCTCCATCCCATGTCCTCCTCCTCCATCCCACGTCCTCCTCCTCCATCCCACGTCCTCCTCCAGTACCATCTCCCCCATCCCACGTCCTCATCCAGTACCATCTCCCCCATCCCATGTCCTCCTCCAGTACTATCTACTCCATCCCACGTCCTCCTCCAGTACCATCTCCTCCATCCCACATCCTTCTCCAGTCCCATCTCCTCCATCCCACATCCTTCTCCAGTCCCATCTCCTTTATCCCATGTCCTCTTCCAGTCCCATCTCCTTCATCCCATGTCTTCCTGTACGCACATCAAATAATATACTGACCATACCCCAGTATCTCACCTTGCTGACAATAGCTGGACTGGTGGGAATTCCCAGAAAAAGCCTACTGGTTTTTAGTGGCCGCTCAGTCGGGGCAGCTGCACCCTATTCTCCAGGTCCAGGGGATCCAGACGGCTGGAGAAGGAGCCACCACTACAGGACAGGAAGGAAGAAACCACAAAGAAAAGCTGCAGGGAGTGGGGGTGAGCCAGAACAGTAGAAATTCATCCAGTGAGCCATTTTGTTAAACTCCTCTGTTAAAAGGGAGCAGTCAATGTGCTAGCTAAGTACCCAACACCCTTTACAAACCTTGTGCTGGCACACATGTCATCCACTGCATCAAAATTTTGATAAACAGGGTTTATGCAAATTAAGTGTTTTAAGCCTTGTACGCACAAGGCTGCGAGCACAGATTGGAGCTGACTAGCTCCTTTTTTCCCAGCATGCCTGTTCGACAGAAGCCGGACAGGCTGCGGAACACATTGGCCAAATGTCAGCTGGTTTCTGTTGAACTGGCCAGTACCGGCTGATATTTGGCCCATGTGTATTTGGCTTTACAAATACTGTAATAAATCACTGCATAATGCCTAGTACAAACAATAACGGATGAAAAATAGAGCTGAGCGATTGCAGGACATTTGTTAGTACACCGCTTTCAAGAGCCAATCACGACAGTTCATGCAAAATTTTTCGAAGGGACAAACAACAAACATTTTTCGTAAGGTAACAGAACAAATGATTTTTGTTTAATCAGTGACCTTGCATGGTCAGAAACAAAAGAATATAATACATTACATCATCATCCTAGATTGTAAGCTTGAAAGAGCAGGGCCCTCGATCCCCTCATGTTTTGCATTGTATTGGTATTGTTCTGTCACATGTTCTGTCCCCCTTTGTAATGTACAGCGCTGAGCGAACTATTGGCGCTTTATAAATACTGAATAATAATAATAATAATAATAATCATGGGAGTTGTATTCTGTCTTACAAGAATTTCTGTAACTCTAGTAACCTATTCATTTTTGATATGAAACTAGCATACAGAAGAAAAAAAAAGCCGATCATTCATCCAATAGTTTCATCACATGTAGGAGGCTTAAGATAACAAGTTCTACCCTGTTCATTATCAGTGTGTTGTAATTATCTATGCAGGAAAGCTTGCATTTGTTGTGCAATGTACAGTCATGTTAATGCATTACAAGCCATGCCAAAATGTAGGTATCAAGAGCTAAGCAATATGTTAAATTCAATGAAAACATTTTGTCTTTAATATTCCAATAAAGAAACTGCTTCTACAATTGAAAATCCAGAACCTCCTATGTGACTTGTCCCCAACGTCATCTTTCAACAGAAAGACAACACTTCAGCCAAATGGATCCCACCCATTACTTCAAATCAAGGGAGACTTAATAGCATGTTTGCCAAATATGTAAACTGAACAGTTTTCAACTTATTTGCTCAGTATTATCATATTACTTGGATTTTTTCATTTTACATTTAGCAGTGATGCACAGTGACAGATCAAAGTACTCAAGGGGACCTTTCACCCCCCCACTGGGAGGTATAATTACCAGACCATGACTTAAATCCCTGTCCTTTTATCTGTGCACTAGGAAAAAAGTGATTGAATTAGCATTTCCTGCACTGTCAACAGTGGGGAAAAGGTTTGATCCTAGGCAAGACGCAATGCAAAGAACAAAATAATACAGCTTTGCTTCTCTTGTAAAATTTCACAAAGCACAACTCTCCAGGGAAAATAAAGCAACTGAAAAGTCTACTAATAGATTTTAAATATGTACTACACATTACAATAACCAGTTAGATGATCTACACATCCTGTACAGGGAAACCAGAGATAGTTATTCAAAGCTAAAGCAACTTCTATCAAAGAGGTTAAGTTTCCAATATGCTTGGGATCCCTTCATGTGGGGACACAGATGACTTTTCCCTGCCCCATAGCTTCTGGGCTTCATCAGAAGAGACAACAATAGATTTTACGTGTAGCAGCACCTGCTGATCTAATCTGACTTTCTATTTTGTCAGGCCTCATTCTAAAAAGTAATATAGTCAACAGAGGCATGGGGGTATCATTTACATATTACAGCTCCTGCATTGACTGTATGACTTTCTTAAATGTCACTTGCACTTTTTAAAGGTCATTTATTCTTTAAAAATGCTGCCTTGTTTTAATCTGTACTATTACTTGTATTTAGCCACTTCAAGTCCGGACACTTTCACCCCCTTCTAGTCCAGGCCAATTTTCAACTTTCAGTGCTATCACACTTTGAATGACAATTGCGTTGTCATGCAACGCTGTACCCATATGAATTTTTTTAGCATTTTTTGAGACAGATAAAACTTTATTTTGCTGGTATTTATTCACCACTGGGATTTTTATTTTTTTGCTATATAAATGAAAAAGTCCAAACATTTTGCATTGCAGGGGCTCAGCTATCAAGAGAACCTATTACTGTTCTCTAAATGAGTCACATTAAAGTGATATTAAAACTTTAGTTTTTTTTAGCACCTTCAGGAGCTGATTTAATTACTGAGTATGCAGCTTCTTTATATTTAAATTTTTGCCTATGTTTCGGTTTACGCCATGACCACTGGCCCGGGTACCCTATTTCAGGGTGGCTCCTTTCTCTTGCAGCATCCAATAGAAACAGACTGGCATGCAGGGACTAGAGTTGTGCCTCCCTACAGTGTGTGCATCAACAGAAACATACAGCCTGCACAGCCTAGGATGGCAAGGTACTCCCCTGCTCCTCAAAGTTAACAAGACTGTTTAAAGACTGTCCACTGTCAACTCTTTAATGTGAAGACCCAGAACTATGCTCATTTACTTCACGGTCTACAGGGGAAGCCATGGTAGTCATACAATCTAGGTCAAACATGTCTTCCTCTCTTCATCTCCATTGTATAGGAGGTGAGGAGATTAGCAGTTTACAGAAGGAAAAAAATATTGTCTTTTCTGCAAATGTCCTTAGCCTGAAAAAAAGTAATGAATGCAGCCAGCAGATCTAAGGACTGGTAAGCTGATAAATAGATCTAATTTTTCTGCTTATATTTAGTTATCCTTTATACTTATACTTATTTTCCACCATAATTTGCAAATAAATTCTTTCCAAATCAGCCAATGTGATTGTCTGGATTTTTTTTCTCATTTTGTCTCTCATAGTTGAGGTCTACCTATGATGCCAATTACAGGCCTCTCTCTCTTTTTAAGTGGGAGAACTTGCACAATTGGTGGATGACTAAATACTTTTTTGCCCCACTGTATATGCGTTGAGTCCTTTATATTAAAGCACAAGCAGCCCTTACGCGGGTCATGTAAAGGGAAGAGTGGATCATGCATATCATGGTTTTAGACTTATCTTTACTATATCACAGATACAAGTAAAATATGTTAAGTGATAACATGTTTTTTTAAAATGTTCACATACACTACACAATATCACTGTCATGTAGTAGGTCAATATCATGCATTGATGTCTGTTAGCTTTCTGATGAAAGTGCCCTTATCATTTGAGTTACCTATGTTGATGTTCCTACATGTGAGTTTAAAATATTTGGCTTCCATTTGCCATCAAGATAAATGTATCATTTTGTTTTATACTGTTAATCATTTTAGGTTATATCATTGTAACCAGAGGGTGCCTTAGGTGATCATTAAAAGGGATTACTGGACAGGAAGCCAGGTGAATGTGTGAAAATGTCTCCCCCTCCTCAGACTATTTTGAAATTATCTTCAGTTCTGATAAGCTCTTAATACTACCATTAAGCCTTTGTTTTTATCTAACTATGTGCACCTGAAATTATGTTTCCAGCCAAGATTATCATGCAGTTAATGATTAATTGACATTGGATAACAGTGAAGACTATCCAGAGGGTTTCAGGACATCATCCTGTGTAATGCAACAGTGCCTCTCAGTGGTGATTCATTATATCACCACTTAAAAAAAAAAATCTATCATCCTTTCTTTTATATCCACTTGACCGCCTGAAGATTTAACCCCTCTTGACTAGGCCATTTTTTGCTTTCTGGCACTGCATTACTTTGACAATTGTGCGGTAATGCTATGGCGTTCATAAATGAAATTGATATAACTTTTTCCTCACAAATAGAGTGATCTTTTGGTGGTATTTGATCACCACTGGTTATTTTCTGCACTATAAACAAAAAAAGACCGATAATTTTGAACAAACAATATTTTTTACTTTCTGCTATAAAACATAACAAAATTGTTTTTTGTAAAAAATCACATTTCTTCATAAATTTAGGCCAATATGTATTCTGTTACATATTTTTAGTAAAAGAATCCCAATAAGTGTATATTGATTGGTTTACGCGAATGCTATAGCATCTACAAACTATGGTGTACATACAGGAATTTGTTTTTCATAATTGTAATGGCGGTGATCCCGACTTAGAGTGGGAATGCGATACTGTAGTTGACAATCTGACACTAACTGACCCTTTGTAGAAACCAGTGACGCTAATACAGTGAACAGTGCTAAAAATATGCACTGCCTATTGACTGCACTGGCAACTGGTGCTTTCACTAAGGGATGTGCTAGATGTTATTACCTGCTTTGCAGAGAAACAAAATACAGCACAACCCCACTGACAGAACAGAGCTCTGCTTTGTTTCTTCTTGCCGAACAGAGGGTGGCGGTGGTCATCCACTAAAGTGTTGAAAAGGCCCAAAAGCTAGAAACATTACAGCGATTCAACAAGTGACAGTACTTTCTGGGTAGGGCTTTCACCTACAGAGCTCTGGATTTGAAGAACAGGGCTGGCCCCTCAAAACGCGTTAGGCTTAGCTTTGAAGGCTTCCCAAACCACTGGCTGAGAACTGTGGACCTGGAGGTGGCCTCGACTGCATACTTTTAAATGACAATGAATGTGCAGCAGAAATACTGCTAGAGGGCGTGTGTATATATATATATATATATATATATATATATATATACACATATATATATATACATATATATATATATACACATATATATATACACATACATATATTGCCAGCGTGTTTACACAGTAAAGCACACACACAGATAAAAAAAGCACACAGTTAATCCTTTGATTGCCCCAGATGTTAACGCCTTCTTGCCCAGTGTCATTATTACAATGTAAGTGCTTTTATTAGCACTGAAACAAACATGTCATACTTACCTGCTATGTGCAGTGGTTTTGCACAGAGTAGCTTGGATCCTCCTCTTGTCAGGTCCCCCACCGGTGCTCCTGGCCCCTCCCTCCTGTTGGGTGCCCCCACAGCAAGCAGTTTGCTATATGGGGGCACCTGAGTATGCACACTTCCCAGCTGCTGCTCTGTAAGTCCATTCACACAGAGCCATGGTTTGGCCCCACCCCCTCTCTCTTCTCATTGGCTCACTGGCTGAGATTGACAGCAGTGGGAGCCAATGGCTTCCACTGCTGTCTCAGTCAATGAGGAGAGAGAGTCCCGGGATAGGTGAGACTCCAGTGCAAATCGCTAGATTGAGAGGGGGCTTAGGTGAGTATTAGGGGGGCTGGGGGGGATGCTGCAAAAGAGTAGGATTTTTTACCTTCATGCATAGAATGCATGAAGATAGAAAACCTTGAGCCTTTACAACCACTTTAAAGTAATAGTGCTTCCTACTCACTTCCCCCACCCTCCACCATCTCCAGGCAAAATATACTGTATTCCACTCTATTTACATGTGACAGTGCTCAAGCCTGAGTGGCCAATTATCAGTCATGAACCTGGGTAATCTTCAACACTATCTGACTGCAGCTTAACCAAGGTGGATGTGAGGGAGCGGATATGGAAGTATACCTTGCTGGGGAGTGGACTATCAAAAGGCATTGTCACCATGTCCTGAATAGGCAGATAATGATGTCTCTTTATCTGGATTTACAACTAGGTTGTCCTAAAGCAACAAAGTCATTTCAAAGTCCCTTTTCTAGTACTGCAGTGAAAACATCTTTAACTTTTTTGTTGTTAATAGGGAAACCAAAATTACCTGGGACCCATTTTACTTCCATTTCCACATCCTTGTCCTCCTGCTTCTTCTCCTTTTCCTGGATGCCCTTAAGCAGCTCCCTGTAACGAGCAATCTGGTCTTCATCATCCTTTGGCCCTATTTTAGACTTCACATCTTCTACCTCCACATTTTCTACAAGGGTAAAAACATAATTGCAATCCATTGCAAGAATAATCTATGCAGCATAAAGAAGCAATAACAAACACGGTACCAAATACAATGCATTACCCCAAAATTAAAAGCAAATCTTAATGTTTATTTATATATTTGAAAATGCAGTTGTGCTGGATGGGGTTTGCTACAGATAAAAGCAACAACGAAGAAAGTTTAAAGCAGTATTAAACCCAAAACCAAAAATAGAGTATATTACAGCTAACCAATCAGATGCGGTGGCTGCATTAGCTTTCTTCTTTCATGGTTTTTCCCTGTGTTTTCACCTGGTGATCCTGCCAGTAACATGCCTCCTATTTTAGAGTGCCTCCACTCTGGATGAAGAGAGAGATACCTTTGGATAGCAGCACTGTCGGTCTGGGGGCTGGGGCATGGTAAATGAACTCAAACTCCAGTTAACACTTTATAAGCAGTTACAGCAACAGGGTTTTTATTTTTGAGGTAAAGGTTTTATATTAGGGGTCACCAACCAGTAGATAGTGGCCAGGAGACTGGTGGATCAGGGTCTAGGCTTGCTGACCTGCCATTCCAAACCATCAAACAGAATGCAATGCAGAGAGACTACTTGTTGGAGCTGTAATAGGGAGCAAGAGCCACATAAGGCAATGCCTCCTCTGTAGCTCTGGATCCTGTCCCATGAGGGGTGATACCAACTGCTCTCCACCTCTTATCCTGGCTAGTGGTCTAAAGAATGGTGCCAACAGCAGGAGAGAAGAGATCCTCAAGTCAGTGTGAAGCAATACACTGGGCATAAAAGCATAGGGCTGTTTTCAATCTGATGCCCTGAGATTAACCCTCACTGCGGATGCAGGGCAGTGTACCTGCTGCTTTCCTGCTGGTTGGCAGCGCTTAGTCATGGACTACTATTATATCCTGAGTGTTTGCTGCAATTTCTGAAAACTCCTGGAGTTTTGGTGCACTTTCAGAAAGTGCTCCACACCTGCAGGATATAATGGAAGTCTATGGCATAGCACAGCTAAACCAGTGCAATGTTGCAGATGCACTGCGCTGCACCCGCGGTGCAGGTAAACTCCAGCACATCAGTGTGAAAGCAGCCTTATAGGGGGCTCAGAACAGTAAGGGTTCATTTACATTTGCAGTTTGGGGGGTAGTAAACTCCATAGTTAAGACAAGTTTACCCCACCCGCACCCCCTTTACCTACAGTGGCAAGGGGTGTACACATGTTGCAGCCACAGCAGGAGTTAAATGCCTGTCATGGTTGGTGGGTGTAGCGCCCAACAAGCATGACCCATTCAAGTGAATGAAGCCACTCTGCAAGTGCCCTGAAATCTTCTGCAGTGCAAACAAGAAGTGAAAATAAAAGACAGAAGGCCTAAAAAAAAAAAAAAACTAATGCAGCCACCATAAACTAAGAAATGGTAAGCTGCAATATAATAAATGTTTGCTTTTGGGTTTAATACCTCTTCCAGCCTTGAAAGAATGTGAAGGACATACAACATGAGAAATATGAAGGCTGTCACTGCTGATCTCCTCCTGAAAGTAGCTGGTGCCTGAATTTCTCTGGTTTCAGTCCTGAGTGAATGACTTTGGACAAGCATGTAGCTAGTGAAATCAGAAGAATATAAAAACTCCTTATCTGCATATTTAACTAGGGTCTGTTACTAGCATAATTTGGAAAAATCTGGATACATGCCACAGCCAGGTAAATAACATTTTCAATAAACTGCGTATTTTCTCAGTTCAGGTTTGATCAACGACACAAACATAGACATTGGCTACACCTCTGCATGTGAAATTTTAACGCGAGTATGAATGGATTCAATAAACTAACCTGCTGAGAGTTCATCATCCTCTTCTTCACTAGAAGATGCTAAATATGCCTGAAAATCCATGTCAAGGATCTCATTCTTTTTAAACGGTCTGTTTAAAGTCGTAACCCTTTCCTGATCAGTCTCATCCCAAGTCAGGTCTACCTAAAATAAATAAAATTGAAAAAAAAAAAACAAACAAACCCAAAAACAAAAAACACTTTATTAAATTAAACACTTTGTGATAATAAACCCCAAATCCTAACAATAGTGCATTTAAAATTAAATTGCTATTACACCCAAAACCAAAAATGTAATATATAGCAGCTTGCCAATCATTAAATATGGTGACTGCATAGGTTTTTTGTTTTTTCTTCAAGGCTTTTTTCTTCTGTTTTTACCTGGTGATCTGGCCAGTAAAACACCTCTTGTATTGTATTGCCTCTATTCTGGAAGATGGAGCAACAAAGACACCTTTGTAGAGCAGCATTGTTAATTAGTGGGATGGGAGCATTAGTTATACTAGCAAATTGTGATACACTAACAAATGGAAGCCAAACTCCAGCTTACAGCAACAGTTTTTTTCCTTTTGGGATAAAGATTTTACATAAATGAAATAAGGATGATCATTGTAAGCACCCCTGTCAGTTTGTCTCAGGGCTCATTCAAACAATACGTGCATAAAAACTGAAGGAAACTGACGCGCAAATTTCACTTCCAGAGACATCAGTTTTCATGTATGCTTCTGTGAGTGTTATATAAGTTACAGATTCCTGTGCAGAAAAATTCTGCATGGGATACTAGTGTTGTGGTGTGAACAGGGCACATAGAGAACAATTGATTTTGCTGTGCCCTTGCAGAACACATGCGGAAAAACTGACGTCTCTGCACCATGGCGTGAACGAGCTCTCATCCCTCTACAGTAACTGCTACATCTGCAAGACAGCTTGTTCTTTTGGTGGCCAGACAGCCAGGTGCAAAATAAGGGAAAGAATCCCTATAAAAGATAGCTAATGCAGTCACCACATCGAAGAATAGTTAAGCTGCAATATAATAAATGTTTGCTTTTGCGTTTAATACCACTTTAACTGTTGCCCCTTTTAAATCAGCTGATTTAGTGCCATCAACTGTAATCACCATTTTTATATCACTTATACCAGTACAACAAGAAATGAATTGATAACAGGAAAAAAGATTGATAATATCTTTTCGTCTTTTATGAAATAAACATTCTGAACATCCCTACAGATGAGGATGCTCTTCTCCCAACCCTTCAAGCCAAAGCGGAGCTTGCCAAGGAGCATTAACATCTAAAGGGAAGCCTTCTTTCATTGTATGCTTTAAAGCATCACAGGTTCTGTTGCTATAGCTCTATGTAGGTCTCTTGCTGTTTTCTAGGACCCAGTGCAAGTTTATTTGGCTTACACCAGGTGCTATATGTATATGAAGTACAGGGAGTAATAAACAGCTCTTATATCAGACAGAGAGGTCAAATAAAATTATTAAGTGAGTTGTCTATACCTTTGATGTTACATTGGCTGCAGAGGTAAATAACTTCGGTTTGTAAGCAGAGATGTCCACATCTACAGCGGAGTCCTTGGGCTCATCATCAAACTGTGCCTCATCGGGAATAAACCTGTTAAGTGCAATAGAGACCAGAGAAATGCATATTTAAAAATGCTATAAAAAAAAAAAATTACGATGTGCATATTTTCTGATAGGATGCTATTTGCTCCAGTTTGCAGTGAGCCTGCAAACATAACAGCACTATGCACAAAGGCGTTAACAGAACAATGTTAGCAATGAGTGGTGGTGTTTAGTACATAAGCACTTGGCTGCTATTTATTACTAGACAGCTTTAATTAATGACAATAGTTGTTATAGGAAACATTTGATAACAGCTGAGCATCATGTATAACACCAGCAACAAACTCTAGTTGAATTCAAGCACAATAAATACTTTTGTTCACACCTCAGTTACCTTTTTATTACAAGATAAGGTTTAGTAGACAAATACAAAATTGTATTTTTGCTGTGATTTATACGCCCCAAGGGCCTATAACATTTACCTAGCACTAGGACAGTGCAACTCCTGTGTAAGTAAAGTATATAATAAATACAATCCACATAAGGGATTGGCACAGGAAATACACCCTGTAAAAAACCTGTATACCATTTTAAGAGTACAGGATGGCTGCTATTGCCTTTTAAAACCCATCTCGGTGTACCTGATTTAGTTTAATTTGCTACTGAGGACCAGACACTGGGCTAAGCCTTGCCCAGCTTTTATTCTCCTTTCTGATCTTTTCTTTTGCCCACTAAACAGCGGACACCTTGTTATAGTACTTTTCTTTTAATTATAAACATTTGAAATGGCTGACATTTTTAGTTTACAGTACATAAAAGCCAAGGGATGACAGACAAGATAAGAGACAATTCATGTGGAATATGTGAAACTGATAATCCCTAATAGGTAGTTAAGAATGTGTAAGGAAGTCTAATGAAAATAAAAAATGTTTGGAAGAAAAAAAAAAGGAATGTGTCAAGGCCTCTTTCACATGTGCAATGATTCTAAACACACTCCTAAAAATGATCACTTTTCAGACACCGTTTAAAGGCGGTTTACCGAAATTCAGACTGCTGCTAACTGTACGACAGCTTTTTTTTTTTTTTTTTTTTTCGATTCCAAGGGAGATTTTACATTAAAATACCTCAACTGCTAGGCAAGCACTCGGCATGCAGATGTAACATGGACACATTGGGGGTTATTTACTAAAACTAGAGAGTGCAAAATCTGGTGCAGCTCTGCATAGAAACCAATCAGCTTCCAAGTTTTATTGCCAAAGCTTCATTGGACAAGCTGAAGTTAGAAGCTGATTGGCTAACTTTCACAACTGCACCACATTCTGAGTGCTCCAATTTTAGTAAATCTTCCCCATTGATTTCAATGCAACATGTTTGCCAAACATGATATTGATTTGCAAACTACACAAATTTCACAACAGGAAAAAGATGGTGTGTCGAACAGTTACTCTTCTACCAATGGTATGCAAAATAATTCAGCTATTAAATCCACTAAGAAATTTCAGGAACATGCACAAAAAATTAAGCCGGGAGCTGTCCCCAAGATGAAGGAAAATGTTTTTTTAGACAGACCAAATCTGAGCACCTCACCCAAGGCAGGCAAGGGGATAGAATTATACACAGTAAAAACAACACAGAAAGGGGATTGAATATCATCAATCTCTCATCCTACAAATTATCAAGAGAAGAGGAACAGGTATTAGCATTGGGACTTTTTGTGCCAACAAAGGAATCGATACATTTGAAACAATCAAAGAGATTAATCTTTTTGCACGAAAATTGTTCTTTACAAGCTTCTATGTCAAACACACGAATAAAGATGAAAATATGGAGACTAATCTTACAACAGCGGACTTTAAAGCACTTAGAGACTTAATGTTACTATTGGAAGAAAGTGAACCCAACAATCAGATTGATGGCTGGGACACTGAAAATCTGTTGGAGCAAATTAGTGAGGACACACAAACACAGGATATGAGTTTTCGCAAGAAGTCTCATATTTTTCCATCTCTTAGTCAAAATCCAGCTATTGCTTTGTTTGTACGACATGTTACTAAGAATATTGAATTACTTAAATCTGACCATACTCATGGTAATTTGAGTGCAGCTGAAAAAACTGCAGTCAAATCATTATTGGCAAATACCAAAATAACTCTTAAACCTTCTGATAAGGGAGGGAACATTGTCATAACGGACAATTGCATGTATGAAACCGTGTTTAAAAATCCTTAGAAATAAAACATGTTATAGGAAAATCTCTGCTGCACTGACGAATGAATTCAACTCAAAATTTTATGAGTTGGTTGATTCAGCATATAGAAACGGAACTATCCAGAAAGATCTATGGGAATATATTAGAACTAGGCACCCTAGAATGCCAACATTCTATGCACTTACTAAAATTCACAAAGACACGAACAATCCTCCTGGTAGACCTATCAATTCAGGAAATGGCTGTATTTCAGAAGGAATCAGTTAAGTTATAGACCATCATCTTAGAACCCATGCTGTAAGTTTAGCATCCTATGTTAAATACTCTATCCATCGTCTTAATATTATTGAAAATCTTGATGTACCTCAATCTGCCTATTTAGAAACAGTTGATGTGGAATCTCTCTATAATTGCATTCCACATAACAAAGGAGTTGCTGCGGTCAAACATGTTCTGCCGCAATGTGGAACGCATGAATGGAGATTTAATTAATTTATTTTGACTATGCTTGATTTTATTTTAAGTCATCATGTTTTTTTTGTTTAAAGGCTCCCACTACCTCCAGGTACAGGGCATGGCTATGGGGGCTTGTTGTGCTCCTTCCTTTGCCAATCTGTAGCTGGGGGTGTGGGAGCAAGATTTTCTGTCCAATGAGTCTCTCTCTGGATATACACAACATATCATCTGGCAAAGATATATAGATGACATATTCTTTGTCTGGGATGGTCCTGAAATGTTATTGAAACAATGAGTTGATGTGATGAATCAAAATTATTCAAATCTTTTTTTTTTCACTATGACCCATGGTCAAGAGAAAATCAACGTTTTGGATATTAATAACTCGAAGGCAATGGGGGGGGGGGACGCCTGAGGAGTAGTCTCTTCAGGAAAGAAACTGCCGGCAATACAATTCTGCATGCCAATAGTTTCCGCCATTAAAGAGATCCATTCCATATAGTCAGTTTCAGCGCATTAAACTAAATTTTACAGATTATTGTGTTCCAGAGAGAGGCAGATGAGCTTACTAAACAACTGTTAGCACAAGGATATACAAAAACAGGTCTTAAAAAGGCTTTCAATCGTGTAAAAAATTTGGATAGGCATGATCTTTTGTTTAATTCTAAACATCATAAAAAAAATGACCAAGAGGAGGTTAAGGTCATTTTGAGATACTCTAATGAACATGTGAAAATAAGAAAGATATTATCACTGGTCTGTCCAAGCAGAAGACCCAACTATTGGAAAATTGGTGGGTAAGAACCATTCTATTACCTATAGAAGGGCAGTGTCCCTAAAGGATTCCTTAGTACAAAGTGAATATAAGGGGGATCAGAGATGTGATCCATGCAAACATTTTGGCACTTTCCCTTGTGGAGAATGTGCATATTGTTGCTTACTTACTAACAAAAAACAATTTATTCTTCCGAATGGAGAAAATTTTGTTTCTAAACACTTGTAAATTGCCAGACTAAAGGGATAGTATACCTTATGTTATGTGAATGTGGATCTTTCTGCGTAGGCAAAACACATCAGGAATTTTGGAAACGCATTTATAAACAAGTTCATGCTATGAGGATACGCAATCTTTATTTACCCTTGGGAAGGCATGTTGCCAAATTCTATAAATATAGGATGCCTAAGGTGACCTTTTTAGCTCTTGATAGAATACATGTCCCTATCAGGGGAGGCGACTGGAACAAGACACTACTCCAGCAAGAAATGCGCTGGATTAAGTGCCTTGCTGCCACTCGCCATCCTGGTCTAAACAAATATGAAAACTATAGACCTTTCCTAGAGAGATTTGCCTATGGTAAAACAGATTGAGAATTTACTCAACAATGTCCTCCTATTTAATGCTTCAATAATATCTCCCCATAGGGAGACTTTCAAATTTTGTCTATGCTGCAAGGATCTCTTTTCAATAGTATTTGTTGTATTTTCCTTTAATACATATATATTTGTCAGGGCAGGGCTGTGGAACGGACAGGTAGGCCTAGTGGCAGGGTAACGCACTGGCTGACGACAACCACCACCAACAGACCGAAGTCCCTCAGGGCACGGAGTCTAAGTCCCAGGCTGCCCTTCACCAGGGCCCCTGATGGTGGGGATGGACTTGACACAGCCAGGAACCAGGTCGCAGCCCCCGAGACACCCCGGCTGCGGTAATGGCCACCGCCAATGGCGTGTAGCTGGTGAGAATGACAATAGCGTAGTCAGGCAGGCCGGGTCGACAACAACGGGACAAAATGGTACAGAACAGTAGACAGAGAATCACAGGTCACGGGCCGGGTTCAGCAACGGAAGGTCAGATCGAAGGAGAACACAGAGAATGGTCTTAGTCACAAGCCGAGTCAGATACCAGAAGAGTCACGAGCGTATACACAGAGCTGTAGCAAGACAAAGACACAAGTGCAAAGAGCATGTGCGGATCACAGGTTTATATGTACTCAGCCACCCCCCTCTGGGGGATGGACCTCAGAGACCTGAAGGCATAAAAGATTCCCACCATGCTCAGCAGAAATCCAGGATGGATGCCAGCACATGGAGTAACATAACCTCTGGGAAAAGGTAGGACCTTGACAATATTATGCTGTCCGGATTATATAGTAATTTTTACTGTTATAATTGATTTCTGTACATATCTCCTATGTAGAGGCCATGTTTGTTTTCCTTATGGGACGGTCATACATTGCCATGTCCAGCACAGAAAGGGTCACTCAATCCATTTCCAGGATGGAGGACCTGCGTTCTGGCCTTGTAGAGCAATAGAGGAAGTTGTAATTCTGTCCCCTTGCTCTCATGCGCCTTGTGTGCAGGTCATACTGTTTTGGTGTCGGCAGCGGGGGCCTCCAAGATGGCTCCTGTCTGGTCTCCGGAAGTGCATAATTCCGGAGCTGAATGTGACGTCAATGTGCATAGCGTGGTCACGCATGCACAGTTGTGATGAACGCCGGGGACCACACGATGGGCGCCATTTTTTTCTCCAGCGGATGTGATCCGCAAAAGGGAGGGAATATGCACATTACATCCACATTAGACTCTATAAAAAGCCCTAACTGGCATTATCAGACACAGCTTTCAGCATCTAGCCTGACTTTGGGAGACCCCTTAGAGCAGTGGTTCTCAACCTTTCTAATGCCGCGACCCCTTAATACAGTTCCTCATGTTGTGGTGACCCCCAACCATAAAATTATTTTCGTTGCTACTTCATAACTGTAATTTTGCAGTGGGAGGACTAGCGCCCCATCACTGATGTCAGTGGGATGAATAGTGTCCCATCGTTGGTATCAGTGGGAGGAATAGTGCCCCATCGTTGGTGTCAGTGGGAGGAATAGTGCCCCATCGTTGGCGTCAGCGGGAGGAATAGTGCCCCATCGTTGGCGTCAGTGGGGGGAGGAATAGTGCCCCATCGTTGGCGTCAGTGGGGGGAGGAATAGTGCCCCATCGTTGGCGTCAGTGGGGGGAGGAATAGTGCCCCATCGTTGGCGTCAGTGGGGGGAGGAATAGTGCCCCATCGTTGGCGTCAGTGGGGGGAGGAATAGTGCCCCATCGTTGGCGTCAGTGGGGGGAGGAATAGTGCCCCATCGTTGGCGTCAGTGGGGGGAGGAATAGTGCCCCATCGTTGGCGTCAGTGGGGGGAGGAATAGTGCCCCATCGTTGGCGTCAGTGGGGGGAGGAATAGTGCCCCATCGTTGGCGTCAGTGGGGGGAGGAATAGTGCCCCATCGTTGGCGTCAGTGGGGGGAGGAATAGTGCCCCATCGTTGGCGTCAGTGGGGGGAGGAATAGTGCCCCATCGTTGGCGTCAGTGGGGGGAGGAATAGTGCCCCATCGTTGGCGTCAGTGGGGGGAGGAATAGTGCCCCATCGTTGGCGTCAGTGGGGGGAGGAATAGTGCCCCATCGTTGGCGTCAGTGGGGGGAGGAATAGTGCCCCATCGTTGGCGTCAGTGGGGGGAGGAATAGTGCCCCATCGTTGGCGTCAGTGGGGGGAGGAATAGTGCCCCATCGTTGGCGTCAGTGGGGGGAGGAATAGTGCCCCATCGTTGGCGTCAGTGGGGGGAGGAATAGTGCCCCATCGTTGGCGTCAGTGGGGGGAGGAATAGTGCCCCATCGTTGGCGTCAGTGGGGGGAGGAATAGTGCCCCATCGTTGGCGTCAGTGGGGGGAGGAATAGTGCCCCATCGTTGGCGTCAGTGGGGGGAGGAATAGTGCCCCATCGTTGGCGTCAGTGGGGGGAGGAATAGTGCCCCATCGTTGGCGTCAGTGGGGGGAGGAATAGTGCCCCATCGTTGGCGTCAGTGGGGGGAGGAATAGTGCCCCATCGTTGGCGTCAGTGGGGGGAGGAATAGTGCCCCATCGTTGGCGTCAGTGGGGGGAGGAATAGTGCCCCATCGTTGGCGTCAGTGGGGGGAGGAATAGTGCCCCATCGTTGGCGTCAGTGGGGGGAGGAATAGTGCCCCATCGTTGGCGTCAGTGGGGGGAGGAATAGTGCCCCATCGTTGGCGTCAGTGGGGGGAGGAATAGTGCCCCATCGTTGGCGTCAGTGGGGGGAGGAATAGTGCCCCATCGTTGGCGTCAGTGGGGGGAGGAATAGTGCCCCATCGTTGGCGTCAGTGGGGGGAGGAATAGTGCCCCATCGTTGGCGTCAGTGGGGGGAGGAATAGTGCCCCATCGTTGGCGTCAGTGGGGGGAGGAATAGTGCCCCATCGTTGGCGTCAGTGGGGGGAGGAATAGTGCCCCATCGTTGGCGTCAGTGGGGGGAGGAATAGTGCCCCATCGTTGGCGTCAGTGGGGGGAGGAATAGTGCCCCATCGTTGGCGTCAGTGGGGGGAGGAATAGTGCCCCATCGTTGGCGTCAGTGGGGGGAGGAATAGTGCCCCATCGTTGGCGTCAGTGGGGGGAGGAATAGTGCCCCATCGTTGGCGTCAGTGGGGGGAGGAATAGTGCCCCATCGTTGGCGTCAGTGGGGGGAGGAATAGTGCCCCATCGTTGGCGTCAGTGGGGGGAGGAATAGTGCCCCATCGTTGGCGTCAGTGGGGGGAGGAATAGTGCCCCATCGTTGGCGTCAGTGGGGGGAGGAATAGTGCCCCATCGTTGGCGTCAGTGGGGGGAGGAATAGTGCCCCATCGTTGGTGTCAGTGGGGGGAGGAATAGTGCCCCATCGTTGGTGTCAGTGGGGGGAGGAATAGTGCCCCATCGTTGGTGTCAGTGAGGGGAGGAATACTGTCTCATCGTTGGTGTCAGTGGGGGTAGGTATAGTGCCCCATCGTTGGTGTCAGTGGGAGGAATAGTGCACCATCGTTGGTCTCAGTGGGGGGAGGAATAGTGCCCCATCGTTGGTCTCAGTGGGGGGAGGAATAGTGCCCCATCGTTGGTGTCAGTGGGAGGAATAGTGCCCCATCGTTGGTGTCAGTGGGGGGAGGAATAGTGCCCCATCGTTGGTGTCAGTGGGGGGAGGAATAGTGCACCATCGTTGGTGTCAGTGGGGGGAGGAATAGTGCACCATCGTTGGTGTCAGTGGGGGGAGGAATAGTGCCCCATCGTTGGTGTCAGTGGGGGGAGGAATAGTGCCCCATCGTTGGTATTAGTGACACAAATGATGGGGCACTATCCCTTCCACTGACACCAATGATACTTACCTTGCTGACTCCTGCTCCAGCCTGGGCTCGCTCTCTCCCTCTCCCATCTACAGCCTGCATACCTGGCTGCAGCAGCAAAATTTGCACTTACCTGTCAGCTGTCTTCCTTCTCTGGCCTCTCTCTTCACTCGTTCCTGCAGCTCCCTCAATCTTCTTCGATCTCCGCGCGCTGCCGCTCGGCTCCTCCTCTCCAAGCTCCACCTTCTCGCCGGTGATTGGCCGCCTGTGTGCCTCTCCTGAGCTACAGTTCCGGTGGCCAATCAGTGGCGAGGAGGCGGTGACAGGGGCAGCATATCATCCCGCCCACACATCGCCGGAGACAGCAGCGGTGTCTCGGTTCCTAAGACCATCGGAAATATGTTTTCCGATGGTCTTAGGCGACCCCTGGGAAATGGTCGTTCGACCCCCAAAGGGGTCGCGACCCCCAGGTTGAGAACCGCTGCCTTAGAGGGTCATGACTCGAATAACAAAGCAAAGCTCCTAGTACTTAATTTGACCCCTTGGAGAAATACTACCATATTATTTTGCAGCTTGTGGTGAGATAAAAATAAAAGCTGATATTTATGCTTGTTTTTAAATTTCAGGAACTAACTATATAGTCTCTATGTTTAGTGCATTTTGCTGTCAGTTGTATCAGAATATCTACTATGGGAGATGCCAGATTTAATCTATAGGTCTTTCCCTATAAATGCTTGAGGATATATATCCCATCATCTACCGTATTTGCCGGCGTATAAGACGACTTTTCAACTCCTGAAAATCTTCTGAAAAGTCGGGGGTTGTCTTATACGCCGGTATACGGTGAGCCGGTGTGTCAGGGCGGCACTTTTTCCAGGGGCGGTGTCCTCCAACGGACACTAAGTACAGGGGTGGGCAGAGGGGCTGCTGTACCTTACCTGGCTCCGGTCCCGGTCCCACGATGATCCTTCTTTCAGTTCGGCTGCTCGATGGTCGCGCGGCCACTCAGCTCTGCCTCCTTACCGGTGATTGGGCGCCAGCGCACACAGGCGACCAATCACCGGCGAGGAGGCGGAGCCGAACGGCCCCGCGAAAATCAAGCTGCCTAACTGAAAGAAGGAGCAACCGCTCCTCTCCCCCACTGACACTAACGATGGGGCACTATTCCTCCTCCACACTGACACCAATGATGGGGCACTATTCCTCCTCCCCACTGACACCAATGATGGGGCACTATTCCTCCTCCCCACTGACACCAATGATGGGGCACTATTCCTCCCCCACTGACACCAACGATGGGGCACTATTCCTCCCCCACTGACACCAACGATGGGGCACTATTCCTCCCCCACTGACACCAACGATGGGGCACTATTCCTCCCCCACTGACACCAACGATGGGGCACTATTCCTCCCCCACTGACACCAATGATGGGGCACTTTTCTCCCCACTGATACCAATGATGGGGCACTATTCTCCCCACTGACACCAATGATGGGGCACTATTCCTCCCCCACTGACACCAATGATGGGGCACTATTCCTCCCCCACTGACACCAATGATGGGGCACTATTCCTCCCCCACTGACACCAATGATGGGGCACTATTCTCCCCACTGACACCAATGATGGGGCACTATTCCTCCCCCACTGACACCAACCATGGGGCACTATTCCTCCTCCCCACTGACACAAACGATGGGGCACTATTCCTCCTCCCCACTGACACCAACGATGGGGCACTATTCCTCCCACTGATACCAATTATGGGGTGCTATTCCTCCCACTGACACCAATGATGGGGCATGATTCCTCCCACTGATACAAATGATGAGGCACTATTCCTCCCACTTACACTAATGATGGGGCACTATTTCATCCACTGACACCAATGATGGGGCACTATTCCTCCCACTGACACTAATGATGGGACACTATTCCTCACACACTGACACTACTGATGGGGCACCATTAGTGTCAGTGGGAGGAATCATGCCCCATCATTGGTGTCAGTGGGAGGAATAGCACCCCATCATTGGAATACCATACTGAAATACCATACCATATTGAAATCAAATCTGATGTTTTTTCATTTTTATTTGGTGTGCGTTGGAAGAGGGGTAGTCTTATACGGCGAGTATAGCTCAAACCCTATATTTTAACAGGAAAAGTAGGGGGTCGTCTTATACGCCCAGTCGTCTTATACGCCGGCAAATACGGTATATAGTTTTGTATTATCTCCCCATTAATATTAGACAAGGGGATATGGAGTTTTACAAACTCATTCCCACCTTTCTATTTGTATTGATGCTGCTTTGTACCCCTGATATATCATATTTTATTACATCTATAAATACTTTGTTATGACAGTGTTTGTGATGTGGCATCATCCGTGGTCCTTGCCCGTCAAAATAATGGCCTCATTTTTGGAGGAAGCTCACAGTGAAACATCTTTCTTTGACTACTTGTGGTGGTTATTTAGGTCATATACCTCATATGGTTTGTTTTACTATTAACATAATTACAAAGGTATTTACTGATAATTGACCATTAATTATGGTTATAGAGTGGTATCTTATCCCTGAGGAAGAATTTATGTCAGTACATTCGAAACATGTTGGATCCCAGGCTGAATATATCTGCAGTCAAAATCTGAGGTTGCAAGATGAAAATCAGCTTTTGGGGATAACACTGGCATATGTATTGTACAACTACAATTCTGTGAAGTGAATGAGTTGTTAAAATTGCTGTACTCTGTATTGGCGAACATGCTATGTCTATTGTGTATGTGCTGATTTGAAAAACAAAAGAAATTTGTTTAAATAAAATTTTGACTTTTAAATAATTGGTTTCTTTATGTACAATTTAAGAATCCCATTAAATGTAAGATACAGTTCTCTCTATTAGGTCAACAAGTGTTTATACTGTGGCTATGTGAGAATAAAGGAGCTAATATAAGGAGCTTACAGCATTTCTGGAATTCAACCTGCCACGTTAGGAAACTCTCTGTATTCAAAAAAGAAAAAAAAAATGCTGCTGTCTGTCCCGAAAGAGTGAGGCAAAGGTAAGGTGAGTGACATTTCAGTTGGTTGTGGAACTTCTCACATATACTGGGTGAAAAGAGAAGTTTTATATTATCAGGAAGAGCTAAATAAACACTATGAATACTATCTCCATTGTGAAGCATGGTGGTGGTTTACTGATGTTCTGTGGGTGTGTGAGCTCTAAAGGCATGAGGAATCTCGTGAAAATTGATGGCAAAATGAATGGAGCACGTTATCAGAAAATACTGGCAGAAAATTTGCATTCTTCTGCATGAAAGCTGCGCATGAGGCACGCTTAGACTTTCCTGCATGACAAAGGCCCTAAGCACAAGGCCAAGTTGACCCTCCAGTGATTACTGAAAATGTTGAAGGCTCTCGAGTGGCCATCACAGTCTCCTGACCTTAATATCATCAAGTCACTCTGGGGAGATCTCAAATGTGCGGTTCATGCAAGACAACCAAAGATTTTGCATGATCTGGAGGCATTTTGCCAAGATGAATGGGCAGCTATACCACCTGCAAGAATTTGGGGCCTCATAGACAACTATTACAAAAGAATGATGTCATTGATGCTAAAGGGAGAAATACACAGTGGTAAAACTAAGAGGATGCAGACTTCTGAACAGGGGGCATTTCATTGGTTTACTTGTAGCCATGTTTTGTTTTATGATTGTGCCACTTTGTTACGACCTACAGTTAAACATGAATCCCATAAAAAATAAAAGAAATGTGTTTTGCCTGCTCACTCATGTTTTCTTTAAAAATGGCACATACCCTACCAATTCTCCAAGGGTATGCAAACCTCTGTATACACACCCACCCAGTAAATGTATACAGTGTGTGTATACACATATATATATATATACATATATATATATATGCACATACATACATACACACAGTCCTGTCAGCATATTCCTTGTCAGTACATCTGAATGTAGCACACCTGATTGGCCCTAAGAGCTGCAGCTCCAGTTTCCATTCAGACAGCTGCTGCACAAGGAAATATAAGAGGCTGAAATCAATTATTTATACTAGTTGAATTTATAATATTCTTCATGACTTTGTAATAAAATCATAATTCCATTTATAGGCTTTTAAAAAAAATCTGCTTAACCCTTTCACTGCCAAGTCCTTACATCGAACAGACCTGACAGCAGGAGGGGGGTTATACACAATCCAGTGACTGTAGCCACCTGTATTGTGTCTAAAACTGACAGCCAGACTCCTGCCTGTCAGTTGGAAGCAATTGGAGCATTGTTTGGGGGTTTTGTCTCGTCTTTAGACCTGAAATATTTTTTTTAAACGTGTGCAAGAGAATGCAAAAATGGCTCTTGCAGCAAAAGGATTAAAGTTCAACCTTTAGAGATCCACAGAAAGAGACAAACACACGTAAAAACAATCACAAAATGCTCACACATTGTTCGAGGACACTAATATACTCGGCTGCTGAAGCTGGGTTATTTTATCACTGTGTTTTACCTGAGATCCACAAAAGAGCAGCTACTTTCAAACTCCAGGCCATCACAATCCTCGTAGATTTTATTGGCCGTCTCTGGGGAGTCGCATTCTACCACGGCATAGAAGTACTTCAGCCGCTTGAATTGATATTCACGCAACTTCTCCTTATAAATTCTGAAAAGGACAAAAATCAATCTACTAAGGGTGTGCTACTTCCAAAGACAAAACATAGTTAACTTTATTTTTAATTGAACCACAAATTACATAGTGCCATAAAAAATACAGCCCTCTCCCATTTCTGTCAGATATATTCTTACAAAAGTGAGGGAAAGGAAACCTCTACTGAGAGATGTATTGGGGGTTAGTTGCCATTACTAACCAAAAAAGTTTCTAGTCTCAAGTCAGCAAACACATGACCTGGAACAAGCATGTAGATTAAAAAGTCCGAGTGACCGCAGAACTCCTGATGTTTGTGTGAACTGGGTCACTGACTCAAAGTGCTAAAGCCACTGGAATACAATTTTCATAAGGAAAGGTTAGCAATGACCACTTCCATATTCTCTCAGTACAGGTGTTTGATAAACCCATCATGAGAATAGTATGCAGCCAATGATGACACTGTCAAGAAAAGCTAGTTTCTTAATAATGTTCTTCCTATTTTAATATTTTCTGTGTCATGAACCTAAAACAAGTATACTAATCAGAAATGAAAGTCACTGCTGGCCAGAGTGCCTCAGAGAAGAGGCTTTGTGGAACCAGTCACACAGCATGTAGGAAGACTGCCATAATGAAGACTAGGATAAGTATTTCTTTACGCCTAAACCTAATGTGCATTTACTTTGTGTATGGGAGGGCCCACTGCAAGGGTGTTTTTTTGTGTAATTATTGCAGTTCTGCTTTAAGAGAAAACCATTAACCCTATTACCTTCAATCTGCAGATTTACAGTGCCCATGCAAACAGAATGTTAATCTATGTTTCATTTCTGAATTTGGAGTGCGCACCGATGCATACTTCTAGTCTGAGACTGGCAGCTGTCCATGACAGCAGAGTCTCAGACTAGTGAAAGGAAACCATTCAGCATTGGTAAGCAACATGGCAGCTAAACATAGCGATCACAGGAGGTTTGTTTACAAAAGTTTTACAAATATGATCCATTTTTCAGCTTATAATTTAAAAAAAAAACATGAACAGGGAATTTATTAAAACATAGTCCAAAGCCTCACAGAAACTTAAAATAAATATTATTAATTGTAAAAAAAACATTAGGTAGGCCCTGAGCCAATCAAATCGGCACATACCAACACTGCTAAATTTGGTTCAGACATTGAGGCTTTAATGACCCCTGGTCAAGAAGAGCCTAAATCAATAGCTTGTTATACACTATCTTAAAGAACGTCTATGAAAATGAATTACGGCTTAGTTCAGAAAACCAAGGGTTACTGGCTACCATTGCTCTATTCATACTATGGGGATGACTGAACGCTAAACTGGCTTTGGAGGCGGATGGTCAGTATCATTAAAAAAGATGATTAATAGCTGGCTAGACAAATAGTACATAAAACGTGTCCATAAAACTACACGACATTTACAAGTCTTACAAAATACAGCAACATTAAGCTTCATATTTCTGTCGGCAGCACCCTACTGTGCTAATTACTGGGGTACAGCTGCTTTCTATTACAGGCAGAATGTTTCCTCTACGTGCAGTGTTAAAGAACGCTTGTACTTAAATGGCAAACAAATGCTGTGAAGGCGGAGGTTGAGCAGCTATGGATCATAATTTTTCTTTCCAGGACAAAAAATTAAGTCTAAACTTTAGGGCTGGTACTTGTCCTGTACGCTTCCATCCCCTTTATCATCATGGCAAAGCATCTGGATAAGGATGTGAAAGTGTTGGAAGTGGAGGCAAGTTACCAGCAACAGGATCAGCAAAACTATGCTCTATGCTGGTGAGAGAGATTCTGATTGTAAAGTTTGAGTCAGTACAGGGAGCAATGCCAATGCCCGTCCGCCGTAAAAAAAAACAACAAAAAAACGAACTTGTCACTGGGGGCAATTCGCTAATATGACATTGGGCTAAGGCTTGACAGGCTGAGTTGTCATCATTAAATCTTTCCAATTCAGACTTACCAAGAGATGAACTGTGCAATAAGGGACATCATCAGCGTGAATCAGTAAGCTAACCTGTATGGGTGAACGGGCTTCACGTCACTCTTCCAAAATACTCAATACTCCTAAAATATACCTGTCAGGATAAAAATATAGAAGCTGCTGTAGCTGACTTGTCTTTCAAGGTGCAGGTTTCAGGGCTGTCATCCTTAGAACCTGACTTCACTGCTCAAGGAATCACTCTCTCAACCTGTTGTACACAATCTTGGTCCAAACAAGTGGAAGCCTATTACATGCTCCATGCTCCCTCAAAAGGTAGAAATGGCAGCTCCCATAAGCCTATCCTGACACGTTCTCTTGAAACCAAGATATCTGAAAAAATAAATGAGTGTAGTGCCTACCTTCCCTAGCCACTTTCTTTGTAGCATTTTGCTTTCCTTAGTTTTACAGGTGACCTTTAGAAAGTAGATCACATACCCCTGATCTTCTGCAACATCTTCTGAAACATTCTTCAACTCCGAGGGTCCGTGAAGTTCTTCTTTCGTCAGTCTTTCCTTTCCAAACTCTGAGGGATAAATCTGAGGGATTCAACAGTATGGTTACTGAAAAGTTAAGTTCACTCTTTGTGTGATTTCAGTTTTGCATTCTTCATTTACAGTATCAGTGCTATTTGAAGTGTATGTATAGCCACAACCTTTTTTTTCCAGTTCTGGGTAAAGTAAGAAACCATTAGAACCACTGTTTGGTTTTTATTGCTGTTTATATCCCCAATTAGAAGATTTGCCATCTCTCTATACCCTGATGATCTAACATTTTACAGCTGGCAATGGAAAAGGAAGTGAAGGGACATCTTACAATGTGGATACCTCTTTGGATGATAACTGGCTATGGGAACCTTTCCTGTCTTTGGAGAGATTTCTAGCTACCCCATTATATTTCTGGTATAGGACGTAAAGGGAGGGAATCTCTCCCAGGAGACTACATCCCTTCAATCAGAATTGAAAATTAACCCGTAAAATCTGCAAAAAGGGGTACAGCATGCCTGGGCAGGGTTTAATTATTGTGGCAAAGTTGTAGGTGCCCAGGCCACTACACTGCTTAAAAATGTCTAGCTGCAGGTGATCTTGTGTTTTGGAAACACCAGTTGCCAAACCACAAGAATTTGAAAGTCCTGCCTACTTAAAGAACCTTTCCATTTCTAAAGTAGAAACAATAAAACTGTCCATTGCACAGATTTATGTGACAAATGATGTGGTCTGGCCCAAAACCACAGCAAACTACAACTGAAGTCTTCTCTGCCTAGCATTAGAACTCAATAAAACTTGATTGTACGAACAACAGCCCAAGGCAGGCCCATACATTACGCAATTTTCTTTCAACCACAGGTTGAACAAAAGAAAATTGCTTGATTCCCCCATGAACAATGAATGTGTGAATCCCTCCCGCAGCACATTTGTGTTCTACTGGTAGAGAGCCTTCCCCACAGGCAAAATATAATGATCACTGCTGGCGGTTACAGCCACCAACAGTGATCACAAGGAAAAAAACCTAACAGGCTGGTTGTTGTTCCTGCTGAAATGGTTTAATTTTGATTTGTCTATGGCCAGCTTTAAAGCTGAAGTCTAAGCTAAACAGAATTGATGACACACAAACGACGTGTACCCGTATTCGAATATTGTGATCCTTTGTGCATTTTTTCCCGTACAGTAATACAGTTTTTATGGCCACAGTTTAGCTTTACCAAACAATGCAATGCAGCGTGTTAAATCAATTACTGTACACCTGGTTTCCAGCATTACTGGCAATTGTGTTAAAAACAGAAAGTTTGCTATATGTATCCAGGCATTGTTGTGGTGCCCCAGTTTGCCCTAGTACTTTCTGTCACAAATCTGGTGATATGAGAACCCCTGCTTGTTATGGAGGAGAGCTATTCTGACACACCCACAGGAAACAGTAGATCTAAAGCACAGACTGTGTCATCTATCTTCAAATCCTATAATATGTCAAGCAGTTGTTCTTGAATTTGACACTGAAAGCAAGCCTGAACCAAGACAAATATATAAGCATCAATTTCTGACTTCCTTATATGTAAATGATAATTACTAGTGGTGCACCGAAATGGAAATTCTGGTGCCGAAACCGAAACTTCAAAATGCACTTTAAATTAAAAAAAACAAAATATACCCCAATTGTTTTGTATAATATGCAAGAGGATGTTACGGTGAGTAAATCAATACCCAACATGTCACGCTTTAAAACTGCGCACGCTTGTGGAATGGCATGAAACTGCGGTACTTAAAAATCTCCATGGACGATGCTTTAAAAATTTCTACAGGTTAGCAGTGTAATGTTACAGAGGAAGTCTAATGAAAGAATTATTGCTCTTGCTCCGATGTTTGTTGCGATACCTCACGTGTGTGATTTGAACACCATTTACATATGTGGGCATGGCCTACGTATGCGTTCAGCATTACGTGCGCACGGGGGGATGGGGGCACTTTAAACTTTTTTTTTTTTATTTATTTAATGTTTTGGGGGTTTTTTTGCACTGTTCCTTTTAAAAAAAATTGTAATCACTTTTACTGGTATCACAAGAAATGCATGCATCCCTTGTGATAGGAATAATTAGTGACAGGTCCTCTTTATGGAGAGATATGGGGTCAATAAGACCCCACATCTCTTCTCTGCAATGTAAAGCATTGGATCAAAAAAGCACTGATCTAGTGCTTTAAAAAAAAAAAAAATGGCTAGAACCGACATTGCTCCGGTCCTCCAAGGGCACAGAGATGTGTGGTGGCCATCTTTCCTTCATCCATCTCTATGCCCAGCCCTGGGATTGATGGTTTCTCAGGTAAGACTGAATTATTAAGCGGCGGCCGGCAGGGAAGGCGACAGTGAAGGGCGGGGTTTTTTCGGCACCCGTGTCAGTGCTTTATTGCATTTTGGCCGACAGTCGAACCGTTTTTGGCCAAAACGTTTCAGCCACCAGAATTTCGGTGCATCCTTAATAATTACAACAGTGCCCTTTGTATTTCTCTCTTAAATGTGCAACCTTTGCCAGCCCAGCAATCATAAAACCAATCTGTTAAAGGGTATGTAAACCCCAACAATTAACTTCTTTTATCTGCTCCATTTAAAAAAAAAAATCTACCTGTTGATCCTGTCAAAAATCTAGTGAGCTGATAACTTCCATTGTTCCTTCCTTACAGGAAGGCACAAAATAGAGCTCTCTCCAACCTACAGAAACCCTACCCCATTATCAAAAGAGAAGCGGAGAGAGGTGTTCTGTAATCTTAACACACTTTCTGTCATAAGGGTGACAACACTGCTCCTTCACATATATAGTAAAGTGAGTGACTCTAAGACAGAAAGGATATTACTGGCAGGATCACCAGATGAAAAACAGGTTAGATGCACTGTAATCATAAATTATACCATTCTTAATGCCTTACCTTTACAGAGAAAACAATTCCTCCTTTCGGCTTAAAGGAGTTAAAGAGTGCAAGTAAGTCTTTAGCCTTCAGTCTGTCCCAGTCCATATTGCACACAGCCAGCCTTTTGGTTATCTGTTGCATTTAATAAAAATATGGATTTTTATTAACAAAGGAAAATAGAAATACAAGATGTCAACTAACAGACCAAACATAACACTGCTGGATGCTTCTGTTAAAACCAATTTATGTGCTCAGTGACAAGGCTGACTTATGTATCTTAATTCTATAAGCTAGCATTTTAACTGCTTTCAAAAAGAACAATGATCCATTCTCATCACCAAAGAATGTTACTATCTGAGATACCATCACTATACATACAAGCACATAATGTACTTGGAAACATTTGTGTGAAAGACTAATAACTTATTTGTATGTTTTTGGATATTAGGGGAAAAAAAAAGTACTCAAAGGAAACCCACAAATGAACTGTATGAAAAACATAATCAAGCTCCATGCAAATAGGGTCCTTGATGGGAACAGAGCCCAGGCAACAGTTCTTCAAGGCAAGAGTGCTAAACACCTAATCTGGCCATGGAAGAATCGAAATATGGCCAGTCCTGAAGGGTCCAGCTGAATTTTGATCCATCTATGGCTGTTTCTGTTCAACAGAATTTGACATAACAATTGACTTCTGTTGAACGGGATGCTGGAAATGTTTCATTCGATCAGCTGCTGCAGCACTGATCAGTGTATTCTGACAACAGAGAAGTCCCACTATCAGACTATGATAGCACAGCAGGAAGGATACCTTCATCCTTCTCACTTGTGTGGATGGGGGAAACAGTTGTTTTTTCCCCCTCAATCAGCATACTGGATGATCAAAAAAGAAAAAGAAAACTACCCATCTATGGGCAGCCTAATCACAGCCCACAAAAAGCTGTATTTTTAGTAATTACCTATTGTTTTTAAACTTAGTTTATTGTGTAAATGACACGCATAGGATTATCAATTAAAGTACTGGGGCATTGAGACTTGTGTTACATCAGGACAAACAATCAAAATAACCAAAGAAATTAAACATACAAATTATTAACAAGTATGTCTCCCCTACTAATAGTAATTGCTAACAATGCAAATGTCACAAAAAATGCATTTTGGGCTGGTCATTTATTTCCCTGGGCATCCCTCGGCATATGATGGGAGTAAGTGTTGTTAAAAGTGAGTGCTGGTGAAGGCTCCACAACTCCCAAATTTTTTGGCATTTAAAGCGGAGTTCCAGTTTCATCTGCTGTCCTGTGTTCCCGGCACCGGCATCTTCAGTGTGGGCACACAGCTATGACCGCTTGTGGCTTCACAGCCGGGTGCCCACTATGCATGCAGAAGTAGCACTGAGCTTTCTGAATGGTCCGTAGTCTTCTGGGACCGGTCATGTGTCCCAGAATACTACAGGGAGGGGGAAGGACAACTTCCACTTCTGATCGCCTAGACGATCACAGCGGATGTGGGAACCTGTCAATTTCAGGTACCTGCTCCCTGCCTGCACCCCAAAAGTGCCAATCCTTAACGGGGAGCGGGGGACCAGTCCTTAAAGCTGAACTTCCCCTTCTGGGTGGAGCTCCACTTTACGTAAAGTATTTCTGTTATAGATAATCTTCTCATCCATGATTATTTGGTTGACTGATGAGATCACTGAATCAGCATAGGAGAGCTTACTGAATCCACCAGAATGCTGAAGAGATATATTACTGGGGTGCATGGTAAAGAAACAGATAATAAAGAGGTAAGCATAGCAACCACCCTTTTCATTGTTTCTGTTCTTCTGGTAGTTAAGGTGTACTTCCATCCCAGTTTCATTTTCTATATTATAACAAATAAATCCAACAGGGAGAATGAGACATCCTGAAAATGGCCACCGCAGGTATGCAGAACCAAGGGCCGAACCAAGAAATCTCTCAAGTCGAGACCCCAAAAGACTATGGGGGGGGGAATACATTAAAGCTGCTACACCACTTTTCTGACATTAGTCCCTCTCATTAAGCTATTGCACCATATTTATTCAGCATTTGTGACACTTATGGTTTTGACAGCGACTCTTGCTCCAAATTCAGGTAGTTTTAAAATGCCCCACTTTAACATTGTGGTGCAATGAATGCGCCAATTTCAGAATAAAGGACCAACAGTTCATATCTTACATAAGTGGCACTAATTAAGACCAACTCTCTTTTGGCATACAGGGCTACATTCACTAAAACATTCCGCATGAGGTATTTAGGTGATCTAACACATTTTTCCCAAATATCTCATGAGATAATGAAAATGTCAATTCACTATCACTGTATTTACCAAAAAAAAAAACAGTTGGTAAATACCTCATAAAATGGCATTAAAGTCAATTTACTAATGGAAATAAATAAATGCATGAGTTAATTAAGTAGTGGTCCAGGCATGCGGTATTTAACCACTTGCCCTCCAGAGGATTTACCCCCCTTCCTGGTCAGGTCCTGACCTGGCCATTTTTTGCAATACCGCGCAGCTTTACTTTAACTGACAACTGCGCGGTCATTCAACGCTGTACATAAATGAAATTTAGGTAATTTTTTCACACAAATAGAGCTTTCTTTCGGTGGTATTTGATCACCTCTGTGGTTTTTATTTTTTGCGCTATAAACAAAAAAAAAAAAAGACCGTCGATTTTGAAAAAAAAAAACAACAATATTTTTGACTTTTTGCTATAAAACATATCCAGTAAAAAAATGTAATCAAATTTCGTCATAAATTTAAGCCAAAATGTATTCTACTACATGTCTGTGCTAAAAAAAATCCCAATACGTGTACATTAATTGTTTTTTGTTGAAAGTTATAGCATCTACAAATGGCGGTATATATATATTGGAAATTCTATTTTTTTATACTAGCAATGGCTTGCGATCAGTGACTTATAGCGGGATTGTGGCGGGCATTCTGACACTGGGTGGGAACTTGTGTTCTGATGTCAACCCAAAATGTGGCAATTTCTTTTCCTATCACTTTCGGTGATAAGGAGAAACAGTAACAATAGAAAGAGTGAAACTTCCTAATGGGGGCACAGACAGCAACCAGCAACTACAAAAACTGAGGTATATACTGTGTGTGTATATACAGTATATATCAGTTTTCTGTAGGATGTTCACTTTAAAGTGTACAAAATTACAAGTATCCTCCTGCGCTCAATACAGGCAAGGTCCCTATCTTAACAGCTGCTGTCACTTTACCTTAAACCATTAAGTAGCCAAATATATACTATAAAATAGTGAAGCGCTAAATAAATAAATATATATATATATTAAGGTGCCAACAGTGAGTGTAAGTGCTATAGTGTTAACAGTTCCTTGTTAAACACTGGAACATTATAACCAATAGTGTATATTAAATAGAAAAAAATCAAACTGAATCCATAATATATCAGTGATGATAAATAAATAAACAAACCAGTGACAAATAATCTTATATCTCCAAAAAATTCCTTCTTCTCATTCACTATTTAAAGTGAAGAGTGCTCATCAATAATAAAAGGTGAACACGTGTATACAAAAAAACTTTATTAAGTGCATATATAGAAAATATATATATTTTATATATATATAGTTTTTAAATAAAACCCTACCTAAAAGATACTGACCCTCGACCCTTACCTTGACACTAACCTTTGTTTGTTTACATCCTTCTCTCCTCCAAGGAGAGAAAGATACATTGTATCTTTCTCTACAATCAGAAGAGAAAGAAAATACAGGGGAGGGCTGCACAGTGACTGATCACTGTGATAGCCAATCAGAGTCTGTGCCTAATAGTTGTATGCACTTGGAATTACAAGGAAGTGAAGCTCTCATCAATCAAGATGTAATATCCCACCCCCATAGTGTAGAGCTGTTTAGAGAGCATGGAGGAGGAAGTATAGGGCTGCGATTTATCCAGGAGCATGCTTGATAGAGGTGGCAAAGTCTGGTCTACACCAACTCAGGCTGCAGCGGGGACACCAACAAGGAAGGAGGGACAGTGAAAAGCAAGATTAACCAGGTTTTTTGCAGAATACGAAAAACAAATTCCATAGTGACTAAGCGAGTATGAACAGCATGTAATACAGCATGTACTGACAGTTTTTTTTATGATGTGGGTTTAATGACACTTTAACGATCTAAAGGCTTGGGTGGTACATTATATGTTAATGCTCTTTACAGCAGCAGTCAGTCATCCCGGGAAAAAGAAACAGTGCCAGTGATGTAAACTGAGCTGTGCATGAACAAACAGACAGCAAGCCGGCAGGTAGGTGTATTCTTTTGCAGAAGAGACATGCAATAAAGAGTCTGCCTTCTTCCTTTTTCTGACAGCGGAATTTTAATTCCACTTTAAGTTTCACACAATTTTGGAATATTTAGGATGGGGCAAAAAAGGTAATCCTATTACTGGGTAACACAGCACCACATTTCTTATACCTGATCTCCCCGAGGAGCATCTTTGTCCATTTCTCTCCAATCATGTTCAATTTCTGTATCCTTATTTGCAACGTCAGCCATATCATCGTCATCATCATCCTCCTCATCTTCAGAACTTGTTTCAATATTCCCTTTCCCTCGGGCCAGATCTGGACCACTGTCACTATCCTCTTCCTCCCCTGAGCTTGCATCATCCTCTTCCTCCTCTTCAGACTCATCACCTTGTGATTCATCCTCCTCACAATCTTCATCACTCTCCTCCTCATCTTCCTCATCAATGCCACTCACTTCAGAATCTTCCTCAGCAGAAGGAATTTCCTTGTCCTCGTCATTCTCAATTTCAAGTCCTGCAAATCAAGGTTTTTTTTTTATACATAAATCATGGTTAATAACAGATCAAGCCATACAGACTCATATGATCGTTAAAGTAAATATACTCCCAATCATTAAAATCTCATTGTTTCATGTTAATGTAATCCTAAAAGTAATTTTTGATATTTAAATATGTAACTTTCATTAAAATAAAGTCTGGTGATCCTTCTTTGAATGCAAGCCATTTCTGTTATAGGGTGACAACACTATCTCCCAAATGTTCCTATGGGTGTTCCCTTTTCATATGTTCTCCAAGCGGTCATGCTGGCACACATTGCGCAGGTATGGTCCACTTTTATCAGCAAACCCTCCCTGGGAAATTCCATGCAGCCTTCACTGGAGTACATACAGATATGAAATGTCTGCAAAACGACTACAAGAGAGCAGCAACATTGATATGCAACAAAGCCTAAAAAGCGAAGACAGCATAAAAAAGGAAATAGATATCCTCTAATATATACTAGACTGATGATCCTTAGCTCCCACTAGATTACTGTGTAGATCACCACAAAAATCATAGCCAATACCCTACCACAAATTGGGGCTGTCAAACACATTATTACACATGCAATGAAAATATGTAAAACAAAAACTAGAAAAATTTATATTTACCATAAAAATATCAAAATCATAAAAATAGGGAGTGTGCACTGCCCTGAAGGATGAAATCAATAGCAAATTGTTAACCTTGTTTCAGATACATATCTACCAACAATTATAACTAGATATCAAGTCTTTGGTCTTGCCTGCTTCTTTATAAAATAGTATGCTGTTTCCCTTGTAGAGAGCAAGATCTGAAAAACGAATCGACATATGAGATTCCTTCTTAAAATTATGCAAACCATGTATGGTGGATATTTTTTGATTTGTATGCAACATCCTTAATACCATCTTGTATTCGATGTACAATTACAATTGTTGGTAGACATGTAAACAATTTCTGCTATTGATTTTATCCCACAGGGTAGTGTATACTCCCTATTTTTTTTTTTAGATTTTGACATTTTTGTTTATTTTCATTGCATGTGTTGATGTGCTTGTCAAACTTAATTTGTGGATAGGGAACTGGCTACATAAAAAATGTAGTTGTTAACGATACCGAGTGCTTTAGCAATACTAAATTCCATTTACTTTGGGTTTACATAACAGCCCTACTTTAAAACTCTGCCCCCTATTGCCCTGCATTCAATTACTATTTTCTTAAATTGTTTTCTATGCAGTCATGTGACCGCAAAGCTCTGGTTTAGTGCAAATTTGCAGACCGACAACCAGGCTATATTCCATAGAAGTGTGACTTCACCTGCCAGCATCCACTGTTGTAGCTGTTCCTGGAGGGAGAGAGTGTTCGCTCCTATCAGCTGGTCATTTGCACGGAGCTGTCAGAGCTTTGAGGTCACGTGAGTGCATAGAAACACTTGAGAAACAAATGGGATTTACACTGCGATTCATGCTAAAATGTATGCAGGGCAATGGGCAGGCAGTATTTTAAAGTAGTTGTATTGTTCAGCTATTCCTTCTATTTTATATCCAGATAGACTAGGATTCAATCTTAAAGTGGAACTCTAGTCAGAAAATTAGGTCCTACTAGGTCGGGTCAGGCTGGCCCCTTTTGCAGGTACAGCTATGTAAAACATTACAAATAAGTGCCTATACTATTTAAAATACAGAAATACACTGTCTCACCCTGCTCTGCACATGCTCAGTTGAATTCCATTTTTAGGCACTGTGCTGAATTTGTAGAGGATCTGCGCACAGTCTAAAGATTAAGGCGGAAAAAAACCCATTGGTTGAATAGTTTCAGAAAACAGTTACATTCTTGGCATGCCAGGAATGCTAACTGTCACATTGTGTTCTCAACCAAACTGTCAAACCATCAAATGACTGGAGTTATAATTGATCATATTTGCAGCACCACGGCAGTTGCAGATCAAACAGATAGCAGTTTCCTTGACTGTAAAGGATATGAGGGTTTAGTTCTGCTCTAACTGCTGCTCAGGACTCTGGTTCTCCAATAAAAAAAAAAATAGAACAATTCTGGAGGCCATTAACAGCACACACTAATTTTGTTGCATAATCGTTAATGTGGAATGTATGTTCCTTGCTAAAGAACATTTTTTTATCAATTGTAAGTCCTCATGATCACTGGACATTTTTACAGCAGCTGTTTTTGGCTTTTGACGGTTTTTTCTACAGCCAGTAAACTTCCCATAATGTTATCCTATATGTCCATGCACACATAGGCTGTAATCAGCATTCTTTGGCAGGAAGAAAAACCCCAGGAGTAGTGGGTTTCTAGGGGAGTTTTTTAGCTGCAAAAATGCTCTAACGCTGAAAAACATGGCAAAACACTAATGCAAAAACGCTAAAAAACACTTGCGTTTTCAACATGACTTTACACAGCGAATGATACCAGTGTTATTACAACACCCAGTGTGCACGGAACCTTATGAGTAAATTTCCGTTTTAAGCTTCCAAAGTTGGAGTTGAAGTTTTTTATTAGTTAGCTGTAATAAGGGTGTATGCTACATCCAGGATTGCCGTACAACTCTTGCTATAATCCCAGTGCTGCAGCAGGAGAGCTGTGGTTCTTCTACACAGCAGTCGTCTTGTTGGCTGTCCATTCCAGATGTGTAGTGAAAGATACTATCTGGCATCAGGTAAACCATAATTAATAAAGAAATGCCAGCAAACCTGCAGCTGGAATACACTTCTTCACAATTAACTATATGTTACCCAGCATGTTTTAAAAAAAATAAAAAATTTGGAGTTCTGTTTTAGGGCTCATTCACAGACCAATATCTGAAAGGGCACATATTAAACAACTGTTTTTTAAGTTCCCTGTTCACATTGGAATGTGGGTAACAGCTGAGGAGAATTTCTGTCACTCTGAGCAGCAGTGTCACCCTGTAACATAACAAGAGTTAAAAAAAAAAAAAAAAAAAAAAAAGAAGAAGGAAACCCTGTGCCAAGCCCATTCAAAAGCTCACAAAGGAAACTAGTGGGAACGTGAAAAGCCCTTAATGTAGCGCATTGTATTGATTTGATTCTGAAAACACAATAGTATTGGTTGCCACAAGTTTGAACCATGTGGCAAGGGGCCACTCATTACGTTTGGAGGAAAAGAAATGTAATCTCCAAACACGGAAAGGTTTCTTCACAGTGAGAGCTGTGAAAATGTGGAATAGACTCCCTCAAGAGTTGTTTCTGGCCAGCTCAATAGATTGCTTTAAAAAAGGCCTGGATTCTTTCCTAGATACACAGAATATAACTGGATACTAACATTTATAGGATTTAGAGGTAAAGGTGATCCAGGGAATATCCAATTGCCTCTCGGGGGATCAGGAAGGAATTTTTTTAGCTGCAGGATTAAATTGGATCATGCTTTGCTGGGTTTTTTTGCCTTCCTCTGGATTAACTGTGGGTGTAGGATTATAACTTTTTTTTTTTTAATGGTTGAACTGGATGGACTTTTGTCTTTTTTTCAGCCAGACTAACTATGTAACTATGTGTGGACTCTTGCTACTTATACATAGAGCTCCCATATAAGGCAATATAAGGCAAGAGATAGTAAAACAAAGCTGCTGTCATTACAAATGTATAAAATATACCTGATTCTTCAGATTGCTCCTGTTCCATTCCTTTAATAGGTTTCTTAGCCGATGCAATTTTCTGTTTGGTCTCAAGACATTCAGGCTTTTCCTTGTTTTTTGCTTCATATAACTTATTCTCTTTGACTTTTGTACAGCCAGTACTGTTAACTGGCTCCTTGCTTGCCTTAACTTTTTTCTTTTCTTTCTGGCCTTTTTCAGATGTCTTGCTGGGTCCTGCACTGGGTTTCTGTTTTAGCTTGGCCTTCTGTTTCCCTTTCTTGGTCCCAGCTTCATTTTCAGAAGATTCTTCATCACTCGATTCTGAGAGATCATAGAAGCGCTTTAGGTCCTCTGTGGTATTGTGGTGAATAGGTCGTCCTCGTTTGTCCACTGTATAGTTTAGACTGAACCTTTTGTCATGAAACATTGATCGAAAGCGCTTGTCGATTTTTATTTTCTTGTCCTTTTCAGGCATCTCCCAAAATCTGGGATCTTTCATGACTCGGCTGAACCGCTGGTCAGTTGTGAGTTCTTTCTTTGATGACATTTTGACAGATATTAGACTAACAGACGAATAAGCTGATAATTATTTTTTTTCCACAGACCTTCAAATGATAAAAACACAAAAAAAACAAAAATAGTTTTAATAAAGAAGACATTTGAATACAGAAAAATAAACATCTTATCAAAACAAACCAATTTAATTAGTAAGCCTACTGTGTATTTTACTTTTGGCCCACTTCCCAAAGAAATGCCCTGCTGGGTGGGAGCACTTGGGGAAGACCACTGAAATTGTCAAATGCCAGGGCATTAAAGTGGACCTAAAAGAGAAGTTTGGGTTAAAAAAAAAATCATATTCACCTATGTCTATCCCACTGGCTCAAAGACCAAAGACTGAGCAATCAAATGACCACTGATCACTCGGTTCTTGGTCTTCACTGAACAGAGACTGGTGACTTAGTCACTGGCCCTCTGTTCTGCCCCTCCAGCACTTACTGGAGCACTGGGCTGTGGAGGAGCAGGAATGGCTGGCTCAAGTTCTCGGTGGTGTACTGAGAGTCTGAGCCAACTGCCAGACAGACATCTGGCCAGATCCCAACATAATTTTTGGTATTCCTGCAGAGCCTGGACTTGCTCTGTGATGTCAGCAGACAGCAAGTCACAGGAATATGGGTCAAAGGAGTGCAGAACTAAGTGCATTCCTTTGACCCACAGAGGTGCGGCCAAAAGAGCATTGGCTATGCTTCTCCCTTAAAAGAAAAGTATGGGATCTTTTTTTTTTTTTAAATCATACTTACCCAAGTAGTTCCTGCCAGCTCTAAGAGTGAGAACTCAGCGTTCACATGACCGCTGATTTCTCACAGACGCTCTGAACAGACAGCAGTGACTGTCAAGTCACTGCTCTCTGCTCTGTCCCTTCCTCCTCCACGCTTACTGGAGTCCTGGGCTGTGGAAGGGGAGGGAGCTGTTGGCTCAAGCGGGTCGCTGAGAGGCTGAGCCAGGTGCCACTCCAGACTCTGGGGTGCATCCCAACTTTAAAGTCGGGATTCTTCCCTAGCCTGGGCCGGCTGAGTGACGTCAGCTGAAAACAGGTCACAGAAGTTCAGAACTATCTGCACTCCTGTGATCCATAGAAGTACAACCAAAGAGTTCTGGTTGTAATTCTCCTTTAAAGGAGGTTTATGTTCACCGCATACTTTCATTTTATAACATCAGCATTGTAATAATACAAACCACAGATATATTCCACCATCCAAACTAAGCTTACTTTAGAAATCTTCTTTCATGTTGTAAATTGTGCCCGTCTGCTGGCCATCTGGTCCACCACTTTCTTGATGCCAAGCATGCTTTGCAGATTCTACACTGCTTTTTACTTTCAATTTCCAAGGACTAAATGTCCCACAGTACATTGCTGCCTGCAAGCAGTGATTCCTGTACTGACTCCACCTCTTGAAACACCTATCAACACTTTTGAAATTCAGAAAGCAGGCTCTGTGAAATGTGTAACACAGCAGCGCCTACGCACAGGGCATAATAAAGACGTGTCAATTCACAGAAAATATGTTAGATTGTTCGGGTTAGTAGGAGTAGGCTATAAATAATCAAAATACAATGTGGAAATGAATATATAATTTTTCACTTTGAACACAGAAACTTTAACTCAAAAAGTGAAGATTTCCTATTTTAAAAGAAACATCAAAAGATGCTAATTGTGACTATGCAGCTCTCTGAAAAATCTAACTTTTGCCTTGAATTTCTCAAAAAAAAAAAAAAAAAAAAAAAAAAAGCTGTGTACAACCTACAGTGTGACTACTATTACTGTTCTGCTATGCATCTACAACGTGAAATCATCTAATGCACTGCTGACTGCTAGACTGACAAAATCTGAAGTGGTGATGTCACTGCTGTGCTACTCACTATTCTGAGGATTTGCTGGAGAGAAAGTTGAACCAGAAAACCTACAATACTAGGATCTACCTGTTTGCACTACATTCATTCTGTGTTTGGCACCTCCATTGCTGTTTCCTGATCTTGATCATCACTCCATCAGTCATCAGAGGGACAGCTCTGACATGAGGAAGTAAAGCCCTGATCCTCTACCAAAATAGCCATCTCCACCCACAGACACAGTGCAGAACAACACAAGGAAAGTCATTAAAGTCGATTTAAAGCCACAAATAGCTCCTCTGCAACGATCTGACTTTCTTCATCAGCATCTTCTCCCTGGATTCTTCCAGGTGTCAGGTCTTTAGCCATCACAGGCCAACACAGGCTGATGTAACTCCTATGTATGCACAGACGTTCATTCACCTTGGCACATAGGCACTATGCCGGGGATGTATCTTGTGCGGCATCTGTGTAGCTCAATGTACATTGAAAAGAAAAATGCAAATTGGCAGGTATGTTTATTTTACTGCAGAAGAGACATTGTATGTCTCACGCTTGCAGTCTGCTGTTCTCCCCTTTAGTTCTGCTTTAATGAGAAAATGACCGTTTGTCCTCTGCTTACCATTTTTGGTCACAGTATCTACAGTACAGGTCCTCTTTATAGTCACCAATGGCTGCAGACCAGCCTTTCTCAACCGGGGTGCCTAGATACCCTGGTGAGCTGCCTGAGGTCATCAGGGGTGCCGCCTCATCCTGGTTGAGAAAAGCTGTCAGATGAGATTAAGCTGCTGATCATCAGCCAAACCGTACATAAGCGCTGAAGGAGCTCAGACAGCTAGCAAATGCACTCTACAAAGTGAAAGTAAGGAAGGGGCAGGTGTCTTCCCTGACATTCTAACAGTGGTGTGTAGACTTTTTATATCCACTGTATGTGTGTGTATATCTGTGTGTGTATATGTTTATATGTATGTTACTTTTAATCCTCTCTATTCCTATACCATCAGAACTGCTTTTTTAGGGCTTTTTTTAGGGCTTGTTTACAATAGCAGTAAGGATTGCTGCTCCACTGAAAAGCAATCCATGTTAAGATTGCTTTTCAGGGGCATCTGACAGGCAGTGAAGAGGAGATATGTCATCTCCTCACCACCTGTTTTAACCTCCTAAATGCAATATCACCGTGCTGAAACTGCGTGTAATGTACACAGTTGTGGTGCAAGTTGCAGTGCAGCCCCATTCACCCAGGGCATATACTTCCAGCCACGGCCAAAGTATGTGTACACCCCCAGCTGCTGCCTCTGCAGCTAAAATGGAAGCAGTTGGGGGTGGTAAAAATGGCTCCACCAAGTGGTTTTACCATCCCCCAACCTCACATCTGTGCGGCTGCATGCTGCATGTAGGGCAGCAAATTCATTCCACAGAAAAGCAGGAAAAGTCATCCTGTCCATTTTTAAAATCGCATCACACCAAAACCACACTGCGTTTCCCTGCACATCTGCTAAAGAGCAGCACATTTGTCTGCATGCCAGGAATGAGTACGCTTTTGTGTTCTGCCACACACAGTAATTTGAACCATGTCTTAGACTGGGGTGCTGAAAATATTTTCCAAGTGCGCCCTGACTGGAAAAAGGTTGAGAAACACTGCTGCAGGCATTGGCAAGATGCAGCTTGCTTGTGCTTCAACAGGAATGTAATTGTATAAAAAGCATAGCCCACCTTTCTGACCAAGTTACACTCATATTTAGGGTGGTCGCATTTCCCAACCCCCAACCTTTAGCATGGCTCCACCCACACAGTTGCATCATCCAGTCACAGGATCTGTGAATGGAAAGACTACAAGTCCCATCTTCCACTGCAGCACAGGGACTCACATCGCAGTGGAGCACAAGTACGGTGCCATCACAATTTCTGTAGTAAATTGTTTCCTTCCTCCAGGCCCATAATGGTTGGTCAGTATCTCAATACGGACTTGGGACTGGTATGTAAACAATGTGGGAGCCTGTGCATTGCACCGGTGATGTACTGACTGCGGATACAATGCTCTGTTGGCTCCAATGGAAAAATTTAACAAGTGCACATTTTTTATTTTATTACTGGGGTGCATGTATTAAAGTAGAAGAAAAGACTGTGTCTAAATATTCTTAAAAATGTTTCCTCCCCTCCATAAATAATTTACAAATAAAGTTGCTGCCGCCCACCTCCTACTTATCCTTAACTGTATAAAAAGGCATGTGTACTTACCTAATATTAATCTGGTCCAGTCACAAGATCTCACAGCTCTGTCTCAGGGAGCAATTGACAACATCTGGGAATTCTAGGAGCGGTGACGCCACTCATAGGCTCCCAGAGCCCAGTCGTTGTCCCTGCTCCTTCCTCTCCCCTGCAGCAGCAGCTCAGTGACACAGTGGAGTCGGAGCTGCAGGATCACATGACTGGACCAGAGCAGATTACAAATCAGTAATTGTACACATCTTTTTTCATACAGGGTAGGTAGGAGGAGGTGGAGAGCGCATTTAAGAATAGATAGTTTTAGGCCTCATTAATGGGGCATTTCTGTGCTGGTAAAACATGGCCCTACAAGGGGCACAGATGTAATCACCCCATGTGAACAAGGCCTTAGGCCAGGGGTGTAAAACCTTTTGAAGAGTGAAGGCCACTTAAGTGATTTAGTAACCGGTCGCAGGCTACAATGAAATGAAATGGTTCAGAATTTCAGTTGTTTTATTTTGAAAAGCATACTGAACATTTTCCTCCTGCAGTCACTGAACGCCAGCAGAACGCATAGGAGGAGAAGTCAGATTTCAGTGATTGCAGCCAGAAGATAGGAGGTCAGAGGAAGAGGACCAGCCAGAGGATAGGAGGTCAGAGGAAGAGGACCAGCCAGAGGATAGGAGGTCAGAGGAAGAGGACCAGCCAGAGGATAGGAGGACAGAGGAAGAGGACCAGCCAGAGGATAGGAGGACAGAGGAAGAGGACCAGCCAGAGGATAGGAGGACAGAGGAAGAGGACCAGCCAGAGGATAGGAGGACAGAGGAAGAGGACCAGCCAGAGGATAGGAGGACAGAGGAAGAGGACCAGCCAGAGGATAGGAGGACAGAGGAAGAGGACCAGCCAGAGGATAGGAGGACAGAGGAAGAGGACCAGCCAGAGGATAGGAGGACAGAGGAAGAGGACCAGCCAGAGGATAGGAGGACAGAGGAAGAGGACCAGCCAGAGGATAGGAGGACAGAAGAAGAGGACCAGCCAGAGGATAGGAGGAAAGAGGAAGAGGACCAGCCAGGATAGGAGGACAGAGGAAGAGGACCAGCCAGAAGGTAGGAGGACAGAGGAAGAGGACCAGCCAGAAGGTAGGAGGACAGAGGAAGAGGACCAGCCACAAGATAGGAGGACAGAAGAAGAGGTCCAGCCACAAGATAGGAGGACAGAAGAAGAGGTCCAGCCACAAGATAGGAGGACAGAAGAAGAGGTCCAGCCACAAGATAGGAGGACAGAAGAAGAGGTCCAGCCACAAAATATGAGGACAGAAGAAGAGGTCCAGCCACAAGACAGGAGGACAGAAGAAGAGGACCAGCCGCAAGATAGGAGGACAGAAGAAGAGGACCAGCCGCAAGATAGGAGGACAGAAGAAGAGGACCAGCCGCAAGATAGGAGGACAGAAGAAGAGGACCAGCCACAAGACAGGAGGACAGAAGAGGACCAGCCACAAGACAGGAGGACAGAAGAGGGCCAGCCACAAGACAGGAGGACAGAAGAGGACCAGCCACAAGACAGGAGGACAGAAGAGGACCAGCCACAAGACAGGAGGACAGAAGAGGACCAGCCACAAGACAGGAGGACAGAAGAGGACCAGCCACAAGACAGGAGGACAGAAGAGGACCAGCCACAAGACAGGAGGACAGAAGAGGACCAGCCACAAGACAGGAGGACAGAAGAGGACCAGCCACAAGACAGGAAGACAGAAGAAGAGGACCAGCCTGAATATAGGACAAAAGAAGAGGAGCAGCCAGAAGATAGATGTTAGAAAGTGTGAATACTACATACAGGTGAAACTCAAAAAAATTTGAATATCGTGCAAAAGTTCATTTATTTCAGTGCAGCAACTTAAAAGGTGAAATATATGAGATAGACTCATTACATGCAAAGCAAGATAGTTCAAGCCGTGATTTGTCATAATTGTGATGATTATGGCTTACAGCTCATGAAAACCCCAAATCCACAAACTCAGAAAATTAGAATATTGTGAAAAGGTGCAATATTCTACGCTCAAAGTGTCCCACTCTAATCAGCTAATTAAGCCAGAACACCTGCAAAGGGTTCCTGAGCCTTTGAATGGTCTCTCAGTCTGGTTCAGTAGGAATCACAATCATGGGAAAGACTGCTGACCTGACAGTTGTGCAGAAAACCATCATTGACACCCTCCATAAAGAGGGAAAGCCTCAAAAGGTAATTGCAAAAGAAGTTGGATGTTCCCAAAGTGCTGTATCAAAGCACATTAATAGAAAGTTATCTGGAAGGGAAAAGTGTGGAAGAAAAAGGTGCATAAGCAGCAGGGATGACCACAGCCTGGAGAGGATTGTCAGGAAAAGGCCATTCAAAAGTGTTGGGGACTTTCACAAGGAGTGGACTGAGGCTGGAGTCAGTGCATCAAGAGCCACCACACACAGACGGAGCCTGGAAATGGGCTTCATATGTCGTATTCCTCTTGTCAAGCTGCTCCTGAACAACAAACAACGTCAGAAGCGTCTTACCTGGGCTAAAGAAAAACAGACCTGGTCTGTTGCTCAGTGGTCCAAAGTCCTCTTTTCTGATGAGACAACTTTTGCATCTCATTTGGAAACCAAGGACCCAGAGTATGAAGGAAGAATGGAGAGGCACGCACTGCAAGATGCTTGAAGTCCAGTGTGAAGTTTCCACAGTCTGTGTTGATTTGGGGAGCCATGTCATCTGTTGGTGTTGGTCCACTGTGCTTCATTAAGTCCAGGGTCAACGCAGCCGTCTACCAGGAGATTTTGGAGCACTTCATGCTTCCTTCCGCAGATGAGCTTTATGGGGATGCTGACTTCATTTTCCAGCAGGACTTGACACCTGCCCTCACTGCCAAAAGCACCAAAACCTGGTTCAATGACCGTGGGATTACTGTGCTTGATTGGCCAGCAAACTCGCCTGACCTGAACCCCATAGAGAATCTATGGGGCATTGCCAAGAGAAAGATGAGACATGAGACTGAACAATGCAGAAGAGCTGAAGGCCGCTATTGAAGCATCCTGGTCTTCCATAACACCTCAGCAGTGCCACAGGCTGATAGCTTCCATGCCACGCCGCATTGAGGCAGTAATTGCTGCAAAAGGGGCCCAAACCAAGTACTGAGTACATATGCATGCTTATACTTTTCAGAGGTCCGATATTGTTCTATGTACAATCCTTGTTTTATTGATTGCATGTAATATTCTAATTTTCTGAGATTGTGGATTTGGGGTTTTCATGAGCTGTAAGCCATAATCATCACAATTATGACAAATCACGGCTTGAACTATCTTGCTTTGCATGTAATGAGTCTATCTCATATATTAGTTTCACCTTTTAAGTTGTATTACTGAAATAAATGAACTTTTGCACAATATTCTAATTTTTCGAGTTTCACCTGTATGTGCTGCTGGTGAGACTTTGGTGTTAGAGGACTGGAGTTCAGTAACTCATTAGAGGAGGAGGGAGGATAATGAGCACCATGTTCCCAGGACAGGTTCTCTTCTCATACACACAGTGCACCCACCTACTACAGCAAGCATTAAGAGACATGGAGGAAGGAGAGCAGACTCCTAATACACTTGTCTGCTACACACCCCGCTATAATGGGCTACAAGTCCCAGAATCCCCTGCACCAGTGAATGTTTTATCTATATATGTATATAAGTCCGACGCCTCGCCTCACCTCTCCTCGCTCCGCTCCCAGCAATACTCAGATATAAGCAGCAGCACCGACCATGTGTTTGTGTCCCACAATCCTCCGCTCTGCTCTAACCTCTGACCCCGGCTACGGCTGCCGCCTGTGACCACACCTCCTCACTGCTCTTGTGTATCTGTGTCCTTGTCTGCGGGAGGTGACGGTCCTCATTCATATCACACTGAGACTGAGCTGGCCACCGACCTGGAAGTACTTCTATCTACATACATGTACCACTGATCTCTGTACATACATGTATCACTGATTTCTGTATGTATCTATGTGTACACGTGTCACTGACCACTGTCTATACATACATGTACCACTGATCTCTATTTGTATCACTGATCTCTATGCACACACGCGTCATTGATCACTGTTTATATACACACATACATGTATCACTAATCTGTCTCACTCTCACCAATCTCCTCTCATGCATACATGTATCACTAATATATGTGTGTGTGTTTGTCACTGATCTCCTCTCATGTATACTTGTACCACTGATCTCTGTACATACATGTATTACTGATCTCTATACATACATGTATCACTGATTTCTGTATGTATCTGTGTGTACACATGTGTCACTGACCACTGTCTATTCATACATGTACCACTGATCTCTATGCACACATACGTCATTGACCACTGTCTATATACACACATACATGTATCACTGATCTCTATATGTATTTCTGATCTCTGTGTACACATGTATCACTGATCTCTATACATACATGTATCACTAATCAATCTCTATATGTATCTTTGATCTCTGTCTATATACACATGTATCACTAATCTGTCTCTCTCTCACCGATCTCCTCTCATGTATACATGTATCACTAATATGTGTGTGTGTGTTTGTCACTGATCTCCTTTCATGTATACATGTAACATTGATCTGTGCACACACGTGTCAATGATCTCATCTATATACTCTACATACATGTATGGCTGAGCTTTTCCTTAGATCAATAGATCACAAAGCTCTTCGCTTTCCATGCCTAATGCACAGATGTATATAGCTATTTCCTATGCAAACATGTATCAGTGAGCAGTTTACATACATACAGGGACGGACTGACCATTTGGGAATTCGGGCACTGCCCGAGGGCCCGGGGTCGGTAGGGGGCCCCATGAGATGCCCCTGGTGCCTTTCATAGGCTTTTTTGGGTGTTGTTTGAGTGTGGATGAGGACACGGGCCCCATGATCCCCTATTGCCCGGGGGCCCCATGAGTTGTCAGTCCGCTCCTGCGTACATACATGTATCACTAGGTTATGTCATATATTGAACATAGTTGAATTGCTGAGCAGTTCTTTTCTATGTATGTATATATATATATATATTTAATTATAAAATAAAAATATAAATTTTTATACATTTTTTTTTCTAGGGTGGATTATCCCACATCGCTTACTGACGGCACAGAGTAATGCAAAGAGCACAGTATGCAATGTGTGTGTACGCTGTATGATTAGTAGCTGTGACAGAAGGTGTACTTAGCTTTGCCCCCCGATTTATCATGGCCACAGGCACCGTGGCGGGACTCTTGCTCTGCAAGCGCTGCTCCCTTCTGCTTTTCAGAGGCACCCATAGAGGGTTTGGTGGCAGCAGATGGCACGGCTCAAACCCTAGATTAGTACAGAGTCACTATAGGACTGTCAGAGGGATGACCACCTCCAGGACAGAGACTGTCTTCAATGTGTTTGATAGAAGTATGAAGAGGAAGCAAAAGAATTGGGCAGCATCTCAAGATAACACTCAGGAGTATGACTACCTCAAGGAAGAGGTAAGTACCAACTTTCTGACATATCTGTAGCTTTCTCTTCCTATACCAGAGATGTAAGAAATTGTTGACCATCTACAAGTTTTGTATGCTCTGGCAGCCATTGTTGCCCAGGCCAGCTTTTTTTAACTTTTAAGTGCTGATTCACATACACTATATTGCCAAGAGTATTGGGACGCCTGCCTTTACACACACATAAACTTTAATGGCATCCCAGTCTTAGTCTGTAGGGTTCAATATTGAGTTGGCCCACCCTTTGCAGCTATAACAGCTTCAACTCTTCTGGGAAGGCTGTCCACAAGGTTTAGGAGTGTGTCTATGGGAATGTTTGACCATTCTTCCAGAAGTACATTTGTGAGGTCAGGCACTGATGTCGGACAAGAAGGCGTGGCTCACAGTCTCTGCTCTAATTCATCCCAAGGTGTTCTATCTGGTTGAGGTCAGGACTCTGTGCAGGCCAGTCAAATTCCTCTACCCCAAACTCACTCATCCATGTCTTTATGGACCTTGCTTTGTGCACTGGTGTACAGTCATGTTGGAGCAGGAAGGGGCCATCTCCAAACTGTTCCCACAAAGTTCGGGGCATGAAATTTTCCAAAATGTCTTGACATGGTGACGCCATAAGAGTTCCCTTCACTAGAACTAAGGGGCCAAGCCCAACCCCTGAAAGGCAACCCCACATCATAATCCCTCCCTCCACCAAGCTGCACAATGCAGTCAGTCAAGTATCGTTCTTGCAACTGACAAAACCAGAATTGTCCATCGGATTTCCAGACATTGAATGTGATTCGTCACTCCAGAGAACACATCTCCACTGCTCTAGAGTCCAGTGGCGGCGTGCTTTACACCACTGTATCCGACGCTTTGCATTGCACTTGGTGATGTAAGGCTTGGTTGCAGCTGCTCTGCCAGGGAAACCCATTCCATAAAGCTTTCTATGCACTGTTGCTGTGCTATTCTGAAGGCCACATGAAGTTTGGAGGTCTTTAGGTATGCTCTGCTGACCCTGCACTGTCATTTTACGTGGCTGAGTTGCTGTTGTTCCCATTTGGTTCCACTTTGTTATAATACCACTAACAGTTGACCGTGGAATATTTAGTAGGAAGGAAATTTCACAGATGGATTTATTGCACAGGTGGCAATCTATCACGGTACCAGGCTTAAATTCACTGAGCTCCTGTAAGTGACCCATTCTTTCATTAATGTTCATGTTTCATAATGTTCGTAGAACATTTACTATGTCCTAATACTTTTGGCAATATAGTGTATATGCAGATTGGATACAGTTTGAACCACATCTAATCTGCATGACATGTGAAATAACATTGCTTTCTATGGTGTCTGTTCGCATTGTCCGGTGCACTGGCAGTGCAAAAAGAGTCCTGTATGATTTCTGAGCAGTGTGGTCCGGTTCAGGTGCAGATTATAGGCTATTGACTTCTTTAGGAACTGTGTCTAAATTGCATATGGATGAACAGGATAAAATCCTCATCTAAACCTGTCCTGAACCTGAGGTTAACCTGACCTGAACCGCTGAACAACTACTGTATAAATCAGCTGTGAAACCTGAGTTTTAATCCGCACCGCACATGTGTGAATCAGCTCTGAATGTTCTTAGGGTATCTTCTCTTATGGTTGAGTATTCTTAGGGTATTTTCAAATTTTATAGAATATTCATATGCTAACTTATCTTCTAATCACATGGTCATAGGGATTTTCTGTTCTGATCAAATGGTCTTAAGACTGGGCTCAACAAATTACAGGTGCCAGGTCGCCATGCTGACTAGAAATTGTGTCCTGGCGCCTGGGCTTTTGTCAGCCCATTTATTGTTCTGTGCCCGCCATCCTGACTCCCAAGTATGCTGTACACTCATTCTGAGCATCAGCCTGTCTGTCATACCTTGAATGTGCTCCTGGTGTCCCGAGCTGCCCGCTCTGCTACAGTTTCCTTTGTTTGGTCTGCGGCAGCGTGGGCAGGGTGTCGGGGTTACGTGACCAGTAGTGGAGCACAGTTCACCCAAACTAAGAAAAGAACCACATCTTGCATCACAGAACCAGGATCAAAGCTTAGTTGGTCAGTGGCATTCAAGAGGAAGGGGGGAGCTTTCATGGACCGACCTGCCTATTGAATGTGTAGATGCTACACTGCAGCTCCACAATTCCTATACCTGTGAGCTGAGCTGATGTTGAGGGGATGTCTCTTTGCTATATTGGGATGTCTCTTTGCTGAAGATGTCTCTTTGCTGGATTGGGCTGCCTCTTTACTGGATTGGGTTGTCTCTTTGCTGGATTGGGGTGTCTCTTTGCTGGATTGGGGTGTCTCTTTGCTGTATTGGGATGTCTCTTTGCTGTATTGGAATGTCTCTTTGCTGGATTGAGCTCTCTCTTTGCTGGATTGAGCAGTCTCTTTACTGGATTGGGCTGTCTCTTTGCTAGATGGGGATGTCTCTGCTGGGTTGGGCTGTCTTTTTGCTATACAGGGATGTCTCTTTACTATATGAGGGTTTCTCTGCTGGATTGGGCTGTCTTTTTGCTATATGGGGATGTCTCTGCTGGATTGGAAGTTCTCTTTGCTGAATATATGGAGCTGTCAATTTATCACATTCCCATTGCTCGACACCCCAAAAATGCTATTTCTGGCTTCTAATTTTTTTACCTGGGTCCTATATTCAAAGAAAATTTGTCAAGCCCTGTCTTGGGATATTGTCCAAGTTGAATATACAGTATCTCACAGAACTGAGTACACCCCTCACATTTTTGTAAATATTTCATTCTATCTTTTCATGTGACGACACTGAAGAAATGACACTTTGCTACAATGTGATGTAGTGAGTGTACAGCCACTCTTGGGCATGGAGTTCACCAGAGCTTCATAGGTTGCCACTGGAGTCCTCTTCCACTCCTCCATGATGACATCACGGAGCTGGTGGATGTTAGAGACCTTGCACTCCTCCACCTTCCGTTTGAGGATGCCCCACAGATGCTCAATAGGGTTAGGTCTGGAGAAATGCTTGGCCACTCCATCACCTTTACCCGCAGCTTCTTTAGCAAGGCAGTGGTTGTCTTGGAGGTGTGTCTGGGGTCGTTATGTTGAAATACTGCCCTGCGGCCCAGTCTCTGAGGGGAGGGGATCACGCTCTGCTTCAGTATGTCACAGTACATGTTGGCATTCATGGTTCCCTCAATTAAATGTAGCTCCCCAGTGCCGGCAGCACTCATGCAGCCCCAGACTATGACACTCCCACCACCATGCTTGACTGTAGGCAAGACACACTTGTCTTTGTTCTCCTCACCTGGTTGCCGCCACACACTTGACACCATCTTAAGCAAATAAGTTGATCTTGGTCTCATCAGACCACAGGACATGGTTTCAGTAATCCATGTCCTTTGCTTGTCTTCAGCAAACTGTTTGCGGGCTTTCTTGTGCATCATCTTTAGAAGGGGCTTCCTTCTGGGATGACAGCCATGCAGACCAGTTTGATGCAGTGTGCGGCTTATAGTATTTCTCTTCTGAAAACATATTCTAATATGGGGTACACACCATCAGTTATTTTTTTTTTTTTCGTTCAACGCGGCGACTGAACAAAAAGAAAACTGAAGAGCTCGGGAGGAGCCCACTGTATTAACTATCCGATGTTAGTAAGCGATCTCTCCGATGAGCTATTGTGCTCTGACAGGGGGACTGCCCCCCCTGCCAGAAGAGCACATTGGTCAGCGTTAGCAGCCATTGGCAGCCAACACTGATCGGATGCCAATCGGATGTTGGTTTTCTAGCATGCCTGTTCAACAGAAGCTGGCTGAATCTAAGTCGGTTTATATAGGACCGGCCGATCTTTGGCCCATGTGTACTAGGCTTTAGGATGTTTTCTCTTATGATAGACTCTTCATAGGGTAGTGTGACAGCAGGTGGGGGATCATCTCCTAGCACCTGGTGTCACACTTTTAATTGGCACGACTATGCAAGGCTCAGCTTGCAAATCCGCATTTTTTAATCACTGCAGTCTGTGAATTAAGAAACTACAAGTCCTGTGTTCCACCACAGAAGACAGCTTGTAGTTCTCAATAGACTGTGAGGGCACTGATGAGCATTCTCATAGTCCATTCAAACTCCCTCCAGCTGTGCAACTGAAAACCTGTATGGAGGTATAGGCACAAAGCAGGAGGGAGAGTCTGCAAGAACCTGACATTGCACCTGCAATCTTCAGATTGCAGGTGCCATACTTTGCAGGCTCTTCTAGGAAAAAAATAATGAATGCACTCTTTTTTTTCTGCAGAAATGTGCATTTATTATTTTTTCCTAAAAGGTGAACTTACCTTTTTAAAAGGAAAAAAAATGGAAATAAAAATTGTTAAAATAAAATAAATATAAAATATATAATTAGGGGTTTTAGTAATTTTCCAGCAAACAAATACTATTATACGTGTGTGTTTTTTTTTTGTTTGTTTTTTTTTAATGGGTGTTAAATCCAAGACCCAACACTAAAAAGCCAAAGTGCTTGTCCATGGATTGCCACAAATAAACACGTTCTCAAAATATTTTCCATCTAATAGCTGCCCTCTCTGTCGTTTTCTATTGTTCTTTTGTGCAGTAGGTCTCTGTGATCTGGAAAATTGGGTGTTTGATGTAGAAGATTCCTCTGACAACAGAGTGCAAAAAAGCAAAACGTGTGTCATGGAAATGTGACATCATGACCAGAGAATGCACCTTTCATTCACATGTTTGTTAGATTCTGGGTTTTGAACAATATACTGTATTCTGACATTTCTTTGTGTCCCTTATTCACTTTCATTTTACTCCCTATAGGTGGCCGCTCGCATTGCTGACCGTGTCTTTGATGTAGCAAGGTGAGAATTAAAGTAGAGCTATACCCTCACTTTAAAAAATATCTGTTATTATGATTAAAATATGTGTGGCAATACTTAAAGTGTAGTTCCAGTAAAAATAAAAATGTAAAAGTCAGCAGCTATGAAAACTGTAGCTGCTGACTTTTAAAAAATGGACACTTACCTGTCCCTCGGTCTAGCGGTGTCCTCATCACCGCTGGTTTCACTGGCCGTCTTCTCTCACCAGCGCAGGGATCTTCAATGTTGGCATCCGACTGTGATAACTTGCGGCTTCACACCCGGGTGCCCACTGCACATGCTCGAGTAGCGCTGCACTTTGTGAATGGCCCTGTAGTCTTCTGGGACCTGTCACGTGTCCCAGAAGACTACAGGGAGGGAGGGGGAGGGGACAACTAACAACACAGGGATCTGAACAGAAAGCAGAGATGTGGCCGCTTTTTTTTTTTCATCCTGCAAAGCAGGAAGTTAAAACAGTCACATGTAGCAGTGAAAGTAGCACATATTCCACATAATACACATATTAGGTACACAGTCAACCCTTTGATTGCCCCTAGATTCTAACCCCTTCTCAGCCAGTGTCAGTACAGTGACAGTGTATAGTATCAGCACTGATCACTGTAATAGTGTCACTGGAGATGTCAGTGTCATTTAGCCAGTTCCCACCCAGCATCAGTTAGTGTCAGAATGCCCACCCCACTATACTAGTAAAAAAAAAAAAAAAAATTCTAGTACATATGCCATCGTTTGTAGTTTGCTATAACTTTTGCACAAACCAATTAGTATACGCTTATTGGGATTTTTTTTTACCAGCTACAAATAGCAGAATACATTTTGGCCTAAATTTACAAAGAAATGTGATGGTTTTTTTTTATCAGACTTGTTTTATAACAAAAAATAGAAAATAGTGGGTTTTTTAAAAAAATTGTCTGTCTTTTTTAATGTATGTAATAAAAAATAAAATAAACAGTGGTGATCAAATATCACCAAAAGAAATATCTATTTGTGTGAAAAAAAAAAAATGTTTATGCAGGTAAAGTGTTGCATGACCACGCAATTACAAGTTAAAGTAGCACAGGGCCGAATAACAAAAAATGCCCCGGTCATGAAGGGGTAAAATCTCCCGGGGCTGAGGTGGTTAAATAATGCCATTGATAAGCACAATTTGATATAAATCGCCCTTCTAAAATATCGCTACAGTTATTTCAGAATATGAACCTTAAAGTGGTAGTAAGCGCTCGTTTCATATTTTTACCTACAGGCTAGCTTATAGTAAAGCTTACCTGTAGGTAAACTGAATATCTCCTAAACATTTACCATTTAGCAGATATTCTATAGAGCAGCAGCTGGTTACATCACGGGTGTGCCGTTCCTTCAGAGCTGTGTGTTGGAGCTGAGACTCCTGCGCATGTGCAAGAGTGACGTCATCGGTGGCTCGTCCAAGCAGCAGCAGCAGCCCGGGAACCTGGAAGGAAGGCCGGGTGAGGATGAAAGCCTCTCTAGTGGTGACAACGTGCCGCTGGAGGGCTTTATTCTAAGGGAAATCTTTCATAATGTGTTAGTATGCGATGCACATTATGATATTGCGGCTGGAAACTTTTTTTTTTTTTTTTTTCCGAACGTGTTTCCTGCCACTTTAAAAAAAATTGTGCAGTGCTTCTGAAAAGCATAAATATAGAAGTGTCAAGAAATCATACTCATAAAATAAATATACAGTATATAAAAAATATATACCCAAGTGCAAAAAATACTCCCCAATGTATAAATCAATAGTTTGCTAATTGTCATCCACAAAAAATTGTCTTCATTCAATCCAAGAATCCACTTCCACACACCATGCTGAGAAACTGCTCACCAGAGGATGAGGCCTCACAAGCAAAGAGGTCCAATGCGCTCAGTATAAGATGAATCTCTTACACAGCTGGTATTACCAGGAATCCATCAGCGCTCTTTAGCAATTTGGAGCCACAAATGGCATATTTCTAATCTAACAAAGAACGAGAGGTCAAATGGAATGAGAGGTGAATGGGGCCTAATAACTAATTTACCATTCTTTCTTTTGCAGAATATTTCCATTTGCTTTAGATCTGGGCAGTGGAAGAGGTTACGTTTCACATAATTTAACAAAGGTACGTGTCTTCATTTAATAAAAAAGCTTTGTTACACTGGGTGCACACTTGTGTACTGTGGGACACTGCATGTGATTCGCACAGGAATCGCAGTGCATTCCTCTGCACATCACATGCGATGTCTGTGCAGTGCGATTTGAGCCATACATTTTGTATGACTCAAATCGCATTTGCACCAAAATGGTGCAGGACCCTTACATCAGTGAGGGGAGCTCTGAGAGCTGAGTGGAGGGAAGGACATACCCCCCTTCCCAAGGGAACAGAGCTGAGGCTGTCAATCTGCTGGAGGTCCTTCCCCGTCACCATTTTTCTCTTGGTGTCTGGAAAACTCATTTTACCTTCATGTATTCTCTGTATGAAGGTAACAAACCTTCTGTGTACTGCAGCCCCCCCTCCCCCCCAATACTTACCTGAATCCAGCGATGTGCACCTGAGCCTTGGCTCTCCAGAGAAACTTCCTTCACATTGGCTGAGACAGCAGTGGGAGCCATTGGCTCCCGCTGCTGTCATTCACAGCCAATGAGCCAATGCTGAGCAGTGGCTCAGGAACAAGCCTGCTTGGGTGCCTCCATAGCAAAATGCTTGCTTTGGAGGCACTCAGCAGGACGGAGGGGCCAGGAGCACTGACAGGGGACCTCAGAAGAGGAGGATTGCGGCATCTTTGTGCAAAACCACTGTAAAACATGTTTGTTGGGGGGGGGGTTTTCAGTTGCTTTTGATATCACTTTAGATGTAGAGCAATTGATTTTTATTTGAGAAAAGTGGAGTTGGGCTTTTGGTCAGTCCTTGTCAAAGGCACTAGCCTACCTTTATATACATAACTACATTTTCTCAGTCAGAACAAAGCTGCATTAGTGCTATTGCTGTCTTGGCATTCTAGAGTGGCCAACGTTCAGGGCTGGTAAAAGCCGCAGTGGATTTTACTGTGGTGAAATGGCTAAATGTGGCCCCACATGTATCAATCTGGGAATAATTTAGGCACAAGTGATTTGTTATCAATAAACATATCAAACTATGCAACATGTACAGTATACAGGAAAAACATGATCTATTGGAAGTGATCTATGAAACATAATCTTTTAATGGATATGTAATACACTTGTCTGTCTGATAGACATGCAGATATTTGTTTTTATGCTGTATAAAATTTCATCACAGGCGATTACCTTGCCAGGATTGAAATTCAATTTGATTATTAATTTCTTCAAATGATAGATTGAACGACCATACCAAAGTGTATGGCCATTTTAAAGTGGTTCTAAAGGCTCAAGGTAATTTACCTTCATGCATTCTGTGCATGAGTTATAAAACCTATATGCAGCGGCCGCCCCCCTTCGATCCAGCGATGTTCACAATAGCCTCGGCTGTATAGGAACTCTCCCTCCTCATTGGCTGAGACATCAGCGGGAGCCCATTGGCAATCACAGCCAGTAAGCCAATGAGGAGAGAGGGGGGAAGGGAGCTAGGTGAGGCTCTGTGTCTTATGGACACATAGAGCAGTGCCTCAAGAGCAAGCACTTAGCGGTGCCCCCAGGGCAAGCAGCTTTCCCTGTGGGCACTGCTCAAGGGGGAGGAGCCAGAGTGCTGGCGGGAGACCTGAAAAGAAGAAGGTTGGGGCAGCTGTGTGCAAAGCTACTGCACAGAGCAGGTAAGTATAACATGCTTGGTATTTTATAAATAAAAAGAAAACACAGCTTTAGTATCACTTTAAGGCATCATTCACAAAGGTGGTAAAAATGAGTGACACGGTCGCGTTTTTACTGCCCACTGCAAACTTTACAAGGTAGCCAAGGGAGGTCATGCACAAGCTGCATCTGCGATACTGTGCTTTGTAGCCACAGCAAATTTAACTTGCCGAGTTTGATAGGACTTATTGAAGTCAATGGGACCACGCTGCAACTGCAAACTGACTGAGTGGCTTGTGGTTGCAGTGTGTTAGTTTCTGAAAAATTGCCATTATAGAAAAAAGCAAAAAAAAAACAAGCATTTGGTTGGCAGGAAAGTGACTGAATGCCACAGCGGATTGCTGCACAGAGGGCAGCAGAAACAGCTGCATGTGTGAACCTAGCCCAAGAGAGAATAGTGCAGTACCAGGGAATACCAAATGACCAGACACGGCTTCCATGCCCAGCAAACATATGTGCTGATCATAGTCCCCAAACAAATGATCAGATTGCATCTTTCAGTAGTTAAAGAGAACCTGTCAGGGTTTTTTTTTTTTAAATACAATCCAGCCTTTGCTTCCATGTTGGAGGCTAATGTTGCATTCTTTCAGAATGTAGTGTTGCTTCAAAGACAGATCACACATTGACATCATCACTTACATTAATGGGGCAGCCGCCTGTGCCAGAAGGGATCCTTGACAAACCTCCAGTGAGGTTCACTTTAAATGTGGTAATGTTAATCTGCAGCAATAATCAGCCTGTTTGTGGGCTCCTTTACATTTAGCTGTTTTATTCATGTTCAGCTTTTACTGTAACTTCTGGAGAAAACAGATGTGAGAGCTTAGTGTTTTTATTGAGCTTTGGTTTTATAGTGAATACATATATTGAGCTGAACTCCAAATAAGAACAATAAGTCATGCCATGTCACTGGCCGAACCAGAAGGTGTCACTGTTGCTGTATGGAAAGTATTTTGAAAAGAACTGCTGTTAGAAGAAGCACAGTGAATGTCGTCTCTAAATGTGGCCACACATAAATCGATGTGATCTCTCATATGATCATTCAGTGCAACTAAAATATTCAAACTGAATAAGAATCCAAAAGCACAGATTCTCCACATAAATGATTTAATGAGATTTCAATTGACTATGGTACTGGCAAGTCGTTTGGTCATGACAGAAGTTTTTCAGGCTGATTGACCATAAGAATATCTGTATACGTATGTGTCCGACAACCAATCATAATACAGATTGTTTAAATGCTTGTTTTTAATATGTTGTTTCTGATAGATCGTATTTTCAAATGATACCAGTTGCATTGCATTGTTCAGTATTTTAATCAATGATAAATCACTTATTTGCGGTCACAAATTGATATGCATATGGACACTGTTAGATGGGGTTGCTAGGCTTTATCACCATGAAAAAAAAAATCCATAATCAACTCAAATCAATCAAATTTAAAGTAGAACTGAAGGCAAAACTTTTTTTCATTTTTGTAGAGCAAGATAATGTTATAATCTATGTCAGGTTTTTTTTTTTTTTTTTTTTTTTGCAGTCTTTGTCCTATTCAGGAAATTTCCCTTCCTTTCCTGGACCATAGCCAAAACAGAAAGTGAGATGAAATCCTGCCAAAGTGAGGGGATCCCTGGTTGGCTGTTGGACGATTTCCCCTCTATTACTGACCTGGGGATAACCCAAAATTTGGGATCTTCTTTTACTTTCCCTTACGATTATAACTGTAAACATGACAAATCAAAAGGGTAACAAACAGAAATAAAAACCTGACAGGTATTCTAATCCCTCTCCACTCTATTCAAAGCTCAAAAAAAGTTTACCTTTAGTTATATTAATATACTGTCAGATTGTGAAGTAATCATGTGTAAGATCCACTAAGCATAAAGGATGAAGTCTGATTTCTGTACCTACATGACTATTATCCAAGACTTGATTTCAGTGTCTTGTAATGTCTTGTACAGTAGCACTTATTATGGGAGGGAAGGACAGCATCTGGGGCCCATCAAGTGTCATGTACTCATGCGCTGACAAATAACATGCTGACAGAAACAGAGAAAAGCTAAATGACCTCATCAGTGTGTTTCTGATCCTTCACTGTCCAGTAAAAGTCTTGGGGGTGGAGAGATGACCTTGCTGCATTTCCTAACTGCAGTAGGGAAAAGTCAGGTCATGTGGGTTGCTATGCGTAAATCTCAGGACTAGAAACACAGAAAAAAAATCCTTTAGCAGGTAAAAAATGCTTCAATATATGTTTTTCTTTGGTGAATTTATTTTTTCCCCTAGAGTACAACTTTATTATATTCAGCTAAAATATATAAAAATAATAAATGCATACATACAAAAAAATCCTGGCCATATTACATTTTTTAATATATTTTATTAGTGTACGTTTACATCTGAGAAAAAAGTTTAGCATTTTGTTTTAGTCAAGTAAATATGAAATATGACATATATACAGATGGCAAGCAGTCAAGCTGCTTTCTGCAGGAAAATTTATATCTGAGCTGTTATACAGCATTTACATAGTCTGCAGATAATGTCACACAGGAAGGATATACTATTCCATTTCTCTCAAACTAGAGGAGGGAGTTTCTGCATAGTCAGTAATACAAAGGGTGCTCCTGAACATGCACCCAAACTGCATACTATATAAACTGCACATCATGAATACTCTGTGCATTAAATTTTTATTTATACCATTAGAATGGTATGCAGATAAGTTTATAGACTTTTAAAAACTTGGCAATCACTGTGCACAATTGCAGTTAAAAAAGAGAATGTCAGATCCAACATAGATCAATTTGGTTAGAATTTTTCCTTGATTCCATACAAGTTCAATACCACTTTTTAAGCACTGATAAAGTGAGAGTGTTGTTGCCTCTGAAACGCATTGACTTTGTTTGAGATTGATTTACGGATAATTAACAGTAGACTTTCATATTTTGGTTTGTTTCAGTGTGTCCACACTTTGAGTCGCTTTCAGGTTCCCATTGAGAGAGACCTGTTTTGTTTTGAAAGCTATCTTACACAAAATGGCCCAAATTTCACCCATTTGCATGCTACCTCTGATGCCCACTGTGGGTACCCTGGAGATCATAAACTGTGATACCATTCTGATTGCGGTCTTGCCTTGGCTACCTCAAAATGCACCACACTCCAGTAAGTTGTTCCCCTTTATCCCTCTGCTGCCTATTCTTCACAATACACTTTTTCTTCTGTGATGGGACCAGACGAGGTTGTCTTCATGGTGGACCTGGCCTGTCTTCACCCATATATGTATATATATGCATGCCACCTCTGACGCCCACTGTGGGATCTCTGGAGATCCTAAACTGTGATTCCATTGCAATTGCTGCCCTTCCTTGGCTACCTCAAAATGCAGCACACTTTGAAACTATGGGTCTCCATACATTGCTCCAGTAAGTTGTTACGCTTTCTCCCTCTACTTCCTATTCTTCACAATCCACTTTTTCCTCTGGGATGGGACCAGACGAGGTTGTTTTCATAGTGGACCCTACATGGCTTCACCCATATACTGTATATCATTTCCTGACCTCTCGCTCTTTCCCCACGTGGCCCACCCATCAAGAACACCAGGAGGCCCCCCCATACTGAATACTATACTCACATCTTTGCCATTGGATCCTTACTCTATGCAAATTATCTGCTTTTCCATATAACAAGACTGTATTTTAACACATTTGTTTATATGCATCTGGATTGCCGAGGTTGATCTCTACTTTATATGCTACATTCAGTAATCGAGGTTCACTAGCATCTCTCTTATGTGACACACTGGACCTGCGACTTGGCAATTCCTATTGACCCACAGATTTGGAATGAAGTCTGATCTCAGGTAGCTTGGTGTTCTTTTAATACAAGCATCCTGGAATCAATTTAAAAAGTTATATTTTGATGGTATTGAGTTCCGGTTGAGATTGCCCTAGCCAATCCCAGCCATTCTGATAGATTCTTTCAAGGTTGCGGTCAACACACCTGGTGGTCTGGTCCAAAACTATTCAGGTTCTGCTTTGAATTTTCGGACTTCTTCAAACCTTGTTCCATCTGGTTGTCCATGGGAATGCTAAGTTTTCTTTGCTGCATTGCCCAAATTCCAGGCCTCATCAACAATGACTGGCCATATACCTCTTTTTGGCGGCCAAACAAATAGCCTAAGCCTGGAAGAATCCCTCGGTTTCTCTACAAGAAGCCAAAGACCAGTTAATTTTGATGATGATCAATGAAAAAAATGTCTAGTATCCTTACAGACTCTCAACCCAAATTCATACGAATATGGGAACGATGGCTTACCTATGCCTTGTCTTCTGTAAGCCTGGCAAGCCTTTCATACTTGTAATCCCATAACTGGATTGGGACCTGAGTTCGTGAGGACCTCCCTTATCTTTCCCTTGCCCTCCCCATCCCTACTTTCCTACCCTTTATCCCTCTCCTGCTTTCTCACCCAGACCTAACATCTTTGCCATCTTTACTAGTCAAAAGAGCTTCATCTCTTGAGGTCTCCTTTTTACCGGTTGTTTAAAACTTTGCTACACTCTAATGCTAATTACCCCTTGACAGCCTACAATGATCCACTAACACCAATTTCCTTGATTATGACATGTTGTCAATTGATATCGTCACCCTGCATGGGCCTGCTTTGTTTTTCCTTTTTGAAAACCTTAATTAACAACATTGAACAAGAAAGTTGCCTTACGAGAATCAGTGAACTTCACTGAAAACTTCCTTGACTTGAGTGTTTGAATAAGAAAGTAAGGGCAACATCCCCCTTCCCAGAGACACACTTCAAAACTGTCCTAAAGAAAAAAAAAATCTTTGGTTTGATATCTACTTCAAGCATTTCAATACACCCTGATTGTAATAATCTGCCTTCTTGTTTGCTGGGAGTTCTTTCGCAGTATTGCCCTTTGTAATGAGAACATTTTCAGGCTGAGCAACCGCCTTCCTGCCAACGGTATGCAAGCTATCCCTGTAATGATTGGGAGCCAGGGGGATTGGCTTTCAGTCACATGATCACAATAATAGCTGGCGATCACAGGGATCAGTCACTGTACAGCCCACAACCGTACTCTTTCTCCTCTTAAATGGAGAAAAGGATACATTGTTTCTTTTTCTCCTTGCTAGAGAAGAGGATTGTAAACAAAAAGTTGTAAACTGTGTAAAATAAATACATGAAATAAAGATAAAATACCTTGATCTGGGTTTGTGCTAGCTCATTGGGGTCAAAGGTCATAGTTTGTTTTAGGTATGATTAACCACTTGCCCTCCTGAGGATTTACCCCCCCCCCCTTCCTGACTAGGCCATTTTTTGCATTACTTTAACTGACAATTGCGTGGTCAAAATGACATTTACGTCCTTTTTTCCCCCTCCCCATGAGTTGTGCTTTCTTTTCGTGGTATTGCGTTTTTTAATTTTTTGCACTAAAAAAAAAAGTCTGACAATTTTGAGAATTAAACTATATTTTTGACTTTTTGCTATTAAACATGTCCACTAATAAAAAAATAAAATTTCATCATAAATTTAGGACAAAATGTATTCTGCTCCATGTCTTTGCTAAAAAAAAATCCCAATACGTGTAAATTAAATGGTTTGCGTGAAAGTTTTAGCGCTTACAAATGGCAATATATATACTGGAATTTTTTTTTAAATTATTGGCGGCGATCAGCGACTTATAGCGGGACTGCGGCGGGCATTCTGACACTGGGGGGGAACTGACTTGGTGTCACTGACATCCGTAGTGACACCAATACAGTGATCAGTACTAAAAAAAACCACTGACACTGTACTAAGGGCACTGGGCAGGAAGGGGTTAACATGAGGGGCGATCAAAGGGTTAACTGTGTGCTGTTTCACTGTAAGCTCTGTGTGTGTGCTTCACTGTAATCACACTGCTTTGGAAGGCTGTGCTGTGCACAGCCATCCAAAGCAGTGTGCACCAGCCAACAGGGAGGAGAACTGGTTTTTTTTTTTACATATAGTGCTCCTCCCCGTCGGAGATGCTCGGCAATCACCGGGCACCGGCGAGTAAACACTGACCGGGACCCGTGTTCTGGTGTGAAAAAGCTCTTATTATCGGTGTCAGTTTGTGTCAGTGTTTTGGGTAGGATAAAAAAGCAAAATGCACACTGATATTTCTGGGCCCTACTATGGGTATAAACAACAAATAACATACACATATGTCGTATCGTTGAAATCGTCAGGGGTAGGACTGTTTGTTTGTGGTTGTTCTTTGGAGGTGGGTCATGGTAATGGCAAGAAATATACAGCTAAGCCCAGTTCACACTGTGAACCGCACGCGAATCGCACAGGAGTCACACTGCATTCCCGTGCAATAGAAATTCTAAAGGAAGCCTCTGTGCACTTTTGATTTGATTGTTAGTTCACACATATTGAAATACATGTTTAAGCTGGCCAACTGCATCAAAGTAATCCCCTTTGGCCAGTCCTACTCTGCTCTGTCAACAAAAATGCTACTGTGGACACAATGCCAATATGGGGCAAAGAGACACAAAGTAGGGGAAAGCTACTGAGTTTAGGTCTGGTACTGACCCATAATGCAGCAAACCAGATATATCTGTGCTCAAATCCCAATAGCTCATACATGCATTTATCTATCAAGTGCTAAAGTGGTGTAACCACATATTAACACTAGAAATTCTGAATGAGCCCTTTGCACACTGCTATATACCCTTTCTAGCAAACTTTGCAATAAAAATAAGGATTTTTACTTCACACACATTGCAATACAGGTTTAAGCTGGACAACTGCGTCAAAGTACAAGCTATTGGGATTTGAGCAAAGATATATTTTGTTTGTTGCATCGTAGGTCAGTAGCCAGACCAAAACCTAGTAGCCTCCCCAGTTTGTTTGTTTTTTTTGCCCCAGGTTAGCATTCTGTCCTCAATAGCATTTGAATTGGCAAAGCAGAGTAGAACTGGCCAAAAGGGACCACTTTAATGCAGTTGGCCAGCTTAAACATGCATTGCAATATGTGTGAAATAAAAATCTCTATTTTTTTATTGCAAAGTTTGCTGGAAAGGGTATATATTAGTGTGCAGAGGGTTCCTTCAAAATTTCTAGTGTTAATATGTGGTTACATAGCTTTAGCACCTAATAGATAAATGGATGTGCAAGCTATTGGGATTTAAGCAAGCACAGGTACATCTTGTTTGTTGCATTCCTGTGCAATTCACATGTGATTCTGTGTGGTGTGATTTGATCCCATATATTTTGAATGGGCTCAGATTGCACCACATCACACCGAAAGGCGTGCATGCACCTTGTTTGGATCCGCACTGCAACCAGAACGCATGCAACCCGGTGCGATCCAGTGTAGGCAAATGCACTGCGTTCAAAGAAAGGGGGTGCTGTTGCGCTTAGGAAAAAAATTAGATGTATGAAAGTTATAATTAGATGTATGAAAGATACCTGTATAGCAGAAGTCCTAATTGTGAACTCCTATACACAAAATCATAACTATTTCAAATGGACCGCACAATACAATATTGGTATTCAGTCCTGACGTGAATTTTTGCACTAACAATTCACATGTCGGGACTGGATACCAGTATTGTATTTTAATTTTGTTCATTTAGTTGATTTGTGACCTTAGCACGGTCCATTTGAAATGTAAATGCACTGCTTTTTTGGTGTCCATTTGGAATATAAATGCACTGTGTTTGTGGTGTCATTAAATTTGTATTGATATCTGCAGCAGATTGCAAGGACAGTTCTATTGCAATGCGGTGCATGAAACACACATAAGTGTGAACCTATATTTTTTAAAACGCAATTTGGGCAAGTTTTCCTATCATATTGTAAAAAAAATAAATAGATGATATCATTACCATTTACCATCAAATGAAGGCCCAGTTTGTCGTGAGTGTTGTTTCCCTTGGATACACAAAGTAGTTGTGATGATATGCACAGTTTTACGAATACATGCCAAAGTTGCAAAAAGTGGTTTCAGGTGTTAAGATTTGTCTTGAAAGGGTTAAGAAAGTGTAAACAGGACAGGCCCAGGAGGCCGAATGTCCCCTACCTGCCATTGTAATCTATATCTCTGCTAGGAGCTAGCTGCGGATTCTGTCACAGATGTCGAATGAATATACACCCACACGCTGGCTGCTGTGGATGGTCTAATCCATCCCTAAATGCTGGAGACAAGCTGTTCTCAGAAACCCTTGACGTTTTTACTGGCGTTATAAACGAGAGGGATTGCATTTGGCGTGTAAGAGACGCGGTAGTCACCTGCAGAGTTCAGAGCAGATTCATGGCATGACTGGCAAATTTCACCTGAAAACAAGGAGAATGATATCACCTTGCTATTCACGCAATAGAGTTCCACATTTATTTATGGAAACCATTTTGTCGTAGAAGTTCGGTGCAGACGCCAAGTCATCCCTGTCACGGATGCTAAACAGCTCCACCGCTGAGCTTCAATTTCACTGTGTTGACACAGCAGTTATGAAGCATAGTAAGATTTTTGTGTTTTAAAGGCTGGCATAAATTACTGCGTAAATTCAGCCCTGGCATGTACTTTATAAACATGTCATTTCTTGTTTTACTTTTAGATTTTATTTTTCCTTGGGTGCTTTCCCTGATTTACTTTTGGAATCATTTTTGCGTTGCCTCAGAGCTCCAGCGGCCCTTAGTAATACTGGTGTGCATAGCTTTGCATTAATGTCTGTTGCATATCATTTACCATCTGCTGGCCCTCTTTCCATACATCAAATTGTTGTTGTAGTTTAGCGGTGAATAAACAGCACTGTTTAATGTCTGCACGCCAGCTAGCTATTCCGGAATAACAGGACTGAGCGGCAAGGCAAAAGTATGCTCCCTGTCATTTTCATATTTTAATACAGCATTTGTCTTTGTAATACATTTTAGGTAGAAGAAGCAAGTGTCAGGAGGCAATTGAGGGCTTTGAAAAGCAGTTTGGGCTTTTCTGGGAGCTTGGCACTACACTGTATATTAACCACTTGCCTACTGGGGCCAATTCTGACATTTCTCCCGTACATGTAAAAATATGCTCTTTTTTTTTTTTCTTTCTAGAAAATTACTTGGAACCCCCAAACATTTTATAATTTCTGAAAGCAAAGGCCTTGGAGAATGAAATGGTGTTGCTGCATTTCTTTCTGTCACACAATACTTGCGCAGCGGTTTATTTAGAAAAAAATAAACTTAAAAACTAATCTCCATCTTTCAATATACTTTACATAGTTAATTTGGGCCATTCTTGGTCACCGGCTATCCCGTGAGGTCACTGGATGTGCGGTATAAACTGTATGTAGCTGTGGCTACATACATCATACCGCACTGTATCCTGGGTTCGAGCTGAGACTTACAGTCTTAGACCCGGAACACAGCAGAGTCTATTACAGTGGCGTTCAGCCATTCAGAGTAAGCGATGTCTAGCAATGAATACAAAGCTTCCTCTGATTGGCTGATTCCTCTGATTGATGATGTTACAACTTCTGACTTAGGCAATCAGAGGAATATTTGTATTCATTGATAGAATACACATTGCTTACTCTGAATGGTTGAGCGCCGCTGTGATAGACTTTACTGTGTTCCAGGTCTAAGACTGGAAGTCTCGGCTCGAACCCGGAGCACAGTGCGGTAATGCTGTATGTAGCCACAGCTATATACAGTTTATACCGCAGATCCAGCAACCTCACAGGTTAGTGGGGGACATAGTCCTTTTGGGCCAAGCTGGCCCAAACTAACTAAGTAAAATATATCGAAAGGTGAAGATTCGCTTTAAGCATTTCAATATTGAAATAATCTGCATTTTGAATTTTAGTGCACAGCTGCAGCCATGAGCCTAGTATCACCGCTTCCCAACAAGGACTTGTATGTACAGTGTGTACTGCGATCTGCAAGCAGTTAAAGAGGAACTGGACTCTGAAAGCTGTGCCCTAAAAAGGCAAGCAGGGAGCAAATGATTAGTCATCAGTATTCCTGTGGTCTTTTTGCAGTTGATCTTACCCCATTACTGACATATCATGCCTTGTTCTCCACTGTGTCTCTGTGTAGAGGTGGCCATCTTGGTAGAGGCAGGACTTTTCTTCCTCATGTCAGAGCCTCCAGGATGGAGAACAAGTGAGCAGCACAGTAGTGACATCACCAGATCTCACATCAAATCTCCTGAGACTACCAATCAGAGGCAGCAGTGCTTTAGTCCTCACACTGCAGATATACAGCTGTGAGACTGTTCATACAGGAGTGCCTAGGCACCCTCACATATCAGGAAGTGCACTGATATTTTCCTTTAGGAATTTCAGGCAAAAATATATTTTTTGGTACACTACTTAGGCACAACTAAGTTTTCTACAGTAAATGTTCCCTATAATATAGCAAATCTTCACTTTTTAAAGCAAAAGTAAACCTGATATTTAAAATAAAAACTTTTCCTCTTCCAGGTAATGTCATAATATGCTAGTGTGCATTGTATACTAGCACATGTGAAATTTACCTTAAAACGAATCCCTCTAGCAGTGCGCTGTCACTGCTGACAGGGCTTCCATCTTCACCTGGTCCTTCTTTCAGGTCCCTGGGCTTCGGTGGCTTGAATGGCCGAGCTGCGATGACATCACTCCCGAGCATTCACACAGGAGTTACTTTTTACAGCACATACCTCTGAGGGAACGGCTCAGGCATGCTGTTCCTTCAGAGTCCATGTACTGGTGCTGCTACACAAGTAATATCTCTTAAACGATGCAGGTTTTAGGAGATATTTACAGTACCTACAAGGTAAGCTTTATTATAGGTTACCTGTAGGTACAAGTAAAAAAAACAGACTTTACGAACACTGTAGGTCCAGGCCCACTTTAAAAGTAATTAAGGGCAGCTGGACAGTGGCTGTCTGAAGCTCCAGCATGTCTGTGGCTGTCTGAACCTCCCAGAATGTCCTCCAAGACTCGATCATTGCATGGCTTAAATTATTTGCTTGACTTGCATGAGATTGAAGTAATCCTGTTGCGAGAAAACAGGGTGGGATGCCTTTGCCTACTGAAAATTCTAGTTACCTGGCTACTATGCTAGCCATCTGGCTTCAGTATCTTGAATCACTGACACAGAAAGGGTTTACAGGTTAAGGAAGGCAAAGTTGGAACTTGTGATCTACACATTTGTTCAAGTCAGTGATTGATTCTATTGAAAGTGGACTAAAAATCAGTTTAGCAAGATGTTAACTCCATGTTGAAGGGAAAAACCGCAAGAAAAATGGTGGATCAGTCTTGACCATAGGTATGTTTGTAGAGGTGTGTAGCAATTGCATTTCTGGGAAACTGCAGTGTCCTCTTTGTCTGGAACTTTTGTTCCTGTGGTGAAGTAAAATCATTCAAGACATGTTTTATATATGAAAAAGTCTGTTTATAAGATTTGGATAGTAGACTGCTCTGCTAGCACTCAGTGTATTGCCAGCTTTAGGGTTAAGTCATTCCGATCCAGTGACAGCGCTTTATTAGTCATTATGGACACTTATAGGACAGGGTGCAAGTAGATCCAAGAGGCCCAATAAGGAAGGTTTTCTGGGTTATTTACAGGCATCTTCCAATGCTTGGTCTAAGGCAGGACTATTACCATGTGCTTTTTTAAAAGTTTAAAGTACCACATGGCTGATAGGTTCATTTTATCGCAAAGGGCCTTTGGCATAAAAGTCTCTGAAGAACAGATGAGACAGGTCACTATTGGCAATCTGAAATTTTCTTGAATCTCTCCATTATAACTATTGTTACATAGCTAGTCTGGCTGAAAAAAGACAAAAGTCCATCCAGTTCAACCATTAAAAAAAAAAAGTTATAATCCTATACCCACAGTTGATCCAGAGGAAGGCAAAAAATCCCAGCAAAGCATGACCCAATTTGCTCTTGCTGGGAAAAAATTCCTTCCTGATCCCCCGAGAGGCAATCGGATATTCCCTGGATCAACGTTACCTATAAATCTTAGTATCCAGCTATATTCTGTGTATCCAAGAAAGATTCCAGGCCTTTTTTAAAGCAATCCACTGAGCTGGCCAGAACCAACTCTTGAGGGAGTCTTTTTTTTTTCTTTTCCTCCAAACGTAAAGAGTGCCCCCTTGTCCTCTGTGATGACCTCAGGGTGAATGGCTCTACACCGAGTTCACTATATGAACCACTTTGGTTGCCCTTCTCTGTACTTTCTCCAGTTCCCCAAAGTTATTTTTGTGAATAGGTGCCCAAAACTGAGCTGCATATTCAAGATGAGGTCTTACTAATGATTTGTACCGGGGTAAAATAATATCTCTCTCTCTCTCTCTAGAGTCTATACCTCTTTTAATACAAGAAAGGATTTTGCTCGCTTTAGAAACCGCAGCTTGGAATTGCATGCCATTATTAAGTTTATGATCTACCAGAACTCCCAGATCCTTCTCCACCATTGATTCCCCCAGTTGTACTTCCCCCCCCCCCCCAACCCCCCCCAGTATGTATGATGCATGCATATTCTTAGCCCCCAAGTGCATAACCTTACATTTATCAACATTAAGCCTCATTTGCCACATAGTTGCCCAATTAAACAATGCATTGAGGTCGGCTTCCACTGCACAGCTTGGTGTCATCTGCAAAGTCTGAAATGGGATTTACTGTTAATTCACTACAGACAACAATTTTCATAGTTTTCTATGCAAATATATCATAGCTGTGCAATTCAAAGTGACCAAGAATACAACTCAATATTAAGTCCCCGGTCACACCGGTGCGACTTATCATGCGATTTGATAGTTTCTGTTTCTTATTGTCCACAATGATAGCAGTCATATCAGTGTAATTCCGACTCCGTCAGATTAGACACGATTTTAAAAGTACTTCATGCACTACTTTTTGCAAGTTCAGGTTCGACTTGCATGGACATCTGTGCATGAAGTCAGACAGATGTCTTGCAAGTCGCACCTGAAATTGGACTGACATCCGACTTTGAAATCATACAAATTCAAGTTGGATTCTGTGTGACCAAAGACTGAACAAGCTTCTGTGTTGCCTTGCTAATTTCATAGATTCTGCCACTCAAATATTGGTCTTTTCCCACTCTCACCACTTAACCCAATTCAAGAGTTCGAACTACGTAGTAAACTTTCATTATGCCTTAATAAAACACATTATCCAGGTCTTCAGACTTATATTGGGTTTGGAACTGCAGTTAATCACGGAACCCACATTTTTCCAAACTTATTTGGGATTAATCAAAGTTTCCTGCGCAGGCACAGGGACACTGAAAATTTCATGCAGATAGTGTTCTGATTGGAATTTGGATCAAGGACCCCAGTACTGCAAGTCATAAGTGATAACCACTAAGCCATTGTTTTGCCCAAGTTAATTTTATTTAGGTAGCGTGTCAGTAATAATAATTGTCAGTAATAATAATAAGTATCGCTGTTGCTTGTCACCCTATCTCAAGTCCCTCTTGATATGTGCATAAATATTACTATCATCCCCAAACTGTATGTAAATCTTTCCAGACAAATACTTGCTCCCATACCACACACAGGGGTTTCTCCACTGGCTCATACATGCCTACAAAACATTGGAAGAACCACACAAGTGTCTGGGGAGAAATGTGTTTAACCTACCCAAAGGGTCAAATACTTGCAGTAGCCGGGAGCAGACAATGGTAGAATTTCAACACTCAGGCTTCTAGCAAAGAAAGTATATTACCCCTCCTCCTTAGCTTGGATATTGGTGATCCTGTGCTGGTGGGTTCACTTTAAATTCTGTTTACAATTCTTATAGTTGCTCTGTATAGGAGTTTGCAATGCATAGGAGTTTGCAATAGTTTCATAGTGAACAAGTATACTGTTAGAGGTGTGATATCTCATCCAATCTTCTCAAAAGATTTACTTGTACAGCTTTTATGTCTAGGAAACCGTGGAAAGATTTGTTCAAGCAGACATGAGCGAGGTGGCTCTGGTAAGATTTATGTCTAGTCTGCACTGGTGTACTTTATTAGAAGCCACACAGGTTACCTTTTATATGTAATAAGCTGTTGTTTGTGTGATTCTTCTCTTTGTCTCTAGAAAAGGTCTGCAGTTTCTGAGATTCCAACTGTCACAGTTGTTGCAGATGAGGAATTTTTGCCATTTCAAGATAACACCTTTGATCTTGTTGTCAGCAGTTTAAGGTTGGAGTTTTGATATCTCTCAACATCTCATGTCATCAAAGCTGACAAAGGGAAACTGCTTCTTTGCAGTGGGGTTAAATGCTCATTTATGTCTAGGGGACTTGGTAAAGCACTTATACTTACCCGATTGTTCACTCAATCAGTCTTATCTGTGTTGCTAAATGGGCCCCAACAGCATCTTCTCCCCTGCATTCTGGTGGTCCATGGTCCTCTGACATCATCAAGACCAATGTAGGGACCATAGCCTTGCTTTGGACGTGCGAAGGAACAGCCCACATCTGGAGCACAGGGGAGGGGTGCCTGCCAGGGCAGCAGGGAATTGAGTAAGTAAGTGCTCATTCACTTGTGCGGCAGCCATTGCCATCCCTCTGAAAAGCCATCTGTGGTTGCCTCCTTACTGCCTGATTTAATCCTGTGAATGCTACACCACACTGCCGCAATCACATGCATTGCACATGGTTGCAGGGCAGTGGTGGCATGGTCCCATAGATTTGCATGGGCAACATCCAGCAGCAGTAACGTCTGCTGAAAGTCGCATGCAGTTTAATTTTTGCTGAGTGGCTGCATGTCTGTATTGAGGTTGGGAGGGGGTGTTGGGGCAGCAGGTATAAAACTGTGGCTCAACTACCTGGTTTCTATGGCTCAACTGCCTTGTTTTGCTGCCCCCTGGGTACACGAACCCTAAAAGTGCTTTTTTTTTGTCCCCTAGACAGAACCGGGCATTTAATCCTAGTAGGGTGGGGGTGGACCCAGCCCCACTGCAAAGAAGAGTTTTTTGCTTTCCCCGGAGTTGGACTTAGATCGCATATGTCTCATTTTTCAAAAACTTAAATAGTATCTAATTCTGTTGCCGGTAGAAACCAGATTTTCTTTTTTGATCCGTTTCCCAGTACTGCACTGAGATAAAATGTAAGATAGAGAAATTGCTGGCTGTAGACAACACAGTCTGTTCATCTTTCAGGAAGTTTGATAAATGATTTCCAGAGTTATGTACACCTGTGCGTTGTATAATTATCATTGTTCTTTTTTTCCAGCTTGCACTGGGTGAATGACTTACCTAAAGCTTTCCGTGAGGTAAGAAATATGGTCTGTTATTCATACAAGTTCACATTAAAGCAGAGTTCCAGACCCTGCTGACTTTTAATATTAGGGCACTTACCTGTCCTGGGATCCAGCGATGTCCTCACTCCAAGCCTATTCTTCAGTCGAGTGCTGGTGCTGCCATCTTGACTAAGGGAAACCGGCATTGAAGCCTTGCAACTTCACAGCCGTTTCCCTACTGCGCACGTGCAAAACATGCCGCACTTTGTGAATGGGCCGGAGTCCACTGGGACTTGTTGAGTTTCCCACAGGGCTGTTGGGGGGGATGCAGAAGCGGGAGTGGTTACCTATCAAAACCAGGTAACCGCTCCCCCCTTCCACTCCGAAATGTGGTAGCGGGGGGGGGGTTGGTTGGTGGGCAGATAAGCAAAGCTTCCACTTTTTAGTGGAACTCTGCCTTAAATAGACATTTTACTATTGAAGATGTATTCTAATTGTACACTCAGTAGAACTTAGGCCAGAACATTTTATTTTCAGCTTCAGATAGCGTGCGGAAGGCTTAGTACCTCTGATACGGTTTACTGTTTTCTGGATCCTTATTGGTTAGATTTCCCCCCACCTCCTGTGACAGTGACCACCTGTGTGGGACATAAATTAGGGGAAATCTCCCCATTGAAGACATAGACAAAACCTGACAGTTCTAACTGGTTTCTACTGTAATTTAACCATTGATTTAGTTTTTTGTTTTTTTGTTACAATTGGATTGTTTTCCCCTCACTTTCCTTGCTTTGTGACTATAGTCATTGTCATTTTTTTTTTTCTTACTCTTATGCCCCTTCACACTTGAGCATTTTTCAGCTCAAAGCTTGACGCTCAGAATTGCTCTACAAGGAGACATTTGAGTACGTTTTCACCTGTCGCTCAGAAATATACATGCACTACTTTTCAGGCAGCTTGGAGCATTTTCGTCCCCATAGACTTGAATAGAAAATGCCTGAACAGCAAAAAGTGAGCCTTTTTTTAATGTTTTTTCAGGCGTTTTCAGCTCAAACAGCAGCTCCCCTTTTCTAGCATTATTCCACACCTTATACACACACATCTTGTGATCAAAATGGAGGAGAGTCTGCTTCTGGAAGCTGAGACATTCATTGCTCTCATTCGTGTCCACCCCTGCATCTATGATCCAAGGATCCCCATTATAAGAGCTGGACAAGAATCACCAGAGCCTAATGCAGGCCATAGACGGGGAGAAAAACGGCCGATTTTTCTTTTAAAAAACGAAAAATCGGTCGTTCAAGCGGCCGACATTACCACCAATGGTAAAAAAATCAGCCGATTTTCATCCCGTCTACAGCCGGCAAAAAGTGTCCCTGCAGAGAGCTCTGCTATTTCTTTGACAGTTCCTTGACATTTACAGAGGTTGCAACAATGTATCTATTTGTATCCATTTAGGATACAGATGTTTTTATTCGGAAACAAATAGATACAATGTTGCAACCTCTGTAAATGTCAAGGAACTGTCAAAGAACTGTCAAAGAAATAGCGGAGCTCTCTGCAGGGACACTTTTTGCCAGACTGGAATTCCTCTTATTTTTCATCCTTCTTCTTCTTCTCCTTCTTCATCATCATCCTCTTCTTCTTCTTCATCATCATCTTCTTCTTTTTCATCATCATCCTCTTCTTCTTTTTCTTCATCATCATCATCCTCTTCTTCATCATCCTCTTCTTCTACTTCTTCATCATCATCATCCTCTTCTTCTACTTCTTCATCATCATCCTCTTCTTCTTCTTCATCATCATCCTCTTCTTCTTTTTCTTCATCATCATCATCCTCTTCTTCATCATCCTCATCTTCTTCATCCTCCTCCTCCTCTTCTTCATCCTCCTCCTCCTCTTCTTCATCATCCTCCTCCTCTTCTTCATCATCCTCCTCTTCTTCTTCTTCTTCTTCTTCTTCTTCTTTTTCTTCATCATCTTCATCCTCTTCTTCATCATCATCCTCATCTTCTTCATCATCCTCCTCCTCTTCTTCATCATCCTCCTCTTCTTCATCATCCTCCTCCTCCTCTTCTTCTTCCTCTTCTTCTTCTTCTTCTTCCTCTTCTTCTTCTTCTTCCTCTTCTTCCTCTTCTTCCTCTTCTTCTTCCTCTTCTTCTTCCTCTTCTTCTTCCTCTTCTTCTTCCTCTTCTTCTTCCTCTTCTTCTTCCTCTTCTTCTTCATAATCCTCTTCTTCTTCTTTTTTTTCATCATTATAATCCTCTTCTTCTTCTTTTTCTTCATCATTATAATCCTCTTCTTCTTCTTTTTCTTCATCATTATAATCCTCTTCTTCTTCTTTTTCTTCATCATTATAATCCTCTTCTTCTTCTTTTTCTTCATCATCATCATCATCATCATCATCCTCTTCTTCTTCTTCTTCTTCACCTTCATCCTCTTCTTCTTCCTCTTCTTCTTTTTCTTCTTTTTGTCTTCCTCTTGCAGGTCACTGCTCATGCGCAGATTTTTTATCGGTAAAAAATCGGCCGATTTGCCCATTATTGCCGCGAAAATCGGGAAAATCGGCCGATTTTTTTTTCCAACTTTACCGATAAAAAAAAAACGGCCAAAATACCGAAAAACGGCCGAACAAATAGCCCACTAACGATCCGAAAATCGGCTGATTTTATTTTCGGCCGAAAAATCGGCCGATTTTCGACCCATCTATTGCCTGCATAAGAGGAAGTGGAACAAAATTTTGCTGCACCAGCAGAACAGCTACACTGCTCTCCAGATCAAGGAGACAGGTACAGATCTTCTGTGTACAGCAGCCATCTGCTTGATTCTGGTTTTCCTGTTGTATGTGCCTAGGACACATCTACACAGGTTTCTATTGGCCACAGCAAAAGTGCACAAATAAAAAATGCTTGAACAAGATGCATATAATGAAAATATCGAAAGAAAAACGAGCGCTAGATCTATGTGACAGGAGCAGCTGGCATGAAAGGTAATCACCTCAAAAACCTTCAATATCACTCAAAATTCATAAACCATGCAGCGCTTAAAGATGAACATATATATCTTCAATAAATCTCTATATAAAGTCTCTATTATGATGATTCGAGGAATAATTAAATATTCCACACTATTGCAGATAGGTGATAAACCGTGACAGTCTCTCTGATAATCTTAATTAAAATATGGTGACTTCCGTGAGGAAAATATAGCTGTAGAGTGCACTAACCAGATAGCGCTTAATATTGCGCATGTAATAGATGGTATTAGATCATCTAGGTTTAGACATCTAGAACCCGAATCAGCTGGTGAAGAACGCCTCTAGAGATTATGATATTTCGACCAATATATCCAGGTAATGCAATTCCGTTCCACCAGGGGGAGCCAGTGGTACTTTCAATAGCATCTGGCCAGATGGGGAATCCCAACTTCTCAGTGACTTGACCACGTGGATTCCCCATCTGGCCAGATGCTATTGAAAGTACCACTGACAGCACATAAAACATTATATTTAAGATCTCTGAATTCTTGAGGTCTACTTTTCTATGAGATAACTAATTCTAATTAGTTACTTGGCGGTAGCATCATGCCATGGACAAGCTACATTCCTATAAGGCTCTGGAACTATTTTCTTCCAAACTGCATTGAAAAAGGAAAACAAATACAGTTCCCTCTTTAAAAACAAGGGTAGTCCTCATTTGTAATGTAGAAAACCTGTTATACAGTCTGGAATGAATAATAAACTCTTTGTCCTTAGATCCATCGGGTACTTAAAGAAGATGGAGTGTTCATTGGCGCCATGTTTGGTGGAGAAACACTTTATGAACTTCGCTGCTCCTTACAGTTGGCTGAGTTAGAGAGGGAAGGAGGCTTTTCACCTCATGTGTCTCCATTTACTGCTGTTAATGACCTAGGAAATCTGCTGGGTAGAGCTGGGTTTAACATGCTGACTGTGGTAAGCTAACGTGGAACTTCACTCTCTCAATCAACATGGACAATTTTTAATCCTTGTGCTGCTAGCATTAGTAAACAGATAGAAAAGTATATTATATTTACTTGTTTTAAACTGTTTTTTACATTTCTTCAGTTACTTCCTGGTTCCCAGGCCTAGGCAAAAGCCATACATCCCAGGAGTCTTCAGGAGGGGAGGATGGGTTTTCTCAGCTAGGCACACCCTCCTGCCTGCATGCCTGTGCTAAGCTCAGATGGATTCCAGGAAGTAAATACTACATGAATCATCTGTCCTTACTTAAGATGACCACAGCCAGAAATGCTACAGGGGGTTTAGTTCACCTTTACCAAAATACTGTCTGTTCAGATAAGGGGCTTTTCAAGATAAAAATAAACTGTGCAGTTCTGACGAAAGTTGAATAATACCCTTACTATAGGTGTAGGTCATTTACATGATGATGTTGCTAAGTGAGGCCTAGTCGTTACTGCTTACCTCCACCATCACAAGAGTGAGCTCTCAAATGCTGAGCTCAGAGCTACTGTGTCAGGGGAGAGACAGAGCATGTGAGTGAGTTTGAATTGGAGAAAGAGCTCACTCCTGTGATGGTGGAGGTGAGCAGTAATGACTAGGCCTCACTGATCAACGTCCTAGCAACGTCCTGGGAGAATTCCAGTCAGGCTTTATGAAGTATGTAAATGGCCTACACCTATAGCAAGGGCATTATTTAACTGTGGTTAAAAGCTGCGGTTTGTTTTTATTTACAGACACCCCTTACCTGCATAGGCAGATTTTTGGTAAAGGTGAGCTAACTCTTTGAAGCTGAACTAGAAGTTCATTGATGTCTGTTTTCTCCATACATGGAATGGATGGTGTAATTAGCATAAGCAGCGAGAGATGCACCGATACCTGTTTGTTACCGACGCGTTGCGAGTACTCAAGTACCCGCTGATACCAATTACCGATACCTTTGCAGTGCGATTTGAGCTTATACAAAATGAATTGGATCAAAGCACCCTGCAAAGAATCGCATGTGATTATAACAAGAATGTAATGCTATTCCTGTTCGAATCGCATACAATTTACCGCGCCGCTGCTGTGTGAACCCAGGCTGAAGTGCCTATGACAAGCCTGGGTTCACATAGGAGTGGTGTGGGAAACCGTAGTTGTTTTTCTGCAGATATTTTAAATGGGTGACTATATTGTATGTTCTTTTCTCATGCGTTGTGCAAGTTTAGTCCCTGACATAGGCTCCCCACATACATGGGAAAAGCCCTCCCAGCTCACTACTTTAAAGCCTATCCAGCAAAATCAAAAGAAGCACACCCCTGCCTATATCAGCGCTTGTATGCCTCCCAACACAGCATCGGCACAGTGCATGCTGTGAGTTGTAGTTTGCCAGCAGTCACGTGGCCAATAGTTGTGTTTGTATGTACACTCCTAAGATGTTCAGTTGGGTTTTTTTGTGTATTTTCTATTTTTTTCTTTTCTTCTTTTTTTTTTTTTTTTTTTTTTTTTTTTTTAGCAGCTTGTACACAAACATATTATGAGAACCTGTTTTTAACAAATAAAAACTGTAATTTACTTGGAATTAACGTTGCACTTTTTAGGCATTTTCTGTTAGACCCCATGCGGTGCATCTTTTACAATGAGCAGGGGTATCTGAGAACAGATCCTCTACTGAATCTGAGCTGGAGCTTAAAGCCTGGTTCACACCTATATAGGTTGCGGTTGATGCATTTTCCAGAAGAGTATTGTGGTTTCTTCACATGCGTTTTTGACATGTTTTTAATGCATTTTGCGTTTTTGGGAGGTGTCTGTTGCTTTGAGGGAGAAACCAGAAAAATGCAGCAGAAATGCATCTAAAACCCAAGCATTGCTTTTTTGATGAATTTATGCTGTGTTTCCGTTGAAGTCCATAGAACCAAAAACGCAGCCTTCTGCTGAAAAAAAAAGTCCCTGACCCTTTCCTACAAACACATCAGTGAAAAACGTACAAATGTGAACATGACCCATAGGAAACCATGTTAAATGGACTGTAGTGATTCCTGCAAAACTGAAAACTGACTAAAAAATGCATAGGTGTGAACCAGGACTAAAGTGAAACTACACCCCCTGTCCTTTTCAGCCAAGGAATCTGCCTCTTATGCAGGCCATAGATGGGTCGAAAACCGGCCGTTTTTTTATAAAAAAAAAATGAAAAATCGGTCGTTCGATCGGCTGACATTACCACCAACGGTAAAAAAATCGGCTGATTTTCGTCTCGTCTACGGCCAGCATTTAATTACTTCTGTCCCTTGCAGAGAGCTCCGCTATTATATTTGTCATGAAAAAGTCTTGCGGTTGCAACAATGTATCCATTTTTATCCATTTCAGATACAGATGTTTTTATTCGAATACAAATAGTTACATTGTTGCAACCGCAAGACTTTTTCATGTCAAATATAATAGCGGACTGGAATTCTTCTTCTTTTTCTTCTTTTTCGGGAAAATTGGTCGATCGGCAAAATTGGCTGATTTTTTTCCAACTTTACCGATTAAAAAAAATGTGCCAAAACCCCGCAAAGAACGGCCAACCAATTAACACAATTGGCCGATTTTTTTTTTTTTTTTTTTCGGCTGAAAAATTGGCTGATTTTCGACCCGTCTATGGCCTGCATAAGCCTCTGTTTAATCTGCAACTGCCATGATGCTGCACATGTGATCAGTTATGACACCAGCCATTTGATGGTTTGACAGTTTAATTGAGAGCACCAGCAAGTGTGAGAGTTAGCATTGTCGGCATGCTGGGAATTTAACCTCTTTTTTTTTTTTTTAAACCTTTAAATTGATGGTTTTAATTCTGCTTTAACTGACACATTTTAGGCCTCTGGAAAGGTGGAAACAAACAGACATGTTTAGGACTATAAAAGCTGAAAAGGATTCAGATTATTCCCCTTTTTTCTTTCTTCTTTTTTTTTTTTTTTGGTCCAAGATAGACTCAGAGGCAATCGATTATAAATAGCTACATGTCCATGTATAACGGATGCATATTCTCCTTACCAATAGATTATACCGTGGAGCTGAAAAACCGACAGGCTGATCAGAACACCTATGTGAAAGGATCCTCAGTTTTATTGTGTCAGGAATTCAACTCTAACGTTTTTACTTCTTATTTATTTATTTCAGGTACTTATATAGCGCCGTCCATTTACGCAGCGCTTTACATATACATTGGGGCAAAAAAGTATTTAGTCAGCCACCAATTGTGCAAGTTCTCCCACTTAAAAAGACGAGAGAGGCCTGTAATTGGCATCATAGGTAGACCTCAACTATGAGAGACAAAATGAGAAAAAAAATCCAGACAATCACATTGGCTGATTTGGAAAGAATTTATTTGCAAATTATGGTGGAAAATAAGTATTTGGTCAATATGAAAAGTTCATCTCAATACTTTGTTATATATCCTTTGTTGGCAATGACAGAGGTCAAATGTTTCCTGTAAGTCTTCACAAGGTTGGCACACACTGTTGCTGGTATGTTGGCCCATTCCTCCATGCAGATTTCCTCTAGGGCAGTGATGTTTTGGGGCTGTCGCTGGGCAACACAGACTTTCATCTCCCTCCAAAGGTTTTCTATGGGGTTGAGATCTGGAGACTGGCTAGGCCACTTCAGGACCTTGAAATGCTTCTTACGAAGCCACTGCTTCGTTGCGCGGTATGTTTGGGATCATTGTCATGTTGGAAGACCCAGCCACGTTTTATCTTCAATGCCCTTGCTGATGAAAGGAGGTTTGCACTCAAAATCTCATGATACATGGCCCCATTCATTCTGTCCTGTACATGGATCAGTCGTCCTGGTCCCTTTGTGGAGAAACAGCCCCAAAGCATGATGTTGCCACCCCCATGCTTCACAGTAGGTATGGTGTTCTTTGGATGCAACTCAGCATTCTCTCTCCTCCAAACACGACGAGTTGTGTTTCTACCAAAAAGTTCTATTTTGGTTTCATCTGACCATATGACATTCTCCCAATCCTCTACTGGATCATCCAAATACTCTCTAGCAAACTTCAGATTGGCCCGGACATGTACTGGCTTAAGCAGGGGGACACGTCTGGCACTGCAGGATCTGAGTCCCTGGCGGCGTAGTGTGTTACTGATGGTAACCTTTGTTACGTTGGTCCCAGCTCTCTGCAAGTCATTCACTAGGTCCCCCCTGTGTGGTCCTGGGATTTTTGCTCACCGTTCTTGTGATTATTTTGACCCCACGGGGTGAGAACTTGCGTGGAGCCCCAGATCGAGGGAGATTATCAGTGGTATTGTATGTCTTTCATTTTCTAATTATTGCTCCCACAGTTGATTTGTTCACACCAAGCTGCTTGCCTATTGCGGATTCAGTCTTCCCAGCCTGGTGCAGGTCTACAATTTTGTTTCTGTTGTCCTTCGTGTGAGGGACCGCCGAGCGGCACCACTAGCACTCCACCGGTCAGGCGTGCCCAGAGCGCGGAGTCTAAGCCCCAGGGTACTTGTTCACCAGAGCCCCTGATGGTGGGGATGGACTTGGAGTACTCCGGGACCAGGTCGCCACTACTGAGCACACCTATCAGTGGTAGGGGTGTTCGCCAGGGGCTCCAACCAGGGAGAGCCAGATGTGAGGAGGTCGGGTGACCCCGATGTTATGGATGGATGGCTGAGCAAGTGCGAAGTCAGACGGGCCGATTTGGTAACGTAGAGGACGGTATGGTACAAGGGAGCGGACAGAGAATCGTCGGGTCACACGCCAGGTCAGCAACAGCAGGTCAGATCTAATGAGGGGCATTCAGAAGAGAGGTCAGGCAAAGCAAGGGTCTGGGCAGAGGAAATCAGCAGGTCAAGAGCAATCCGGGTCAAATAACTTACTAGGCACAGGTTCAGATTCGCAGGATACAGGTAGGACCAGAAGGCACTGAATGACAGCTCAGGGACATTTAAATATCCCGCCCTGCGCTGCCACTGGTGCCCAGGGGGCGGCCGCGGCTTCTACTGCGCATGTGCGAACTCGAACGCCGCGGCCGGCCCGGACCTAGTGCCCGTGTTCCTGCACAGGGCGGTGCACTGCGCCAGGACCATCGCGGCGGGGATCGAGGGGATCCCTGACACTTCGACAGCTCTTTGGTCTTCACCATAGTGGAGTTTGGAGTGTGACTGTTTGAGGTTGTGGACAGTTGTCTTTTATACTGATAACAAGTTCAAACAGGTGCCATTGATACAGGTAATGAGTGCAGGACAGAGGAGCCTCTTAAAGAAGAAGATACAGGTCTGTGAGAGCCAGAAATCTTGCTTGTTTGTAGGTGACCAAATACTTATTTTCCACCATAATTTGCAAATACATTCTTTCCAAATCAGCCAATGTGATTGTCTGGATTTTTTTTCTCATTTTGTCTCTCATAGTCGAGGTCTACCTATGATGCCAATTACAGGCCTCTCTCATCTTTTTAAGTGGGAGAACTTGCACAATTGGTGGCTGACTAAATACTTTTTTGCCCCACTGTATATTGTACATTGACACCAGTCCCTAACCCTCAAGGGGCGTACAATCTAAGGTCACTAACTCACATTCATACATACATACATACTAGGGTCAATTTAGACAGGATCCAATTAACCTACCAGCATTTCTTTGGAGTGTGGGAGGAAACCAGAGTACCCGGAGGAAACCCACGCAGGCACAGGGAGAACATCCAAACTCCAGGCAGGAGGTGCCGTGGCTGGGATTTGAACCAACGACCCTAGTACTGCCAGGCGGAAGTGCTAACCATTTAGCCACTTCTTTACACATTTATAACAGACTTGTCATGCTTTGGCATTTTTCAAAAGTTTCATGCACACATTTACCACCATAATGTAATTTCGCAAACAACGATTGGTTGCTAAACAAACACCTTATAACTGTCTGCAGAAAAATATGTACACAAAAGCATCTGAATGCCTTCTCTATCACTGAATGGATTCTATGCCTTCTAGACAAGAGGCATTCTAGTAGAAGTGAGAGGGTTGTTACCCATCCGGGTTCTTTAATTGAACAACCTCCCTCACATAACATTGTATTTGTAATGGGAGATTTTATTTTAAGATGCATAAAGTAGCATGAAGCTGTCCATCACTTGCACTTCCACACATGAAAAACAGGTGGTGCTATCTGCTTGCAGTAGGAGTATGATGACTAGGATGTTTGCTGGTTCTTCGGAGTTTTTCAGAGTTTTGCACTAGTTATTATCTACCTGCTGGGAATATGGATAAAATGCGAGAATTTTACAATTTCATTGTCAGCAGCTGCAGTTTTCATTTTTTCTGGAACAGTGCACATGTCTTTATTGGACAAAGGAAATCAAATTAACAGAAAGACTGGTAGACAGGTGTTAAAACCTCTCCTCAATGCCTGGCAAAACCTCTAAAAAGCAATCCGAGTGTGGATCGTTTTTCAGAAGAGCAGTCACTACCACATTTGTGAAGAAGCCCTTACTTTTAACCAAAATGATAGAATCATTTTAAGTATATCATGGTTGTAAGGTATTCAGTTGGCTCATTTTCATACTGGAAAGTATGCATCCTCAAAACCTGTTCTTTGATAGTTTCACTGTGTACATGTTTTATTGTATGTATTGTATCTTACAACTAATAAGCAATTCAGTGTTCTGAAATCTGCAGGCAAAATCTATATTTGGCTTGTAGATATCACCGGACTGTTGCAATCCTTTTTAAAAATAATATTAAATAATACATTCAAAGTAAAAAAATGTTTCAGATATGCAGATATGCTTCATCTTTATTTAGTCCTGTGAATGCATTTCTACTGTTTGTCATTAACCTTCTTTTTTTTTTACCATACTGCACTTAGTGTTCCTCCTTCCCTCTCTCCCTTGTCAATAAAATGTTTGGCTTTAGATACACTTGTGCCCATCTATAGGCAAGAGAAAGGCAAAGTCTAGCGACCAGCCACTGTTCTCTGCGAGCTGATTCTCACATATGCGGTGCAGATTAAAGCTCAGGTTTCACTGCTAATTGACACAGTAGTTGTTCAGTGGTTCAGGTCAGGTTTGCATCAGGTTCAGGACAGGATTAGCTCAAGATCTTATCTTGTTCACACATATGCAGTTTAGGATTGGTTCCCATAGAAGTCAATAGTCTGTAATCCGCACCTGAACCGGACCGCACTGCTCAGAAATCAGACATGTATCTTTTTAAAACCTGAATCCGCACCCAACATATATGAACAGGCACCATAGGAAGCAATGTTTTTTCACATGTCATGCAGTTGGATGCAGTTCAAACTGCACCCAATCCGCATATATATGTGAACAGGTACTACAGCTTCAGAACATGTCACTGCTTCTCATGTAGTTCATCTGATAGACAAAAGCCATAAACACATGATTAATGCCAAGCAAGTTGGAAGACCATTATACAGTATGTGGTAAAGACTTGATGTTTACCAGAGTGGCACAATGGTCTGTTGAACAGGCCGCCATTACACTGTTTACTATAGACTAAATATGTCTTGTGCACATAACTTCATATGTTCTTAACAGTGATATTTGACATTTCTCTTGTTAAAGGAGAAGTAGGGTTAATGCTCTTTTGATCCTACTTTTCCTATAGGTCACAGGAGTGTACTTTGTTCTGCACTCCTGTGACTTGTATTCAGCTGACAGCAGGCTAAATTTCGCTGTTGCCTGACATCACTCAGCGGGTGCAGACTTTGGAGGGATCCCAACTTTAATGTCAGGATCTGCCTAGATGCCTGGACCAACAGCTGGCTCAGCCTCTCAGCACCACTGAGAGGCTGAGCCAGCCCCTCCCTCCTCCTCCACATCCCAGCGCTCCAGTGAGTGCTGGAATGGCAGAGCAGAGAGCAGGTGACTGAGAGTCACCGCTCTCTGCTCAGAGCGGACCTGAGAACTGAGCGATCAGCAGTCTTTGATCACTCAGTTCTCGGTGTTCAGGCGGCAGGGGACAGATGCAGAATTGGATCAATGCTGCATCTACCTAGATGAGTATGAACATTTGTTTTTTCAAAACCCGCACTTCTCTTTTGAGCAAATCCTGCCACATGTGAAATAAGACCATGGTGTTGTAAAGAAGATTGGTACATAGAGTTTGCTTGCTTATTTGAATTAAGGCTTGAATTTTTTTTTCGTGTTTCGAGTCTTTTATTACAATTTGGTTATAACTGAATAGTTATAATTTTTCATCATCTTGTTATCGAAGATAGATTTATCTCACTTATCAGAACTCAAAGCTCCTATATCAGCAGAGAAGATTCTAGCAGCCGTGAGCTCAGCTAAATTAGTCTTCCGGTCCTAATGGCTTTACCTCCAAAATAAATAATAAAACTGCTCATGCCATCCCTTATGTCACATTTCCTAAATGCCCTAAACTCCCTGAGCTTCTCTTTATGCTTTCCACCAGAATCTGTCAGGGCACTCCGTCATCCTACAGGAGGGCAAAGATTCTTCTTCCTATGGAAGGTATCGCTCCATCTCTTTGCTCAATACAAATTTTAAACTTTATGCTAAAATCCTAGTTTCCCAGCTACAATCAATATTAAAATTTGGTTGTACAGTATAAAGTAACAGAGTTAGGAACTTTCATCTCTGCTGTGTATATTGACTACTGATCTATCGATTGACTTGTATACAACCAGCCTGTTGGGTTTTTTCCGAACGATCAGTGCTGCCAGCTATAGCCGGCAGCATTAATCATTGTTTTCTGCCAGTGGGGAGGGATCCATGCCGACAGAATACAATGGATCAGCAGGAGTAATTCCCCCATCCACATTGAATGTGTGGTTTGGTGATTCAGTTCATTTTTTTTTTTCCCGCTGGATGAACGAAAGAAAATGAATCGTGTGTGGGCCTGTCTTCCTTATCTAATTAGTGGGCTGTTGTATGCTTAAAGCTGATCTCCAGGAAATTGTTTTTGTAGACCTGGCAAGTCAATAACACTCCTCTTTATAATGCTATACCTTCAGTACTGCAGGGATGAAGAGCTGTGGGTGTGATGGTGAAGAGCTCCCATCATTCACCCTCCCCTTCTCCCCTGGTCCATTCATAAAACTCCTTGTGTTCAGTAAAAAAAAAAAAAAATACAAGGATGAGCTGAGAGGAAAGAAAGGATAAAAAATGGGAGCTCTTCACGGTCATAGCTGCAGCTCTTCATCCTCTCATTGCTGGAAGTATAGTGTTGTATGTAGGATATTTCTTCAGAACAGCTATGATTTATGCAGTAAGCAGCAGCCATGTGGAATGAGCATAGTCTTAATTAGACCTAGTTTACTCTTGTGGTTGGGTGGCCGTAAATGTAGAGGGTTTAAAGCCTTGGTTTTACCACTTCCTTACACTGCAAAGGTAGCTGGACAAAGTTGTACACATGCCGGTTCTACAGTGCTTTCCATCACAATCATTATAACCCCAATCATGTTTGGCGGGCAGTAAGGATGCTGAACACAACCCATTCAAGTGAATGGGGCTGCATCACAACCATGAGCCTAACACAAGGTTCTCACCATGTGGCACATTATTCCCATTCAAAAATCCCTGCTCAGCTGTAACAAAAAATTGGCATTCAGCAGGCGGCAGTATCACCTCTTGAATGACTGTCAGCTGCTACCATGTCGCTCTGTAAAAAGTGATCCACAGTGGATTGCTTTTCACAGATCAACACAGATGCAAATGAGACCTTAGAGTTAACTTTTTTTTTTAACTTGGGGTATTTCCAAGAAGTAGATTCCTGGACTTCAGTTTTAAGTATTCTTTTTAGTGAAATATTCCTTTTAAAGCCGGAATTTAATATTTTGTTTTAACTTCTCTTTGGTCTCTCCTTTTTTCTTTTTATAGGGTCAAAATGATTTTGATGGCACATCTATAAATTTATATAGCTGGCTGTCTCATCACCTGCAATCTGCAAAGCCCAGATCATAATTCCTAAAGACAAAGCAGCAGGAAATTGTTTTACACTTACTGCTATGATGTGACATGGAATAAAATAGAGCCATATATTCAGTCCCTCCATTTGTAGTTATGTAATTCGCTCCTTTTTTCTTGCTTCTGCAGGATACGGATGAAATTCAGGTTCACTATCCTGGAATGTTCGAACTAATGAAAGATTTGCAAGGCAAGTATATATTTTGTATGGTAAATGCCTGCTTTCTCTGTTGTGTAAATGACACCGAATGTCAGGATATAATTAGATCTGTGCAGTGAATGTCTGGCTGCACTGACATAGCAGGGCTTGTCTATGGATGAGTGACCTGCATGCGGTACCTCTGAAGTCTGGAGACATTTCTCCAGAAAATAGAGCAGATTTGAAGACCAGATGCTACAGAGTCTGCTGCCCAAAACTTTGTCTCTCATATACTAGTAAGAGAAATCCTGCACCAGTATTTGAAAGTAAATGCATTGTTGTTTTTTTTTTGTTATATTTTGTTCAGTAGTAAAAAGAATGGGAAAAAAGACCATTTTTGCTTCTTTTTTTAGTCTGGTGTAAATAAAATTTTACATATAAGTTATTCGTTTCTGATGCCCCCCTTAAGCAGCAGGCTAGGGTGTTTACTCTGCACCCATGGCAAAATCTATCCGACAAATAGCGATCAGTGGGTGGCTAGCTACACATCTAAATCTACCCTTACAGCTATGGTAATCTGCATTGTATTTGTGTTTTAGGTATGGGAGAGAGTAATTGCGCTTTGAACAGAAGATGCTTGCTGCACAGGGATTCAATGATAGCAGCTGCAGCCATATACCAAGGTGACATGATATCCTTGTATAACTCTGTTTTCCTTTGCAGGTATTTTTTTTTTTGTTATCACCTTTCCGTCACAAGGAATGCCCTATATTTGACATAATAGGTGAAACTAAGCAGTGTATGGCTTCAGAATCATTCAGATCCTGAATGAGCATGCTGGTAATTACTGAAAGATGCACCAATGGAAGGAGCTCCAGGCCAAATTAACCCAAATTAGTTTATTGGTTTACACCATTGTTCTCCAAACTGAGGTCTGGGGGCTGGATGTTGCCCTTTGCTTGCCTTTATTCAGCTTTCTGAGTGCTATTCCTACTTCTGACACCATTGATGAGGCACCATTCCTCCCACTGACACCAGTGATGGGGCACTATTCCTTCCACTGATACCATTGATGGGGCACTATTCCTCCCACTGATACCATTGACGGGGCACTATTCCTCCCACTGATACCATTGACGGGGCACTATTCCTCCCACTGATACCATTGACGGGGCACTATTCCTCCCACTGATGCCAGTGATGGGGCTTTATTCCTCCCACTGATGCCAGTGATAGGGCACTATTCCTCCCACTGATACCAAGAATGTTTACGCCCACTGCCACCAGGGCATTTTCTATTCTCACAGGTCACAGTCGGACACTCCTAAAGCCTGAAGGACAGTAAACCGGCCTTTGTTTGGAGACCTCTGGTTTACACTAAAAAAACATGCAATGCGTTTCTGGGGCCAGAAGAAACTCTTTCTTCAAGATTATGAGCTAATTGCTGGACTAGTAGAGTCACTAGCCAGCAGCATCTGCATGCATTTTATCTTGATTGCTCATACAGATTCTGCTGGCTAGTAATTCTCCTAGTCCAGCAATTAGTGTCGTTGCATAGCCTTGATGAAGGGGGGAGTTTCTTCTGGCCCCCATATTGCATTTTTTGTGTAGCATAAACCAATAAAATAGTTTGGACTCTTTTATTATTTGGTCTGGCACTCCTTCCATTTTACCCCCTGGGAGGGGTAGCCCTGTCTGTTGTGAGCAGCCTACCTGAGCCAGTGAGGACAAATGTTTTTGTCCTCTTGCTACCTTGTGTGAACTCACATCAAAGTCCAAACATCTCTTGGATGCGTTTTTTCTTCACTGGAAACAAGCTGATCGCTATAGACTTTAGCCTGATGTGTGTTTTCTTTATGCCAAGTAGGTGTAAAATGGAACTCAAGCTAAAGCATTTTTTGGATGGATAAGAATCTCTGACAGGTTTTTAAAGCGGAGTTCCACTCAACCTATCAAAAAATGAAAGTCAACAGCTACAAAAACTGTATCTGCTGACTTTTGAAAAACAGCCACTTACCTGTCCCTTGGTCCCATGGTGTGTCCGTCGCAGCTCGTTTCACTGGCCATCCTGTATTCCAGGAGGCCGGCATCTTCAGTGTGGGCACTGTGTGCCGCAATCTATCACAGCTGGTTACCCACTGCGAATGCGCGAGTAGCGCTGCGCTTCCTGAATGGTCCTGTAGCCTTCTGGTACCTGTCACGTGTCCCAAAAGACTACAGGAAGGGAGGACAACTTCCGCTTCCGATTGCCTAGGCGATTGGACCAGAAGTGGGAGCGGGTACCTGTCTGGGTCCATAAGTAGAAATTGGGGGCATATCTTTACAATAGGGACAGAGCAATAACATTCCTATTTTAAATACAGAGAAGACAGAAACTCTTTTTATTGCTTATGAAAGTGCACAAGATGGAGTGGAAAGAATGGGAATACTCTTGATGAGTGCCTGTGGCAGCTCTCTCGGCTCTATTAAGTCCCACAGCACCAGAAGATTACAGCTGCAGGGTATAGGAGGGGGGCAGTGAATTATTAGTATGACAGCCGACACCAGCATAAAGAACACTTTGAATTAAATGTTTAATACTGTCCCTTATGCTGATTTATTTTTTTTTTACATTTTAGCTACACTTAGGTTTTAATGTGCATCAGTATATGTTAAACCTAGAATATTATTATTATTATTATTATACAGGATTTATATAGCGCCAACAGTTTGTTCAGTGCTTTACAATATAACGGGAGACAATACAGCAACAATACAGTTCAATACAAGAGGGTTAAGAGGGCCCTGCTCCTTGGAGCTTAAAATCTAAGAGAATATAACCGCATTCTGCAAATGTAAAATATGGACCAAAAATAGCTCTGATTAATTAATATCCTTGGCTGGAGTGGACATCTTTGTGTCTCCCTCCAGAACAACCCTAATCATATATGCCTTGGCCCGGATGTCTTGACTTTTACAGCAGCAAATCAGTTTGTTCTTTGTTGTCTTGAGATACTGCACACACGGGTCCTTGAACCACATTTCATCTTTCCATAGAGATGTACGGGGAGGAGGATGGCTCTGTACCAGCCACGTTCCAGATATACTATATGATCGGGTGGAAACCTCATGAATCGCAGGTAATCACTGAGGCTTCTTGTGCAGAGCGTGGATCATAAAGAAGCTCCCAGACTGACTTTGTGTACTGAACAGCTGCTCATGTAAACCCTATAAATATTCAGTGACAATAGAATGGAGGAATTTATTTGAATTAGGGAATTGTATTTGCATAATCTTAAAGTGTTATTAATAGTTATGAGGATCATGTATGATTTGTCCTGCTGTAAAGGTTTTGTGTACTCATGTAATGCTCGGAAAATGGAATATTATTAAAGCGGTTGTAAACTTAACAAAAAAATGGTCCCCCTGCAGGTTTAAGCCATAATATATTAGTATGCACTGCATACTAGCACAGTATGTCAGACTTGCCTACAGATCGGATCCCTCCAGTGGCACGCTGTCATTACTGACAGAGATTCCATCGTCACGCAGTCTTCCTTTTGGGTTTGCAGGCTTTGGTCGTTTGGCTGAGCAGCGATGACATCACTCCCACGCATGATCGCAGCTCAGCACTCTCAATGGATGGCATACTTTAGCAAACCGTCCATTGAGAGCACAGTGCGCATGCGCTGGTGTCATCACTGGATGCTGTTCACTGGAATATCTTCTGAATAGTGCACATTTAGGAGATATTCATTTTACCTACAGGTAACCTTTATTATAGGTAGGTAAAAGTTGCAAACTGGACATTACTACTGCTTTAAAGAGATCTTGTAGTTTAATCCCTTCACGCCTAAGGGTAAAACAAATCTAAATGCCTAAGCACAATTTTGCAACTTTGACATGTGTTAGTAAAACCGTACATATCATCACAACTTTTTAAATATGTGTATATCACCTAACCCCAAAAACCCTCAAAAAGTCACGCTTTCTCCCCAGAAAGCAACACAGTATTATAACCTTTTTGAAAAATATATAACCAAATTCAAATAAATGAATATAAAATAAAATCCAAACACTTAAATATAATAATAAAATTCAAAATAAAAAATATAAATAAAAAAGTCCAATGCAAAGTGTCCCAAAATGTCCCAATATAACCAAAAATAGTGTCCAATAGAAATGGTGTCCAAAAATTGTCCAAATATCCAAATTTAATTCATCCAGTCAGAAGAAATTCCCTTCCGTCCCGTAATACCTCAAAAAAACAAATTCAAAAATCTAGTGCATTACCTTAATACATAATATATTCTCTCCGTGCAAACACAAAAACACAAAAATGTGCAAACACTATATACAGTCATGGCCGAAATTGTTGGCACCCTTGATATTTCTCCAGGAAATCATGTATTTCTCACGAAACGTATTGCATTAACACATGTTTTGCTATACACATGTTTATTCCCTTTGTGTGTATTGGGACAAAACAAAAAAAGGGAGGAAAGAAAGCAAATTCGACATAATGTCACACAAACCTCCAAAAATGGGCTGGACAAAAGTATTGGCACCCTTTCACAACTGCGGATAAATAAGAATGTTACAAGCATGTGATGCTCCTGTAAACTCACCTGGGGCAAGTAACAGGTGTGGGCAATATAGAAATCACACCTGAAAGCAGATAAAAAGGAGAGACGTTCACTTAACCTTTGCATTGTGTGTCTGTCTGTGCCACACTAAGCATGGACAACAGAAAGAGGAGACGAGAACTGTCTGAGGACCTGAGAACCAAAATTGTGGCAAAATATCAACAATCTCAAGGTTACAAGTCCATCTCCAGAGAACTAGATTTGCCTTTGTCCACAGTGCGCAACATTATCAAGAAGTTTGCAACCCATGGCACTGTAGCTAATCTCCCTGGTCATGGACGGATGAGGAAAATTGATGAAAGATTGCAACGCAGAATAGTCCGGATGGTGGATAAGCAGCCCCAAACATGTTCCAAAGACATTCAAGCTGTCCTGCAGGCTCAGGGAGCATCAGTGTCAGCGCGAACTATCCGTCGACATTTAAATGAAATGAAACGCTATGGCAGGAGACCCAGGAGGACCCCACTGCTGACACAGAGACATAAAAAAGCAAGACTACAGTTTGCCAAAATGTACTTGAGTAAGCCAAAAGCCTTCTGGGAAAACGTCTTGTGGACAGATGAGACCAAGATAGAGCTTTTCGGTAAAGCACATCATTCTACTGTTTACCGAAAACGGAATGAGGCCTACAAAGAACAAAACACAGTACCTACGGTAAAATATGGTGGAGGTTCAATGATGTTTTGGGGTTGTTTTGCTGCCTCTGGCACTGGGTGCCTTGACTGTGTGCAAGGCATCATGAAATCTGAGGATTACCAAAGGATTTTGGGTCGCACTGTAGGGCCCAGTGTCAGAAAGCTGGGTTTGCGTCCAAGATCCTGGGTCTTCCAGCAGGACAATGACCCCAAACATACGTCAAAAAGCACTCAGAAATGGATGGCAAAGAAGCGCTGGAGAGTTCTGAAGTGGCCAGCAATGAGCCCAGATCTAAATCCCATTGAACACCTGTGGAGAGATCTTAAAATTGCTGTTGGGAAAAGGTGTCCTTCCAATAAGAGAGACCTGGAGCTGTTTGCAAAGGAAGAGTGGTCCAAAATTCCGGGTGAGAGGTGTCAGAAGCTTATTGATGGTTATAGGAAGCGACTGATTTCAGTTATGTTTTCCAAAGGGTGTGCAACCAAATATTAAGTTAAGGGTGCCAATACTTTTGTCCAGCCCATTTTTGGGGTTTTGTGTGACATTATGTCATATTTGCTTTTCTGCCTCTGTTTTATATTTGTTCCAATACATACAAAGGGAATAAACATGTGTATAGCAAAACATGTGTTAATGCAATACCTTTTTTGTGTGAAATACTTGATTTTCAGGAAAAATATCAAGGGTGCCAACAATTTCGGCCATGACTGTATGTGTATCTCTTCCGTGCACATGTGAATAAACTGTGATCACTCAGTGAAAACTGCAACACTGTGTTCCACCAGCACCAATAGTATTAGATACTATTACCCTCTGTATCCATATACCAGCATCCAAATGAGATCTTCCAAATGTTCCAATGAAAATATTCCAAGGTCCGGCGCTGTGTGGAGCTGTGGAGTCGCTGTGTCTGCCGGGCCGGTGTAGCTGTCCGCCGGGCCCTCCGCTGCTCTCCGCTTCCTCCCCTGCCAACCTGTCTCTGCCCACCGGAAGTGACGAGTTGTCATGAGGCACCTAACGGTTAGGTGCCTCATGACAACTCGTCACTTCCGGTGGGCAGAGACAGGTTGGCAGGGGAGGAAGCGGAGAGCAGCGGAGGGCCCGGCGGACAGCTACACCGGCCCGGCAGACACAGCGACTCCACAGCTCCACACAGCGCCGGACCTTGGAATATTTTCATTGGAACATTTGGAAGATCTCATTTGGATGCTGGTATATGGATACAGAGGGTAATAGTATCTAATACTATTGGTGCTGGTGGAACACAGTGTTGCAGTTTTCACTGAGTGATCACAGTTTATTCACATGTGCACGGAAGAGATACACATATATAGTGTTTGCACATTTTTGTGTTTTTGTGTTTGCACGGAGAGAATATATTATGTATTAAGGTAATGCACTAGATTTTTGAATTTGTTTTTTTGAGGTATTACGGGACGGAAGGGAATTTCTTCTGACTGGATGAATTAAATTTGGATATTTGGACAATTTTTGGACACCATTTCTATTGGACACTATTTTTGGTTATATTGGGACATTTTGGGACACTTTGCATTGGACTTTTTTATTTATATTTTTTATTTTGAATTTTATTATTATATTTAAGTGTTTGGATTTTATTTTATATTCATTTATTTGAATTTGGTTATATATTTTTCAAAAAGGTTATAATATCATCACAACTACTTTGTACATCCAGGTGAATTATGCCGTGTTTTTTTCAGGACAAATTGGGCTTTCATTTGGTGATAAATGATAATGGATATCTCCTGATTTTTTATTTTTTTTTTTGTCAAAAGAAAACTGGCCCAAAATAGTAAAAAAAAAAACTTTTTTTTTATTTAGCTGTGTGTTTCTTGTTACTACCAAAACCTACCACCAAAAAACAACCCAAAATAAATTTTCCAGCTCTTGACAATCGCAGTGATACCATATACAGTGAGGAACAGAAGTATTTGAACACCCTGCGATTTTGCAAGTTCTCCCACTTAGAAATCATGGAGGGGTCTGAAATTCACATTGTAGGTGCATTCCCACTCTGAGAGACAGAATTTAAAAAAACTGCTTCCCTTTAAGCTTCAAAGGCAGTGGATGGCAGTGCACATGCGCATTGATGCTTTGTATAAAAATTTCACATTCAGCGGACAGTACTGCCCACCAAACACGACCTGTTCAGCCAAATGGGTCAAGTATAAATGAATCTTTACAGACTGCTAGAGAGCTCATTATTGGCATGATGCTGACTTTGCAAAGTGACGTTGGCCCTGGAACTATGCAAGCCGCATCAGATGGGAGGTCAATCAGCCACCATCTCAGAAACCCCTAACAATCCCAGGAGGAACCCTTGGTCCCACGTAACCCTGGTTGAGAATGGCTAGTGTGTGGTGTACCTGTGGAGGATTTGTGAATATTCACACTTTCTTGGTGAGCATCTAAAACACTACATCTAACAGCAGGGATGCAAACGGTACTATAAAGGCCCACATTATTAAGACACCCTAGAAAATCAAATACTTGCCAAAAATCAAGTCACATTCTGATATCCATTCTTTTTCTTCCATAACATATATATTTGCTCTAGATGAATAATGTATCCCTGTGTTGACAGTAAGAACCTGCAATATATCTTGTAGTATACTATCGCTACGACATCAAGCAATAAATAAGTGTTGGGTCAGGTTAGGCTTGCTTTTATGCTCATCATTAATAAACAAGGCAAACATTTATTGCTGTTTATGTTTAAATGAATTCATTGGGTTTCATTGCCTAAAGCAGCATCAGACTGAATGCACGTATTGGCTAGAATGAGATTGTGTAGTGATTCAATTTAGCTTTAGAGCTGCACTAGAAAATTGCAAACAGACCTGAAATATTTTCTTTCCCTCATTTTGTACTTTCAGGCAAAGCCAGCCAAGAGAGGTTCTGCAACGGTGTCATTTGGAGATCTTGGAAAAGTAAATGAAATTGTACCAAAGTCTAAGAAAGATGAAAGCTAAACAGACCGCTTTTCACAATATCATTTCTATGTTGGATAATAGAAAAGCCTGTTACAATAAATGCTTTCTGAAACTTACTCTCCTAAATATTTGAGTTTTATTGTTGCATGAGAAATTGTTGTGTTATGATGTCTTCTTAAAGGATATCTAAACCCAAGGACAGAAATTTAATATACTGCAGCTAACCAGTTTTTCGTTGCGGTGGCCGCATTTGTTTTCATTTTCCATGCAATGAACACTTTCAGTGAGTGCAGCAAATACTGGTTGATCTTTCCAGAAATAAAGTTTTCTTGCAACTTAAACTTGAGTTGAAAGTAATCCACAAAGAATATTATCTTCCTTCCAAGCTATCTTTTATGAACCAAGAATTCCCTTACCCTCATGTAATGGAGATTAACCACTTCCCGCCGACCCGCCCGCAATGTACTGAGGCAGGGCGGCAGCTACAGGAAAAGCGTTGTATAGGTACGTTGTTTTGGTTGTACTAACACGGGGGCACTGCGCACCCGAGCGGGTGAGCAGTGCTCCCCACCCGTGACTGCTGTGTCCGGTGGTCAGGACCCAGTGATCATGTGATCGCATAGCTAACAATGCTTTTCTTCTTAGTGAGCTGTAATTGGCCCACAGCTGTCACATGATACATGACAATCACAGCACCCTGTACCATGTGACCAGCTCCAGCCAATGACATCACTATCTTGCTATCTTGAGCTGTTAAGAATGAGGTTCATGACAGCAAGCTGTTCATTGCAGGAGAAATGATCTTTATTTCTCCTGCAAAGCAAAGTGTTAAAAAAAAATCTCTGATCACCCCCCCCCCCCCCCCCAATGTAGTACAATGTTACTATGGTAACATTGTACTATTCTGCTAAAAGTATTAAACATAAAATAAAAATACCATGTTGAGAATTAAAAAAAAAAACATTTTTAAGGTTTTTGTTTTTTTTTAACTACTTGCCGACCGATTACCAACATTTTGTGGGCGAGCAGCAGCTCTGGGCAAAGCGACGTAATCTTATGTCGCTTCTTATTTCAGGGTGTGAACGCGCCTGCGACCCCCGCTGCCCCCCCAGTCGGTCCAGTGAGAGAAGAACAAACACTCCACCGAGTAAAAGCACTACATTTTTTACACACGTTAGATTAGCACATTTAACTCTTTGATCACCCCTATTACTCCTTGATCGCCACGTCACCCAGCCAGTGCCATTAGTACAGTGTCAGTATATAGAATTTTTCACTGATCACTGTATTCCTGCCACTAGCGACATCAGATAGCATCAGGGTCAGTTAGCACCCCTCCCAGCCAGGGTCATGTAGCGTAAGATTGCCCGCACACTATCGCACTCATGCTATAGGTCGCTGATCACCCCCATTACTAGTATAGTGTTTGTATGGATTAATATAATGATCATGAACAGAACTATACTAGTGCCTCCTTTGTGTAGTGTCCCCAAAAATGCAGTGTTAGCAGGATCAGCCCCGTTCGCTGCTAACACTAGCGTTTAGCCCCTTTGCTTTTTTTCACAGAAGATTTGTACCAATTGATTGTGGGCCAAGGAATTTATACACCCAACAATACATCGCCGCCCACCCAAATTTAGCTCTTGCCAGACAATTCGCATGGAAACCTATCACGGTTTCTGAATTTAAAACTCTGTTGGGCCTAACCCCCAACATGGGCATTACAAAAAAAGAATGAATTGCGGTCATATTGGTCCACAGACCCAATTCATCATATGCTCATGTTCTCTGCTGTTTCATATATGCCCAACATTGACCAGCAATGTACTGGTACGGCGCTGGATTTTGAGTGGTTATACCGGAATGATGCTTGCAGCTACAGGCATCATTCTGGTATCTTTTTTTTTTTCTTTTTTTTTTTTTTAGTTGGCGGTCGGTTTTCATGTAAAAGCAACCCTAGTGGCTAATTAGCTGCTGAATCATTTTTACAAGCAGCAGGAAGGTTCATTCCCCCCGCCCCTCTCCTGCCACCTTCCACAGTTTTCTTGGGCTCTCCTGTCCCGCAGGGTAATCCAAGAATGCAGCTGGCAGTTCCGCTGGCTGACAATAGAGCTGATCAGAAACCAGAATGGCTCCAATCATCTCTATAGTCTAAGAAATCGGAAGCTACACGCATTTCATCACTTTAGTTTCGCAGGATATAAACAGCGCCATTTGTAAATTGGGCAAGCATCTGATCGCACTGATCTTGATGAGATCAGATGATGTAAGGGGAAGATGAGATATCTAGAGTTTAATAGACCCCAGATTTCTCAAAAAAAGAATATCTGTCAATGCCTATTGCAGTCACAAGGGATATTTACATTCCCAGTAATTTACATTCCCTGTGGGATATTTACATTCCCTGTGATAGCAATAAAAGTGATAAAATGAAAGGGACAGTGTAAAAATAATTTTAAAAAAATCAAAATAACTTAAAAAGAAGTACCCTTGCCCCCCCGTGCGCGCACCTGCGTGCGCAAGCGTTGATTCCATTCCGGTATGTTAACAGCGGTTGTACCATGCATGTGAGGTATCACCACGAACGTCAGATTGAGGGCAGTAATTCTACCACTAGAACTCCTGTGTAAATATAAATTGATGACTTGAAAAGGCTTTTAATGTGTCGCCTATCGATAATAAAAATGTATGTACCTTGTCGCCATTGCACAGGCATGCGCAATTTTAAAGCATGTCATGTTTGGTATCTATTTACTCGGCGTAACATCATCTTTTATATTTTATCAATCAATTGGGCAATATATTGTGTTTTTGTGCATTCAAATTCCAAAAAAATCATTTTTCCCCAATGATTTTCATGTGCAAAATCGCTGTGCAAATACTGTGTGATGTAAAAAATTTCAACACCCACCATTTTATTCTCTAGGGACTCTGCTTTAAAAAAAATATATAATGTTTGGGGGTTCAAAGTAATTTTCTAGCAAAAAAAAGTTTTGTCACGTGAAGAAAAAGTATCAGAAAAGGTTTGGTGATATGTGGCATAAGCTTCTAATGTTGGCCCTGAAATGCAAGGATAGTAGAAGCAACCCTCCACATGACCCCTTTTTGGAAAGTAGACACTCCAAGGTATTTGCTAAGAGGCATGGCGAGTATTTTGCAGATCCCATTTGTTTCCACATGTTTTTGGAAAACGAACAAAGAAAACAAGAATTTATTTTTTCTTTTCTTTTCTTTTTCAAAACCCTGTGACAAAAATGATATCTGTAAAATATTTACCTCCTATCAAATTCTTTGTGGTGTCTACTTTCCATAAAGGGGTCACTTGGGGGGGGGGTGTTTTGTACTATTCAGGCATTTTAGAACCTCAGAAACTGTGATAGATAGTGGGGAAGTGATATTATTATTATTATTACATCGAGTTTATATAGCGCCAAAGGGTTTGCTCAGCACTGTACAATAGAGGGGGGGGGGGGGACAATACATGAAACAGTACAGCAACAACAAACAGCACACAAGGGGTTAGAGGGCCCTACCCTTTCGAGCTTACAATCTAGGAGATATGAGGAAATATGCCCTTTAAATCACTGGAGGTGGTCATTGGATTTTGGGGGCCTGTATGTAGCTAAGCTGTCAAAAAGTCTCTCACATGTGGTATCCCCATATTCAGGTGAAGTATAAGAATGTGTTTTGGGGTGTTATTCCACATATAACCATGGCATGCAGGAGCAATATATCATTTAAGTGACAACATTGTGTAAAAAAAAAAAAAATTGTAATTTTTAAAAAATCCGTGGAAAAAATGAAAAAAAATAAAATGTTTCATGGACTCAACATACCTCTCTGCAAAATCCTTGGGGTGTCTACTTTCCAAAAAAGGGCCTTTTGGGGGGGAGGGGGTACTTCCTCAGCATTTTAGCACCTCAAGAAATGTAAAAAGCTGTGGAATGTGGAAATTCCAATATATATATATATATATACATACACACACACCATAGTTTGTAGATGCAATAATTTTCACACAAACCAATTAATATACATGTATTGGGATTTTTTTTACCAAAGACATTTAGCAGAAGACATTTTGGCCTAAATTTATGACTCGAGTTTATTGGATATTTTTTTAGAACCAAAAGTGAAAAAATATATTTTTTTTTTCAAGATATTCATTTTTTTTTATTTTTTTGGTTATAGCTCAAAAAGTTAAAAACCAGAGACGTGATCAAATACCACCAAAAGAAAGGTCTATTTGTGTGAAAAAATGACATTGTCGTTTGGGTACAACATTGCATGACCGTGCAATTACCAGTTGAAATAGTGCAGTGCCGAACAGCAAAAAATGTCCTGGTCATGAAGGGAGGTAAATCTTCCGGAGGACAAGTGGTTAAAAAAGGAAGGTATGTTTGTAGTCCAAATCAGGATAACATCCTAGGGTGACAACCATGGCTCTCTTCATATAGTGGAGTACATGAGCATAAGCACCCTAGGGCAGGAAATGTGTTATTCACAGAAATACCGGGTAAAAATATACAAAAAGTCATACAAATAAATCTAATGCAGCCACCACATGTAAGTCTGGTAAGGTGTAATTTATTTTTTTTTTTTGTTTTAGATTCACTTGAAAAGTGCTTCGTTTTGAAGTTCATTCATAACTGGAAATTACATCGCTAGTGACACTAATTCAGTGATAATACTGTGTACTGTACTAATTACACTGGCTGGGTGACAGGAGTGATCAGGAGGGCAATCAAAGGGTAAGCTGTGTCCCTAACAAATATATGCAAGTGTACAGTATGTGTGCTGCTTTTACCTGCAGATCTGGCTGGGTCTCCTTGCTTCAGGTCTGAACAGTAACTGATAGGGAGAAATCCAGGCAGAACCAGTGTTGTGTATACAAATACACAGATCTCTGTGCTGTGATTTGCCAAAGCCAATCAGCAGTTATACAGCCAAAATCAATGGCTGTAACCTGTGATGAACTCGTGCTGTGTCCAATCACAGCACAGATGAGCAGGGAGTGCACGCCTCTAAACCAGGAAGTTCACCGCAACATACAGGTACGTCATGGTGCCTGGAGGAGCTGCCCACCAGCAGTAAATGTACTGCTGGTGGTCAGCAAGCGGTTAAAGAGTCAACTAACTGGTGGTCTCTCTTAAGAGGTAAATGGGAAATTTCCCTGATAGCTCATCCATTGGCATCCTTTCCTTTGGGTAGGGCATAACCATTTCTAGGTGCCTTCTGCTTGTTGGGTGCTGTAAAACACGTCTACACTGACAACATGCCTATCATGTGATTGTGTTGCCTAGTTTACATGTGGCTCAAAGCACTTTCTGAGAGCCCGAGCTGTTTATTGGACTCCCTGTGATTACCTTTGGCCTGGTTTCTTGATTACATCTGTCTGCCACATGCCTTGAGCCTTCTACCTTGTTCCCTGACTACCTCTGTCAGCCACCAAAACATGAGTACCAGCCCAAATTAAGTAAAGCTGATGTTGATTTTGTCCATTAAGTCTGTTTTTATGCATTACATACAACTCAATTTTATGGTTTTCCTTATAAATTCTAGTTTCTTCAAGATGCTACAAAAGTAAAATGATGCAATTTACTGTAACTAGGCAGTTATTTTTTTATATTCATTGAACAGCACATGAATTCGCCCAATGACAAATGACCTGTGACCATCTAATTATTAGCAAATTGAGTCATAGAAAGAGTTCTTTTTCAACCGTGTTTGAAAACTGCTTGCGGAGTTTTAGGCCCTTAAAATTTACAGCTTTGCTGCGACACAGCAGGAGGTGACTGTTGGCTAATATAAATTCTGATGAAAGGCTCCAAGACGGGCTGTTGGTTTGTGTTATATACAGTATGTGTCACTGGGTGCCTTCACTCTTTTTTATGGTCCAACAGACTAAAACTGCTGCACAAATTGGCTTATTTGAAGGATTTTCAGTCAAATCTCTCTTGAACCTTGTGTACATTGTCCTCTTTATTCCTTCTGTGTGTGTCTGGTCTAGGGCAGGCACATTGGGATTCAGGAATAGGAGAAAAGGTGTGGAGTTTTTAATCCCTGGGCAAATATGGCTGTATTAAAGTCATTATTTAACCACTTGCTTACTGGGCACTTTTACCTTCTTCCTGCCCAGACCAAATGTCAGCTTTCAGCGCTCTCATACTTTGAATGACTATTACGCGGTCATGCAACAGTGTACCCATACTAAACTTTTTTGAGACAAATAGAGCTTTCTTTTGGTGGTATTTGATCATCGCTGGGGTTTTTATTTTTTGCTAAACAAACTAAAAAAGACCAACAATTTTAAAAAAATTCTTAGTTTCTGTTATAAAGTTTTGTAAATAAGTAATTTTTCTCCTTCACTGATGGGCACTGATAGGCTGCACTGATGAGGCGGCACTGTTAGGCAGCACTGATAACCACTGTTAGGCAGCACTGATGGGCATTGATAGGCAGCACTGATGGGTACTTTTAGGTGGCACTGTTGGGCAGCTCTGATTGAACTGATGGGCACTAATTGCCAGCACAGATGGGCACAATTGGCTGCACTGATGGGGCTACATTGATCACCAGGACACTGTAGTAGATGTCCCCCTGCAAAATTCTGCTTACTGGCTCTCCTCACGCGCTCTCAGCGTGGGGAGAGGACTGCCGATAACCGGCATTTCCTATTTATCCGGTGATCAGCTGTGATTGAACACAGTTGGTCACATGGTAAAAGCGGCAGTGATTGGCCTGTTCCTTAGTCATGTGATCGGCTGTGTCTGAAGGACACAGCGATCACAGATCACACGCAGTGCACACCCCAGGGGGCGCGGTTCTTGGAGGACATCCATGGACGTCCTCCCAGAACTAGCCGTCCGCGCTGTAGCCATCTTTTAGCTATAGCGCAGTCGGGAACTGGTTAAAGGATAAGTTCACCTTTGGGAACATGTTACATGTTCCACCCATTTTTAGGGAGGAACATGTAACATGTTCCTGATCCTGCAGCCACTGCCCCCCCCACCTTATGGCAGAAGTACAGGGAGAAGTTCCCCGTACTAGCTGTCAGTTTTCAAAAATAGCTCCGTCCACACGGCCGCATTATTTGTTCACAGTGTTCTGTGAATGAATGGACTACAAGTCCTGACTTGTCTCGAGGCTTCCTGTCAGCAAGTATCGGCTTGCCCATACAGGATGTACGAGCAAGCAGATGCACTGACACTGTGCACCCGACCTGCATGTCATCAGCGATCTGCTGATCGTTAGTGCAATGCTTTACAGGCTCCTAACACAAAAAAATTTAAATGCGCATTGTTTTAACTGCAAAAAAATGTGCATTAATTATTTTTTTTGTGGAAAGGTGAACTTATCCTTTAAGGAATTGTGACATAGATGCAGAAAATTCTGCTTTTACCAGGTAGGCTTCTTGTTGCTTGCCTAAAATAGAGGAAGAATCCGATGCAGAGATTGGTGTTAGAACCAGCTGCTGCTCCAAGCAAGGGGCACATGGTCACTCGGAGGTTAAGTGTTGTGCTGGCATTTGGCAGAGCAAATGTTTGCCTGCGGTTTGGCAATGGCTCCCTTTCTTCTGGTCTCCGCTATAGCTACGTGTAAAGGTATTCCATTGTGGTGAACTCACAAGGTACGGTGTGGAATACAGGGTAAGTGTGTCCGAAGGTGAATGCAACAACCTAAGTGCAGGCCATCCAGTAGCAAATCTGTGCAGCAAAAGGGCAGGAGGAAGCGTCTGATTACCATATAAGGGCTCTAGGTGGGAGTGGAGCTAAAATGTACCCCCTGAGACTAAGCTCTAAGTTGTTGATTTCTAGCTCCAAATTTGAAAAGTTTACACTGTAGTGAGTATTGTTCAAATATGGCTCCTGTTTCTCAACCTTATTTCAGTCAAGGCACCATATAAAATTGCTCACAATCTCGAGGCACCCCATTATAAAATCTAAAGAACTAAATGAATAATTTTACATAATGCAACAACACCCACACATGCAGGACACCCAACATTCTTGCCCTTGCAAACTGACAAACTGACACTAACTGGTATTCCACCGTCCTCTTTACTCTCATTTAGCTAAAGTGACCCCAGTGCTGATGGAAATGGGCAAACAAGGATGCAGGAGCCTGACATCCTGCTTACCAACCAAGTACATCACCGGTTTTCAGGGTGCCAACGGCTGGCCCTCACAGTGTCCACAAACCAGTTTGTGAAACAAAAAGATGGGCTTGATGCACTTGCTGGCTTGTTGAAAATTTTTGGGAAATTTAGGGCAATTTTTAGGCATTTTGGCAAAGCCCCCGATGGTTCCTGGGCACCCTTGTTGAGAAAGACTGTTTTTCAGTAACAGAAATACAGGGTGACCCTGTCATGATGCTGGTCTGCATATGAAGTCCAGGCTTTGCCTGTCTCAGTGGGAATACACTTGAAAGGCTTTTCAGGGATTGGGTTCCATAGAGGTGGACCATGGCCCTGGATATAGCACCCCACTGTTGACTACATGCATTACACTAAGTGCCAAGATGAGTGCCCATGCAGGATCCAGAGCAACATTGCAGGCTGTATCCACAGCATAAAGGTACAGCTCCAGTGGTTTACTGAGGCTGACTTGATCTAAATACTCTGCTTTTATTTGTGGCATTAGAAGACAGTGAGGGGTTGATTGAAGAATCCAAACATAAAATAATAAAGGAAAGTAAAAAAAATGAGATAAGCTAAGAGTGGTTTGTCCCTAAAGGAAAAGAGGTCCATCACCTTGAGACACCATCACAAAGCTAAGGACTCATGGACTGACAAGAGATTATAGGGAAGGCTCCCAGTGGGCATGTCATTGAGAGCTTGCCAGTATCTAATCACCTGAAGGTACGAGCCTATGACCCAGGGTCTATGAATACTTTGTGCCCTGCAGGGGCGGACTGACCATTTGGAAACTCGGGCACTGCCCAAGGGCCCGGGGTTAGTAGGGGGCCCCTTGAGATGCCCCTGGTACCTTTTTCATAGGCTTTTTTGAGTTTGGGCAAGGACACATGGGCCCCATGATCCCCTATTGCCCAGGGGCCCCATGAGTTGTAAGTCCACCCCTGGTGTCCTGTACCGTATGAATAAGATTAGGAATCCTTTTTCCTAGTGCAGTCACCTTAACCTTGCAGAACAGGGGGAGCCCCAGTTTATGAGTAATTGTTTAAACCAGTCCCTTAGTCCCCCAGCCAGTTATCTAGTATTTTCAAATGGAGAAGTTAATAACAGCAGCCTCCATGCTTCCTCTTTACAATTTTCTTTAACCCTTTTGCTGCCAGGTCCGTATGTTGTATGAACCTGACTGCAGGGCGTTTTACACCCAATCCAGTGGCTGCAGGCACCGGGATTGCGTCTAAAACTTATAGTCAGATGGAAGCAGGCAGGTTGCTGTGCTGCCACCCGATTGCTTCCACAGCCCCCGGTAATAGTGCTCCCACCATGTATTCCAGGATCTGCTTGCCAATCTGCGGGCCCGGGGCTGGCATGACAGGTGGAGAGGAGAGCAGATACACAAAATTTTGAGGCACCCCACCCCCACATATACAGATATACAAACATAAACGCATGCTTTGGGGTTGTCTACGAGTGAAACCGTCAAATACAGTACACGAATAACATACTGCCATGCACACCAGAGTTAAAGCAATAAATCTAGCATGAGACCTCCTCCATAACACTAAACTGATGACTTGTAGGGGCTTTTGAAGCATCACCTATAGAAAATTTTGGGTACTGAAGTTTGTCCCCATTACACAGGTGCACACAAATTTAAGGTTTGACATGTTGGGTATCTATTTATTCAGTGCAACCTCATCTTTTATTTAATTCTTTTTTTTTTGGGGGGGGGGGGTAAATTAATGCAATTGTTTGCCCTAAAATTCACTTTAGTGTGTTTTTTTTACAGAAATTTTGCGTTTCCTAGATCTTTGCGGTAATATCATGTGACACAACAAATTGGAACTACCACTATACCACTATACTATTCTCTAGAGTGTCTGATTACAGGAAAATATATAATGTTTGGGGATTGTGTGTAATCTTCAGGCCTAAAATTTTTAAACGTGTGCAAAAATCGCTCTGGCAACTAAATGGTTAAAGAGCGAAAATGGAAGATGTGATTTTGGCTGATGGCATTAATACAAAGTACTGAGTTCTTCATACTAGTAAGCACTTGAGAAAAACTAATTATGAAAATTATCGGTATAAATAAGAAAATACTGGCAGTAAGTGTCATTACCTAAAAATATATTCTTAATGAAATTAATATGCAGGCAAATTGAGCTGTGTGAGATTTGTTTACTACATAAAATATACATTAACAGCTTGTATAATATAGAGCCAGTTTCCTCATGTTTATGGTAAAATAATTACGTAATTACTATCACTTATAATGTGTATGAAATTTGTTAGATGTGTATTATTCCCTTGTTATGGTGATATCACAATGCTTTCCTTGGACAGTATTTATGTCAAGCATTATACAAGCATAACTTATATTTAAACAATTGGAAGAAAGTGCTGAACACTAATTGCTTTTTATATTTTCCAGGGATGTCAGAGGCATACAGCCGTAGAAAAGGAATACAAAATTCTGATGCTAGTTAGTGCAGTCTTTTACATTATGTATTCCTGATGTCAGTAATTTATAGATAAGCCCCAGACAGATAACAGTGAATTTGTTGGGTTTTTTTTGTTTTGTTTTAAGGAGAAGTTTGAGGTTTGTAAAGTAGCAAACATACATACTCACCTCTATGCGATGCTGCAACTGTTCCTTGTTGGCTCTAGCCCCAAGAACTGAGTGATCATTTGATTGCTGAACACTCAGTTCTTGGTCTGCTTGGAGCATAGGCCAATGACTGTCAATCACTGCTCTCTGCTCCTGGGGCCAAACTGGGGTGGGCACAGCTGGCTCTGGCTCTCAGCCTCATGCTGAGGGGTGGTACCAGCTGTCAATCAGGCAGCTGGGTAATCCTGGCAATATTGTCGGGATCCTTCCAAAGCCCGGAGTGGCTCTGCTACGTTAGCTGATAGTGACAATAGCCCACTGTCAACCAGCTGTGGCCTACAGGAGAAGTATCACCAAAAAAGCTTTGGCCATACTTCTCTTTTAAATATCAGGAAATGTATTTTGAATGGAACATGGAACACTGTCTAATCACCGAGTGGAGGCTGGGAGGTGACTGAGCTCAATTGCTTAAAGTGGTTCTAAACCTGAAACCTTTTTTTACCTTAATGCATTCTCCCCAAACACTTACCTGACTCCTGGATCGATCCAGTACTGTGCCTAGCAGCAGTTCTTCTCTCTTCCTGCATTCACAGGACACAGAGGCAGCCACAAGAGCCATTGGCTCCTGCAGTTGTCAATCAAAGCCTGTAAGAAGATGATGGGGCAGGGTTGAGCAGCACTTACACAGTGGATGCACACAGCCTGGTTGTGGGGTGAGCCTACTGGTGTGCTACCATAGTAAGCAGCTTTCTATGTTGGCGAAATGGAGGATCTGAGAGCACCAGTGTGGGACCCCAAAAGAGGAGGTTCGGGGCTGCTCTGTGCAATACCATTGTACAGACCCGGTAAGTATAACATTTTTGTTATATTAATTTAAAAAACACACTCCTTTACATACAATAGTGGGGTTGTGTAAATCTCAGGGCTAGCTAGACAGAATTACAAATCCATGTTAGGAAAGACAGCTGCCATGTAGGTATTTTTTTGTGTATTTAGTACTTTTTCTGGAGTTCGGCTTTAAAATGGGTAATGTAAATACTAGGGGTTGGACAAAATTATGAAAACACCAGATAAAAGAAGAAAATCATTACCTAATATGTTGTTGGACCACCTTTAGCCTCCAAGATGGCCTGAATTCTGCTGGCAATAGACAAATATAAGTCTTGGATGATTTATATTGGAATCTGATACCACTCTTCATGCAAAAATCATTCCAGTTCTCGCAGACTATAGTGGCTCTATATATTGAGGTCCAGCGATTGCGGCGCCATGGGAAGGTGCAAGACTTTGTGTGCATGCTTGTCAAACTACGATTCGACAACACCAGCTGTGTGCATCGAAGCATTATTGTCTTGGTGAATGGTGCTGCCTTTAGGAAACAATGTCTGCACCATGGGGTGCACATGATTGGCCAAAATGTGTACATAGTCATTGGCAGTGACCTTTCAAGGTGATGATGGGGCCTGCAGAGTACCAAGATATGGCTGCCCAAACCATGATTGCGCCACCACCATGCTTTACTGTTAGCACAAGACAGTCCTAGTTGTAAGCTTTGGAAAGTGTTTGCCACACGTAAACATGTCTGGAGGTTGGGAACAGTGTGAAGCTCGATTCACTAGACCATATCACAGTCTTACATTGATCGATAGACCACTCTCTCCTCTTCTGAGCATTAATATCGTTCATTAGTGGTTTGGAAAATGCAGCTTGCCTGTGAATGTTTTGCTTAAGGAGTTTCCTCTGTATAGTTTTTGTGGACATGGGCTTTGGAAGACTGAGATTGAGCTGTACAGTCACTTTTGCAGCAGTTGTTTTCTTATTCAGGGTCACAATCTTGCGCAATATTCTTTAGTCTCTTTCGGTCAGTTGACCATGTTGACCACGCTTATGCTCATCAGATGACGTTTTCCCGGAAACTGTATAAGCCATCATAACCTTTGATACTGTATCTCACAACACCACAAATAAATTGGCAACTTCAGTCACAGGGGCACCAGCTAAGTGCGCACCAACATTTGCCCTCTTTGAAACTCAGTAAGCTCTGACATGACTCTGTATTATTAGCAGCGAATGAAGTGATTGATGAAAGTGAGGCTTCCCACGTGTTAGCTAGGTGTCTCATCACAAAGCAAAGAATGTTACATCACTTTCAACACGAAACATGTCATCATTTTCATACCTGCAAATCATGTAGTGTTTCCATTTTTTTTGTCCAACCCCTGTATATGCTCTCAGCAAACTATCCTTTACCTAGTTCCCCTTGCCTGCCTATTACTGGCTTAGGACCTGGCCGTTTTGCCACCAGCAGTGACACAACATAACAGAAGCAGGAATGAAATGTGTATTTTAGAAAAAAGAGAGAATGCAAACAAATCGAGATGTGAGTCACCCAAGGACAACCAATAGGAATGTAGGAACTAAGAAGTAGAATACTCCACTCCTTGTGCACTTAGTACTTGATGCTCTTTTAGTGTATATCAGTACAATGCACTATACTATATAAAAGCCTATAAAGGGATTTTCTCTTGTTGTCGTTTCTCCTGAATGCTTCCAATTCCAGGTATTAGAATGATATTTACTTTCGGATAAAGTCAGACTTTTGTAATGCGTGGGAAATACAATTTACACATAATTGTGTCCGGCTAAACATGTACATATATTTTACAAGAGCTTAACGTTTAAAGAATAACTATAGTCCAGATAGGAAATCCTATTTATAAGAAGCCAATGTCGATCTGTAAATTATTTTTCTATGCAGCCACGTTATTTCTGTCAATGTAATGCATAGGAGGGATTTTGGTGAAATTGATTTTGCCCCAAAATTTTCTTGAACTTTTTTTTAACCTTTATTCAAGAGGGTGTACGTCAATGCACAGCTGATTGTGTGGTGCATTGTGGTGACTTTTTATTGTGAATAACACCCCACCGCACTGTACAGTAGCTGACAATGCACTGCAATGCATTGGGGGGAAAAAGGATACATGTAGGTTATTTGGTCTGTTGAAGTATGTTGGCAGCCAATTCATACTAAATTAGTTACCTTAAGACATAATATACATTAATGTATAAACACACTGCAACGGACCCCAAGGCTGTTTTCATATGTATGGTTTTAGGTAACCAAAATGTACAGTAGTGTACACTACTGTGGCACCCCATAGCACTATCAGGGAAAATAGTACAGGTGTGTTTTTCTGGACCATTGTGGTACATTGGCAACATATTCAGATGAATAGGTGACTTGCATGTTATATAGACATATGCAGTTCGTTTCCTTCTGAATCGCAATTCAGACAACATTTTTGTTATTCGGAGAATCGGATATATCCAAATTTCAAAATTACAATAGTAACGGATTCAAACGAATTCAAACTAACTAAACTAAATTTTGTACGAAATACAGAATTATCTGAATTCGCATTGGATTCAAAATGAATTTGTAACAAAATGGAATAGAATAGAAAATAAAAGAAAAGAATAATATAGAAAAAAAAATAGAATGGATTAAAATAGAATGGATTAAAAAGGATATAGCCGTATTCCAAAATTCTAATTTTGAAAAGAATAGAATAGAATAAAAGAATAGAATTGAAAATAGAAAAAAGGAATAGAATAGAGAACAGAATAGAATAAAATAGAATATAGCCGTATTACGAATTTTGAATAGAACAAAATAGAAAGGATATAGCTATCTTCCAAAATTCAAATTTCGAAAAGAATAGAATAAAACAGAATAGAATAGAAAAGAATAGAGTAAAATAGAATAGAAAAGAATAGAGTAAAATAGAATGGAATATAAAAGAATAGAATAGAAAATAAAGAAATAGAATAGAATAAAATACAATATAGCCATCTTCCAAAATTCGAATTTTGAAAAGAATACAATAGAATAGAAATTAATAGAATAGAAAATAAAGAAATAGCATAGAAAAGAAAATAGAAAAAAAAGGTAGAATAAAAGAGACTAAAGCCATCTTCCAAAATTCATATTTCAAAAAAAGATTAGTTTAAAGCAGAATAGAATAGAAAATAAAAGAATAGAATAAAAAAGAATACAAAAAATAGACTAGATTAGAATTGAATATAGCTGTCTTCTGAAATTCGAATTTGGAATTTCCGATATAAATTAACTAGCTATTCTTCACAATGAATTTGGATTGATAAAATATTTTTGATTCATATTTGGTTTGAATACTTTGAATCTATTGGAAAAATTCTAATCCGGTGAAAAACAAATAAACAAAACAAAACTAGATAAAACAAATTTCATTATGAAGAATGCAACCAAATGAAATGAGTAACCTAACAAATCGATCTGAAACAAAACAATTTTTTGTCTTATGTTATAATAAGCAATGCATGTTAATGTGTCATATAAAGTTTGTTGATGCACTGGGTAACATAAATGTGCTTGGCACCTTAGGCCCCATTCACATACTGCATAATGGAACAAGCGATTATCAAAGCGTGATTGTCATAGGATTCCGTGTGTTTTGCATAGGGCCTATGCACATTTATCACTTGAAAAGAATCTCCTGCTAATCTTTTGGTAAACACACTTCAGGTGATTTCTAAAGGCACAGGATCGTGTGATAATCGTGGCAAAATTGCATTGCTTTTTGTGTGCCACTGAAGGCACCCAAACATGTGACGCACGTTTTGCAGCGTTTTAATCTGCCAGCAATTCCAAGTGAATGAACAGATCTAGGATAGTCAAAAGGAGTTGGCATAATCTTCAGAGGACATTTAAAGTCCACAGGATTCTTACAAATATTTAAAAATAACCATCATTTTTGCCTTCCTCATTGACAATATACTGTATTTCACTTAAATCTCCTAGTTCTTGGTAAAATTATGTGCAAATTAAAATTCTTAATTTTCCATGCAATATTTTGACCAATAATATTTGTTAAAAGATGAGTCCATTTCATTCATAATCTGCATCCATTTCATTGATACCTTCCAAAGGGTCCTCTCACTTTCCAAAAGAGGAGACAAGGAGCAGAGAAAAACCACAGCTGAATATTGGTATCGTGTGCAATAATAAATCATATGAACTAATTTATGATTGCACATGACACCATTATTCACATATGGTTTCGAATATATGGTATAGGTAGTGCTGTTACCCATAGGATAAATGGGGATCATTTTTTCAGTTTCTCCTTTGTTTTTACACAGCATAAAAGCAGCAACTTTAGTCTTTGGATGTTTTTTTTTGTGTTCTTTTATTATTTATTTGTTTCCATGAGTATATATCCATAGCGTGGGTAAATTTCTATATACACATTCAATGCAGCTATGTTTGATTTCTTTGGACAACTCTCTTCCCTTCTAGAACCTTCAGTTTCCAGGGCTTAAAAGTATGACCCTGAACCTCCTAACCCAGCAATGGGCAAACTATGGCCCACGGGCCATATACGGCCCAGCGGACCTTTTAATCTGGCCCGCGGAGCGTGGCAAACATTGCCTGTCAGGATGTGTGTAGGCGGGGCAGCGTGAGGAGCGGGGCAGCGTGAGGCGGGGCAGCAGGGGAGCTAGGCTCCTCTCACAGTCCGCCCTGAAGACCGGAACGGCGCGGGAACACAGTGAGAGGAACGCGCGGAGCAAAGGTAAGTGAATTGACACAATATGGGGAATGAATTACTATATGGGGGATGAATTACTATAGGGGGGATGAATTACTATATGGGGGATGAATTACTATACGGGGGATGAATTACTATATGAGGGATGAATTACTATATGGGGGATGAATTACTATAGGGGGGATGAATTACTCTATGGGGGATGAATTACTATATGGGGATTAATTACTATGGGGGATGAATTACTATATGGGGGATGAATTACTATGGGGGATGTATTACTATATGGGGGATGAATTACTATGGGGGATGAATTACTCTATGGGGGGTGAATTACTATATGGGGGATGAATTACTATGGGCGATGAATTACTATATGGGGGATGAATTACTATGGGGGATGAATTACTATGGGGGATGAATTACTATAGGGGGGATGAATTACTATGGGGGATGAATTACTCTATGGGGGATGAATTACTCTATGGGGGATGAATTACTATATGGGGGATGAATTACTATGGGGGATGAATTACTATGGGGGATGAATTACTATAGGGGGGATGAATTACTATAGGGGGGATGAATTACTATATGGGGGATGAATTACTATGGGGGATGAATTACTATGGGGGATGAATTACTATAGGGGGGATGAATTACTATATGGGGGATGAATTACTATATGGGGGATGAGGATGAATTACTATGGGGGATGAATTACTATAGGGGGGATGAATTACTATATGGGTGATGAATTACTATATGGGGGATGAATTACTATGGGGGATGAATTACTATGGGGGATGAATTACTATAGGGGGGATGAATTACTATAGGGGGGATGAATTACTATATGGGGGATGAATTACTATGTGGGGGATGAGGATGAATTACTATGGGGGATGAATTACTATATGGGGGATGAATTACTATATGGGGGATGAATTACTATGGGGGATGAATTACTATATGGGGGATGAATTACTATGGAGGATGAATTACTATGGGGGATGAATTACTATATGGGGGATGAATTACTATAGGGGGGATGAATTACTATGGGCGATGAATTACTATATGGGGAATGAATTACTATGGGGGATGAATTACTATATGGGGGATGAATTACTATGGGGGATGAATTACTATATGGGGGATGAATTACTATATAGGGGATGAATTACTATGGGAGATGAATTACTATATGGGGGATTAATTACTATGCTTACTATGGGGGAATATTACTATACTTACTATGGATGACACATACACATCATTCATCTACTCTTGGTCCGGCCCCCAGGTCCAATATATGAACCCATTGCGGCCCTCAAGTCAAAAAGTTTGCCCACCCCTGTCCTAACCTCATGCAAGTTATGAGGAATACAAGCTAAGGCTTCATGCCATATGCTTTCTACTGTAAACTCACTGATGCAATGCATACTAGCCTTTGCCTAGCAGCACCAGAATTGTCCATGCCTATGCAGATTAACTGTGCTCTGAACTATGGAAAAGATATTTAAAAAAATGGTCTGTCCTGTTAGTGGATTCTGCCATTTCTGATTTTCACTAGCATCTCACTGTTCCTGATGAATACATTCCATCCTTTAAAGAACTCGGGGATACGCAAAAAAAAAAAATCACCCATTATTAAAACCCCCTACACTAAATAGTTAATAAAATTTTAAAATCCTTACCATTTATGAGAAAGTCTAATTGAATTTTAATGACCTCATCTCTGTAATTCAGAAGATAACATCATCTGCTCTGCCAAGCAGGGATTACATCATATCCTCTCCTCTCTCTCTGCAGTAAACGGAAACTACAGTTCCCATCAAACACAGGGAATTGTAGTGAATGTGGGTGGGTATACTAGGCCTGTACATGTTGAATGTGCCTGAGAGTCTTGGTCCTCCCACCACTGCAAATGGGGCTGAATTACATCACTGCATCCTGGAAAAATAATTACAGAAGGGATGTGCCAAGACCAGTGGCTGGTGAGATAGGAGGCATAGCAGCCACTGGTCTTACATACAGCTAAACAAAAATAATGAATGGTTTGATTTGAAAATGAATAGGCTATTTCAGAGCAACTACTGAGTGAACCAGAAGATGAATTACATATTTAGCAAATGTAGGAAATCAGCAACAAAGACATGTAAAGATGTTTTTGCCTGGAGTTCTTCTTTAACCACTTCCCGACCGGCCGTTGCATATAAACGGCCGGTGGCAGTGCAGGGTCGGGTGGCTGTTTATGAACGACCTCCCCGCACCCTGCTTGTGCGCGCTCCCTGGGAGCGCGCAGCACCGTGATCCGGTGCCCGCTGTGTCCTCCGGACACAGTGAAACACCGATCGTCGGACGGGACCTCTGTACGAGGTCCCGATCATGTGATCACTGATTGGCCAATCAGTGATCACATGCAAAGTAGTAAGCAAGATGTCACTTGTGACATCATTGCTTACTACGTGTGAAATCTGTGAATGATCACAGAGGTCACATGGCACAAGGCTATTCACAACAGCCTTGTACCATGTGACAAGCTGTGACCAATCACAGCTCACTCTGTATTTCTCAATGAGTGCAGGAATGCACACAGAGAGAAAGAGAAATGATTGCTTTTACATCCTATATGGGTGTAAAAGCAATCATTGTAAAAAAAAAAAAAAAAAATCTTCATCACCCTCCACAAGTAGTACAGTGTCACCATGGTGACACTGTACTGCTAGGGTGACAGTATGTAAAAAAAAATAAATAAATAAAAAATAATAATATAAAAAAATAAAATAGAACACTGTACCTTTAATTTAAATGCCCTTGGAGATGAGGAAGGAGAAGGAGAAGGAGAAGGATGAGAAGAAGGAGAAGGAGAAGGATGAGAAGAAGGAGAAGGATGAGAAGAAGGAGAAGGAGAAGGATGAGAAGAAGGAGAAGGATGAGAAGAAGGAGAAGGAGAAGGATGAGAAGAAGGAGAAGGAGAAGGATGAGAAGAAGGAGAAGGATCAGAAGAAGGAGAAGGAGAAGGATGAGAAGAAGGAGAAGGATGAGAAGAAGGATGAGAAGAAGGAGAAGGATGAGAAGAAGGATGAGAAGAAGGAGAAGGATGAGAAGAAGAAGGATGAGAAGAAGAAGAAGGATGAGAAGAAGGAGAAGGATGATAAGAAGAAGAAGGATGAGAAGAAGAAGAAGGATGAGAAGAAGAAGAAGGATGAGAAGAAGAAGGATGAGAAGAAGAAGAAGGATGAGAAGAAGGAGAATTCCAAGCCGGCAAAAAGTGTATCTGCAGAGCTCCGCTATTTCTTAGCGGAGCTCTGCAGATACACTTAGCGGAGCTCTGCAGATACACTTTTTGCCGGCTTGGAGTTCTTCTTATTTTCATCCTACTTCTTCTTCTTCTTCATCCTCATCCTCATCCTCTTCTTCTTCTGAGGATGAGGATGAGGATGAAGAAGAAGAAGAAGTAGGATGAAAATAAGAAGAATTCCAAACTGGCAAAAAGTGTATCTGCAGAGCTCCGCTAAGTGTATCTGCAGAGCTCCTCTATTTCTGACAGTTCTCTGACATTCACATTTACAGCGGTTGAAACATTGTATCTATTTGTTTCCATAAATGGAAACAAATAGATACAATGTTTCAACCGCTGAGCTCTGCAGATACACTTAGCGGAGCTCTGCAGATACACTTAGCGGAGCTCTGCAGATACACTTAGCGGAGCTCTGCAGATACACTTTTTGCCGGCTTGGAATTCTTCTTATTTTCATCCTACTTCTTCTTCTTCATCCTCATCCTCATCCTCAGAAGAAGAAGAGGATGAGGATGAGGATGAAGAGGAAGAAGAAGAAGAAGAAGAAGAAGTAGGATGAAAATAAGAAGAATTCCAAGCCGGCAAAAAGTGTATCTGCAGAGCTCCTCTATTCTGCAGATACACTTTTTGCCGGCTTGGAATTCTTCTTATTTTCATCCTACTTCTTCCTCCTCCTCAGAAGAAGAAGAGGATGAGGATGAGGAAGAAGAAGAAGAAGTAGGATGAAAATAAGAAGAATTCCAAGCCGGCAAAGTCTGCAGAGCTCCGCTATTTCTGACAGTTCTCTGACATTCACTCCATACAGCGGTTGAAACATTGTATCTATTTGTTTCCATAAATGGAAACAAATAGATACAATGTTTCAACCGCTGTATGGAGTGAATGTCAGAGAACTGTCAGAAATAGGCTATTTCTGACAGTTCTCTGACATTCACTCCATACAGCGGTTGAAACATTGTATCTATTTGTTTCCATAAATGGAAACAAATTCTTCTTCTTCTTTTCATTCTTCTCATTCTTCTTTTCATTCTTATTCTCATTCTTCTTTTCATTCTTCTTCTTCTTTTCATTCTTCTTTTCATTCTTCTTCTCATTCTTCTTTTCATGAAGAAGAAAAGAAGAATGAGAAGAATGAAAAGAAGAATGAAAAGAAGAAGAATGAGAAGAAGAATGAGAAGAAGAATGAAAAGAAGAATGAAAAGAAGAATGAAAAGAAGAATGAGAAGAATGAAAAGAAGAATGAGAAGAATGAAAAGAAGAATGAAAAGAAGAAGAAGAAGAATGAAAAGAAGAGGAAGAATGAAAAGAAGAATGAAAAGAAGAAGAAGAATGAAAAGAAGAATGAAAAGAAGAAGAAGAATGAAAAGAAGAAGAAGAAGAATGAAAAGAAGAATGAGAAGAATGAAAAGAAGAAGAATGAAAAGAAGAATGAAAAGAAGAAGAATGAAAAGAAGAAGAAGAAGAATGAAAAGAAGAAGAAGAATGAAAAGAAGAAGAAGAAGAATGAAAAGAAGAATGAGAAGAATGAAAAGATTCTTCTTCTTCTTTTCATTCTTCTTTTCATTCTTCTTCTTCTTTTCATTCTTCTTCTTCTTCTTTTCATTCTTCTTTTCATTCTTCTCATTCTTCTTTTCATTCTTCTCATTCTTCTTCTCATTCTTCTTTTCATTCTTCTTCTCATTCTTCTTTTCATTCTTCTTCTTCTTTTCATTCTTCTTTTCATTCTTCTCATTCTTCTTTTCATTCTTCTTTTCATTCTTCTTCTCATTCTTCTTTTCATGAAGAAGAAAAGAAGAATGAAAAGAAGAAGAAGAATGAAAAGAAGAATGAGAAGAAGAATGAAAAGAAGAATGAGAAGAATGAAAAGAAGAATGAAAAGAAGAAGTATTCCAGTACAGCAAAAAGTGTATCTGCAGAGAGCTCCGCTATTTCTGACAGTTCTCTGACAGTTCCTTCACATTTACAGCGGTTGAAACATTGTATCTGTTTCTGAATAAAAACATCTGTATCCTAAATGGAAACAAATAGATACAATGTTTCAACCGCTGTACATGTGAAGGAACTGTCAGAGAACTGTCAGAAATAGCGGAGCTCTCTGCAGGGACACTTTTGCCGGCTGATCGGGAAAAACCTATGCTAATATTCGGATTCGACGCAAATCGAATTTTTCCTGAAATTCGAAATGAATTCCACTTTGCCTGGTTCGATTCGCTCATCTCTAGTTATAACCTAATTTGTTTTTGGTTTTTTTTTACTAAAAAGATAACGAAATACATTTTGGCAAAGATTTATGATGAAATATTATTTATTTGCAAAATTTTATTAAAAAAACACTTTTGTTCAAAATTTTTGGACTTTTTCATTTACATAGCAAAAAAAATAAAAATCCCAGCAGTGAATAAATACCACCAAAATAAAGCTTTATCTGTCGCAAAAAAATGGTAAAAAATTAATTTGGGTACAGTGTTGCATGACAGCGCAATTGTCATTCAAAGTGTGATAGCGCTGAAAGCTGAAAATTGCCCTGGTCAGGAAGGGGGTAAAAGTGTCCGGTCTGGAAGTGGTTAAGGATCCTGTTGATAGACATTTAGAAACCCTACGAAATGTAACCTTCACTCTCACTGCTCCTGCCATACAACCGGCCATTGCAGCTATGTCAATTTGTCAAACAGTTGCTGACTGGACAAATTAATAGAGGACTCAGTCCTGTTTTTGAGGACCTTGTTTTGCTAGAATAATTGCAGCTTATGGCTTCAGTGTTGCTACTGTTAGTTTGTGGTTAAAGGCTTGGTCAGCTAATGCAGCTTGCAAGAGGCATCTTGACACATGCCTTTTGATGGTGAATGACTGTTTGGGGAATCCCTTGATGGATTTATCAAGGAAGTTATGGAGGGCGAAGGTACTTCTGTACCACCAAAAAAAGCTTAAACCTAACTACTACCATGGGCATTACTGCTTTCTACTAGGGCATCCTCCTCTAAATCAAAAGCATGTCTATTCTTTCATCTTAGGGTATAGACCCCAAAGCACTCCAAACCTATCCAAAAGCCCTCTTGTCAGTGAAGGGGTTCCTTCTTTCTCCTTAGTAGTGGGACATCAGTTGGAATTTGTGCCAACAATGATCAGAGACATCCCATACCTCTGGATCCAGTATGTCATTTACAAGGGCTATAAAATAGAATTTCTGTCCCTGCCCCATCCTTGATTCCTAACCTCCAATCTGCCACCTTTGCCTCAAAGATAATCCGATTTGTGGTAAGCCATGAATCAACTTCAGAGTAGTAATCCCACATCATCTGGGGAAAGGTTCAAAGGGTTTAACTCAAAGCTATTCTCAGTCCTGAAACTTCCGAAACTGAAATACTTAAACAGATATTTGTGTGTCCCAGTATTCTGGATGGAGTCTGCAAAATCTGTCATTACTTGCCTGTAAATCCAAAATCCTACAGTACTAGATACGGTCCCCTCCTTCTGTCTCTCCTTATTGCTTGCTAAAAAGCTGGAGTCTTACAAAGTGGGTGAGGTTATATGAGAGTGCACTGGGGCATTCCCAGCAATGCGTTTGTCAGTGTCCAGCATATGGTGACGTATAACCCATGGCCTATGACAAGTCATTTGTCTTGTGCTGTATTCCAAGATATGAAATGTACAAGTCTCAATTCTAATTTCATTTTTACTTGGTTCAGGTCAGTCACACAAAATTACTGAAGCCATTGGATCAACATGGAAGTCAAGCAACTAGTACTTTTAGAAGGAGAGGTCAGCAATAGCAGCCTCCATGATCCCTCAGGACAGGGTTCCTTTAAAATAAAGTTCTGAGAACAGCAGATATTATCTAAATATAGGAGGAATTTGTATTCTTGCTTGAATCTTAATTGTTCTGTGTATTATTTCTAGGTCTGTGCAGTAATTCAGACCAGGGGCGGACTGACAACTCATGGGCCCCTGGGCAATAGGGGATCATGGGGCCCCTGCAGAGGCGGACTGACAACTCACGGGGCCCCCAGGCAATAGGGGATCATGGGGCCCCTGTGTCCTTGCCCAAACTCAAAAAAGCCTATGAAAAAGGTACCAGGGGCATCTCATGGGGCCCCCAACTGACCCCGAGCCCTCGGGCAGTGCCCGAGTTTCCAAATAGTCAGTCCGCCCCTGGGCCCCTGTGTCCTTGCCCACACTCAAAAAAGCCTATAAAAAAAGGTACCAGGGGCATTTCATGGGGCCCCCTACTGACCCTGGGCCCTCGGGCAGTGCCCGAGAGCTCGAATGGTCAGTCCGCCCCTGATTCAGACTGAAACTTTTCCTCTGTGTAGGGACTTCCCCTACTAGAGAACATAAGGACTTCTATATCTCTGCAACTTCTGCAACGATTTATATTACAACTAGGATGAAATAACATAGAAAGCCTGAAGAGAAGCTGGACTGAGGCTTATGTATCCTAATGGCAGTGTAAACAGCCAGCTGAGCAGTTTGATTTGACTACCATGACCATGTTTTTTAAAAATGTGACAGCCAGCAATGGGGGAGAGGATCCTCCGCTAGCTGTCAAACCGGGGAGTGGGGGCCGGTCTGATCATAACATGTTGCATGTTACACCCTGAATATGAGTGTAACAAAAGGTGAACTTACTCTTAGAGGTTGCTCATTATTGGGCACATTTAGCCGCATTTTTCTTCTTTGTCACCAGGTGGCGATGTATGCATGATAACATTTCATGTGTACTTTCAAAAATATGGCATTTCCCTCCAGTGTATAGAATTGTTTAGTTTTTCTCTTCCAACTAAATGTTCAGATTCACATATGCAGAAAACCCTTTCTAAACATATTAGCCAATGCCTGCTTACTTTTGTAAAACGATGTCTATCCATAGAGAACTCTTGTTAATAAATTATAAATGCTTTTATGGCTTAGGAAGAAATACCGCAAAGCCCTAATAGCAAGGCTCCGGGCACAGATGACTTTACAGCAGAATTTTACAAATTATTCCCCACTGAATTAAGAGTGCCATGAAGTAAGTTCTCCCCTCTAACATTTTTCTTCTTATTATTAGATGTATACCACAACATTCATAAGAAGAAAATCCTCTGGCACAAATTAATTAAGACATTGCATTGATACCCAATCAATGTGTTTTATATCTTATAATCAACCTGTAGACCTTTTGGAGCTCATGTACACAAGCATGATTTAAATACTTATATCTTCTCTGGATCTTGGCTTCAGAAGCTGGAAGAAACATCCAGCGTAAGAAATGCATGTAATGGTGTGTGAATTGCTTGGGTTTGCACATGTTCAGTAGCATATACATAAATACAGCATCTATAATTCTTCATTTATTCCACTTCTTCCGCTAGAGTACATTTACATGCATAAACGTGTATAGGCATAAAATATACCATCACAAATGCAGAATTTGGGCTTTTTTTTTCTTTACATTTCTGCTCTAAAATACAAAGTCTACATGTCCATTCACAGAGAAAATCTGGAGCCCTAAGACCTTGGACATTCTATTATACATATCCCTGCCAGCTCATGTGGCCACCCCATTGTGCCTTATGCACTTCACCATTATCCCATAACTGTGATGAGTCACCTCAGGGACCATTACCGAGGCAAGGAAGGGAAATATTATTGGTCCTGAGTGGGCACCCCAAGATTCAGGGCTCATATGGCACTGCATTGGTCCAGGTGCCTGTTTGCAATGTCTATTGCCTATTTACCATCTTTAAACTTGAAGTTTAGGTATAAATTGTATTACATGGGTCCAACTCATACTCAAATTATCCCTGGGGAAAGTACACATCACTGTAGTAGTCACTGCTACTTTAGTGATAGCAGAAGTCTTCCAATTTCAGCACCGAGTGGCTGACCTTCTGCATAGTAACCTCAGGGGGTTGTTTGTTGGGATTGCCACCATTCACAGAATGTCTTGTCATTTTTTTCATTGAATAAAAGGTGTTTTCTGATTGGACGAGATGGAGTGGCAGTGACATCACAGTCAGAGATTCATTGAAAAAAAATACAAGGAGTTCTCTGGATGGCAGCAGTGGCAGCAGTGCCAGCAGAGCAACATTCTGTGGGTACTATGCAGAAGGGAAGCCACTCAGCACATAGCCCAGAAGACTGCTGCTATCACTGTAGCCTACTACAGTGACTACCAATGTAATTATGTATTCAAATTCACACCTAGACTTCAGCTTTTTAATTACCGCAGGATTGCTTTAACCACTTCTTGTCGACTGTACACATATATGCAGTCTCACAGAAGTGGGTCTTTATCCGTGAGACCGCATATGCACTATATTGCCAAAAGTATTGGAATGCCTGCCTTTACATGCACATGAACTTTAATGGCATCCCAGTCTTAGTCCGTAGGATTCAATATTGAGTCGGCCCACCCTTTGCAGCTATAACAGCTTCAACTCTTCTGGGAAGGCTGTCCACAAGGTTTAGGAGTGTATCTATGGGAATGTTTGGCCATTTTTCCAAAAGTGCATTTGCGAGGTCAGGCACTGATATCATACGAGAAGGCCTAGCACGCAATCTCCACTCTAATTCATCCCAAAGGTGTTCTATCGAGTTGAGGTCAGGACTCTGTGCAGGCCAGTCAAGATCCTCCACCCCAAACTCGCTCATTCATGTCTTTATGGACCTTGCTTTGTGCTCTTGTGCGCAATCATCTTGGAAAAGGAAGGGGTCATCCCCAAACTGTTCTCACAAAGTTGGGAGCATGAAATTGTCTAAAATGTCTTGGTATGCTGACGCCTTATCAGTAAAAAATAAAAATAAAAAAAATGTTCAAAAATTAACTTGCCAGCCAGCTTGCCAACAACCAAATAACCTGTCTAACAGTATGCGTTTAAAAACAGGGGTTTAGTTAGCACACATTTGCAAATACATACGAAAGGCACAGAGCCACATCACGGCACCCTGATATTCTGTGGTCCTAACTCTACAAATTTGAGTCCCCATAGTAGAGGCACATGTATTTAATGGATAGACCTAGGGCAGGTGCTCATCAGGGAGCCCTCCCCTCTTAAAGGCACAGGAGCGCAAAGAACACCCAGCGTATAGCACAATGGCAGCCAGGGTGCCCAGTGCACCCACTCACCTAAAAACTAACAGTAAAGGAAAACATGGCATCTGCCCAGGTCTATAACTGGCTTATGAAGCAAGGACTATGTGAACTGGGCAACACATGTCAGTAAAACATAAAAATAAAAAAGTGTTCAAAAATCAACTCGCCAGCCAGCTTGCCAACAACCAAATTAACCTGTCTAACAGTATGTGTTTAAAAACAGGGGTTTAGTTAGCACACATTTGCAAATACATACGTAAGCCACAGAGCCACATCACGGCACCCTGATATTCTGTGGTCCTATCTCTACAAATTTGAGCTCCCATAGTAGAGGCACATGTATTTAATTGGAGGTCTTTAGCTATTGACTCTGCAGCCAGTTGGCAGCTTCTGTGCACTGTGTGCCTCAGCATGCATTGACCCCACGCTGTCATTTTATGAGTAGCTGTTGTTCCCAGTTGCTTCCATTTTGTTATAATACCACTAACAGTTGACCGTAAAATATTTAGTAGCAAGGAAATTTCAAGGATGGACTTATTGCACAGATGGCAACCTATCAAGGTACCACGCTTGAATTCACTGAGCTCCTATACACATGGTCATGGAGGTGATTGGAACACCTGAATCCAATGATTTGGAGGGGTGTGTCAATATTTTTGGCAATATACTCACCTGTGTTTGTGCTGGGTACCCCCAGGCTTAGCACAGACACCAGGCTCTCAATGAGAGTTCCATGTCAATGTAGTAACAATCAGGAGCTGTTCAGTCACTGTACAGCCCACCTGTTATTTTATCCTCTTGAATGGAGAAAAACATAAACTGTATCTTTTTCTCCTTGCTAGAGGAGAAAAGTGTAAACAAAGAAGTGTGTGAAAATAAAATAAAACCTACCACCAGGTTTTGGCACACTTCCGCAAGGTAGTCAGTGTAGGGTAAGATCACCCATTTGTCAGAGAAAGTGATTAAAGGCAGGGAGAGCTTCCTGACGAGTAGGGACAGGCTAGGAACACACAAACCTGCATTGAAGCCTGCCCTTTGGGACTAGAATGGCCAGGCCACATTCTGCCCTCTGAAGACTCTGTCGTTGCATCTTACCTGCTGCCTCCCTGCACTGAATTGTGAGTTTTATCTGATGTGGTGCTCTATGGTTTTTTGTAATTGAGCATACTCTGCCCCAGCTAACAACTGGAGTTTTATTTTCTCAATCAGCTCATCCCCCACAGCTATTACCTTTTGTATTACTTGACCCTCCCTCCTAGATTGTAAGCTCTAACGGGCAGGGCCCTTTAATTCCTCATGTATTGATTTGTATTGTAACTGTTCTGTCTGCCCTCATGTTGTAAAGTGCTGTGCAAATCCTATATTATAATAATAATATTCTTCAATACAAGTTTTTGAGTTATCTGCAACTGGACTCTGTGTCATCACTGCCACCAAACCATGCTACACCTACTCAAGTGGGCTGAATGTCAATGAGAATTATTTAACCCAGAAGATGATTCTGGATTCGTGAATCTGTGGGAAACATCAAAGGAGAAAAGGTAAGTATTTTATCTATTCATTTTATGTTATTTATTTTAACTATTTTTTTCTTTATAAAGTTTGAGATAAGCTTTAATGCACATAACCAAGTTAACTGTGCATATATATGTTTTTTTTTCATAGTAAGGGAAAAAAGTGGTGAGTGACACTTATACACACAGTACTGATTTTCACTTACTGGCTGGAACAGGTACAGTAGTTCTTTGCTCATTATGGACAATATTTTGTGGCTTCGGTGCCAGAGGAAAATTAGACCAAAACATTCATTCCCAATGTGTGATTGAAAATCTGATATCCCATTTATCTCTTCTAAGCAGACTCTCCTTTTCAAAGCCTGGTGCTCAGTAAACCATAGTATCGCCGATATTGGCTCTTGCACGGCTGGCTATAAATCATTTTCACAATCTCTCAGTATTAAATTAGAACTTTGATCGCCTGAAAAGATTTTATGGATCAAGAAACTCCAGAAGGTAGACTGTTCAGACTTCTTTAAAAATCTTTTCACCTTTCACATATTAGATAGAAATATATTTGAATGTTTAATATATTGAAAGTATTTACTTTTATATTAACCTGTAAGTAAATCTGTCAGAAGAGGAATGTGGGAGCTGCCACTGATGACTTCTTTGTAGAAGAACAAGCTCCAGGGCTTTTATCCTTGCTCCACTACGAGGTGATTTTCTTACTGGAATTAGATGCATGCGGGTCAAGAGTCCTAACGTCAGTGGTTGAAAACTGATGAGAAGATTTTCTCAAAGAGACATTGTCATCAGACCATCTCAACAAAAAGTGTTCCCATAAGATTATATGTGCATTTAACATAATATATACATGTTCTCTACCTGAAAAAGCCCTGAGTCTGCTGCTGGGATTTATCATCTTGCATGTGATGCAGTGGCATATCATCCATGTGTGCAATATGTGGGGTGAATATGGGACCTGAGGGGGGTGGGGCCCACTGTGCTCTAACAAATTTTGCATACATACAGGAGATGTTGCCATTCCACCTGTGCTCCAAAATGTCTCCTCCCCAATACCAGACTGATCTGTGGGGGATTATACTGGGACAGATTGACCTTTGGGGAAAAAAGATTGTACTGGGGGACAGACTGACCTGAGGGGATTATTCTAGGGTACAGGATGACTTGGGGGGGATTATACTGGGGGACAGACAGACCTGGGGGATTGTACTAGGGGATAGACTGACCTTGGGGGGGGGACTATACTGGGGGACAGGTTAACCAGGAGGAAGGATTATACTGGAAGACAGACTGATTTAGGGCAGATTATACTGGGGGACAGACTGACCTGGGGCAGGATGTACTGGGGGACAGACTGACCTGGGGGGAGGATTGTATTAGGAGACAGACTGAATTAGGGGAGATTATACTGGGGCACAGACTGACCTGGGATGGAATGTACTGGGGGACAGACTGACCTGGGAAGTGCAGGATTGTACTGGGGAAAAGATTAACCTGGAGGGTGGAAAAGGATTATACTGGGCAATAGATTGACCTGGGAAAAAAGGATTAAACTGGGTACAGACTGATTTGGGGGGATTATACTGAGGGACAGACTGATCTTGGGGGGGGGATTATACTGGGGGCTGACTGACCATATTTGATTTAACCATGCCCCTTAAGCCTCTCCCACCTTTACAGCAATTTGGAAACACCAACTGTTCACTGCAGCATGCCATGCGTGCTACATTACTCTTTTACTTGGTGTGCCTAAAGGTGCCATTTGTTTCTTACAATCCTAGCAATACCCCTGGCACTATGAAAACCAAGCCCACTCTTCACTGTAGCACAGCATTTTTTTTTATCAAGCAACGGGGCCCAACTTAGGATCTTTCACACAGGCCCACTGATTTCATAACATGCCCCTGATGTGATGCCAGGTTTGGAGCTTTATAGTATTGCCCCACACACCTCCGCAGCATCTAAAGTGATGTATGGAGTTGAGACGAGGGGCAGAGGATCTGGGCCACAACAGAAAGTGATTAGATACTCTCAGAAGAAGTGAGGACTATGATGTGCAAGGAGGAACGGGGCTGTGCTGGGGAACTGCCTAATCATATTTTTGAGTAAGTTCAAAAGCATATTGTAATCTACTGTAATTAAAAAATGTTTATGAAACAGAGAAAAACACTGCAAGTAAATATGTAAAATACTTGAATTTTCTGTGATTTTGCTGCAAGTTGGTGATGGAGTCTCTTTAGTGAAACTATGCCATGCCCAAGCAGGGAAAAGCAACAGGTTCCATTTAAAATCTGTTTCCCCTTGCATATATTCTTTGCTTCCCTGCTAAGCCAATCAATACTTGTAGGTATAGTGAAGCATACTACTCTATACCTTCTTCTCACTCTTCAGTGCTGGTGCTAGGCAATTGGCCACACAGGCACTAGCACAATGACATGAAGGCCAGGAGAGAGTTCTTAGCTCTGAATAAGCCAGACCCCTGACCAACAGACTTGTATCCCCACACCTGACCAATAGATTTGTATCTCTGGACCTGACCCACAAACTTGTATCCCCACACCTGACCAATAGATTTGTATCTCCAAAGCTGACCCATAGACTTGTATCCTCACATCTGACCCACAGATTTGTATCTCCAGACCTGACCCACAGATTTGTATCACCACACCTGTTCTATAGATTTGTATCTCCAGACTTGACCTACAGACTTGCATCTCCAGATGTGACCCACAGACTTGTGTCTACAGTCCTGACCCACAGATTTGTGTGGCCACACCTAACCTTAAGACTGGTATTCCCAGACCTGACCCACAGACTTGTATCCCCACAACTGACCCATAGATTTGTATCCCAAGACTTGACCCACAGACTTGTATCCTCAGACTTCAGCTAGAGACTTGTATCCACAGACTTGACCCACAGACTTATATTTCCAGACCGGACCCACAGATTTGTGCCCACACCTAACTATCAGACTTACCTAACACCCCAGACCTAACCCACAGACTTGCATCCCTACACCTGATCTGACTTGCATCCCCAGTTTTGACCCACAGATTTGTATCTCCAGACCTGACCCACACACTTGCATCCCTTCTTCTGACCTGCAGACGTGTATCCCCAAGACGTAACTAACAGACTTCTATCCCAAGACCTGACTCACAAGCTTGCATCCCCTCATCTCATACTAAAGCTCTGCAAGGATGAAAACCCATATCTTCTGTATGTATTTCTTTGCTGTATTTTCATGTTGGACAGGAACTTAAACTTTTATGGTGCTGTTCACAAAATAGTTGTCACTTTGATGCAAATGCACAGCAGTTACACCATACAGTAACACACAGTGGCTGAGAAAAAGTGATGTATTATGCATTACTTTTAGATTGTCTAGGATAAATAAGAACACTATAATGTAAAAAGAGTTATAACTATTTTTAAAAGGCATTATGGGAGAAATCATCTGACCATTTCTGTCAGGCAGATATCTATTCATCGGCTACTGATGTGGTGTGGTCATGTCACCAAGCCATGCAGGTAAATACTTTGTAATTAAGATTATCCGTTCCACGAAAAGCAAATTAATTTAACCATTCAGAAGGGCCTGTACAGTTAACACGTCCACTTTAATTTTCAAATAGATTTTCATTTTCAGATGAGCAGTGTAATCAGAAGGGAATAGGTTAGACAAGTGATGGTAATAAGATTGCTTTTAAGCTTGCGCCTAAATCATTGCCATCTAATCGCACGGTAATCATCTAGCCGAGCAATTGAGCTTTCTTGGACAAGTTGTCTAATTTAAAATGCAATAAACTGGAATTTTATCAAGTTTGCTGAAATGCCTCCATTAATTGTCTGTCAATAACTATTAATCACAGCTGATTGTTAAGGCTGTAATCTGTAGGGAGTGAGAAATGAATTAGGCTGCTAGTTTATTTCAGTGATGTATATGAGCCTTCTGCATGAACAAGCGGAGGCTAATGATGAAATTTGAAATGCTTAAATGTTTGCTATTGTTTTTCTTGCACAAAGTTGTCATTTTATCTTCATTTTTCTTTTCTGTTTTACCCAAACAAAATGATTTCATGTAAGCTTTGTTCTAAAAAATTCAAAATAGCATTTGTGATCAGGGGTAACTGTAACGGTATTTTGGAAGTAGTTGTAGCCATTTTACTATGAGTACAAATATTAACAATGGTGGTATCAGTAAAGACTGAGGTAGAAATTTTAGTGGCCAAGGCAGCTCTAATAGTCATAAAGTGTCAAATCCGTGCCCCAGTACTATTTTGTTCACCATGCCCAGGTGGAGGTTCAGGCCCATTTCCCAGAACTGGACAGGACATACCTAGGGAAAATACATTTCTCTGCTTCTATACCTCCTTAGCTCAGAGAGGCCACATCAGTTGAGGCAGAGGTAGCCAAGCAAGTGATCTGCAGTCACGCGAGATTCCCTCCACTGTTAGAACCAGCATTTGTATAGACGGGGTTAGTTCCTCTTTAATTGTAGCTCCTCCTTAGACATCAAGTTGTGTGTCATGGTTGCCTTTTTAAAGGAGGAGCTAAGGGGGTGGAGACAGACTGGTGTCAAAGAAGGAAGGATATCTGAGAAAATATTGCATGCTGGAAAGAACTACTATGCTTAGGCCTTGGAGTGGGGACTAAGACAAGGACTGTTATTTCTTGTCTGAGTACTGCAATTCTTCCTCCCTCCATTGTTCACTGATATGGCTCTGTGAACTAATCTTTATTGCCATTATAAGGAAAATCTTACTATTGGATTGGACTGTTTTGCTAATATTATAATAAATAAAATAAGTACTTCTACAACCAGAAGCCTCTCTGTGATGTTCAAATAAAGTATTATAGAGTACAACCAATAGATAAGGAAGAAGAATTATTATGGGATTTTACTGGTGAATGCCTGGTCGGGTCAGGAGGGTGTGTTGATGGAGAAAAAGAGTTCCCCACCTGACAGTGAGAGAAAACCCCTCATGCATCACGCTTCAGGTGGCCTGAGCCCCCATGTCACATGGGTCCCTGGAGGACAGTTGGACTTCTGGAGCTTCTATCTGGACTACAGAAAACATAGGCCTGTGTTATAACTACTCTATGCATTAAGGATTTAAAGTGTACAAGGGGGGTGTGGCAAGACGGTCTGGGACCAACATTCATGCCTGTGAACAAGGTGTGGGTTTGGGCTGAGAATAAAGTAAGACACCCGTGAGACCCTGTATGTGGGTGGGCCTAGCTGCAGGAGCCATGGATAATAGCTGAAGTAGAGGCAGTCGTATATTGGCAACAGTTGGCAGGTAGTAGTGCTACTGGTAGTAGTAGTAGTATTAGTAAGTGTTTTATAACTGAAACTAACTTTTGTAGTAATAGTATTAAAGGCCTTAGGGTTGCTGGTAATTTTAGTAGAGCTAGTGGTAGTTTTGTATTACTTTTAGTAGTGGTGGTAGTGCAAGTAATAACAGAGATAGCTATGGTTGTGGTAATTAAGATGTAGTAGTAGTGGTGGTAGTAAAATTGGTACTGCTTGTAGTAGAGTTAGCAGTAGTATTATCCATAAACATAAAGGTGTCGGTGGTTTACTAATAACACTAAAGGTATTGGTAATGGTAGTAATGATGTCATACATTTCAGTGACTGAGCCCCATATAGTGTTTTCAGATGCTTCAGATACATTTATACAAAACAGGCACCCTCTCCATTAATATACAAATTGTCTTTCAGCTATAATTATTTTCAAGATTAGATTGTTTGCTCCTTGAGGGTTAGGAACAATTGTGGGTGAACAATGTATATATATTTGTAAAGAGCTGTGTAAATTGATGGCACTATATAAGTACCTGAAATAAATAAAATGATTAAAACAAAATTAGACGTCATAAAAGACATTCCAAGGCTGTGGGCAGAGAAACTGAAAGAGAACTTTTCCCACTCTGTATCTGTACACCTAGAAGCAAGCTCAGTGCTGGGACAAGGTCATCTAGTATCCAGGATAAAGATGACAAACTATGTTCCCCCCAATGTGTGAGTATCATGTTCCAGGAAAAATCCTCTCCCCCACAAAAATGAATCCAGCATTATTCTGCACTCTCACCCCCTAACCTAAGTATAAATTCCCTCTGCAAGCTAAAATTCTCCATGCAAAAATGTCCCCTCCTGCCAGTACAAATCCACCCTTCCAGCACAATTGCCCAATAACCCCCCCTGCCCCCCATTCTCCCCTCATAGCACCCCCCCCAAAAAAAAAACCCTCCAACCTCCTAGCACAAATCTTCTTCTCAAATTTCCCCTCCTAACACAAATACCCCAGCATCCCCCCTTCTAGCATAAATCTCCCCCTCCAATCCCCCATCCTAGCACAAATCCTCTACCCCCAAATTACCCTTCCTAGCACAAATCCACCTTGCTCAAATCCTCTCTCTTCCTAAATTTCCTCTTTTAGCACAAATCCCCTCGCATCCCTGCACAAATCCCAGCCATCCTGATCTGGCAGCAATCTTGTATCAACTCCTGTACTGAGGAGCACTGCTCTGACAGGAGGAAGGAGCTGGAGGGGGGAGAGCAGAGCTGGCACCTTCTCCTGGATTTCTCCTTCTCTCTGCCACTACTTCTGTAGAGAGATCACTGTCAGTACTCCTGCAGCAAGTTCTTGCCTATTCAGCGAAGGGAACGCTGTGGTGCCCCCCTCCATCCAGGGGTGGACTGACAACTCATGGGGCCCCGGGCAATAGGGGATCATGGGGCCCCCGTGTCCTCGCCCACACCCAAAAAAGCCTATAAAAAATGTACCAGGGGCATCTCATGGGGCCCCTACTGACCCCGAGTGCTCAAATGGTCAGTCCGCCCCTGCCTCCATCACATGAGTTCACTACACCAGGAGCAGCTCCCCTCTTGCCTCCCTTCCTCCCTTGTCCATATCTTGGCAGTACTGCTCTACTCGGCTAGCAGTTCAGTTTTAGGTGTATGGACACAGAGAGGGTGAACCCTACATACCCCACATACATGGTGTAAAATGCAAAAACTGTGCAGGGACAGTAGCAATGAAGAACCATCAGGAACCTCAGGGCAGCTATCTGAAATCTTTCAATATACCTGGAAATGTGTTACCTGGAAGCCCTGCTTCCCTAAGACACAGCCTATGTTAGTTATATCGAAATCAGGCCTTGGAATTTTCAACAGGTAAGGGCCACAAATATACATGAATGATGTCATAATGTTTAATCATCGACATAAGCACCGTAGTATTATCTACAACCTAGGTGTGCAAGTTTTGGGTCACAAACGAAAACCCTGATACATTTTTTGGGTTACAAGACAAGTTGTAAATAGTATTCCTGTAAAGGCATTGTTCTGTGGAACTAACTTCTGATGTAAAAAAACATCAGCAAGTGATATGTGGCTGCAGAAAAATTACAATAACAAAAAGAGGTTCATTCTACATCACAACTTTACAATACAGAAAAGAGATTGATTCTGCATCACAAAAATTCACATTCAATTTATTCTCTTATAAACACGTCTGTGAGTTAGGCAGCTGGTCTGAGTTACATCTGCAAATAAAACCTACCAAGATGGGAAAATAAAATTGTCTGTTTTTACTTGTCTTTAGCAGAAATAGGCTTTAAAGTTTTACATACCAATGCTGTCTAGATTTCTAGGAAACTGATAATTCAGAATTTCAGTGGCCCAGCCTTAAAGAATATGTAAGCCCAACATTTTATATTCCCAATATGCGCCTGTTGTACCATGTACTTGTATGAAAACGTGTGTGTGAAATCCCTGGTGTCCCTGCCAATCCCTCTGTTTCTATTAAAAACTGACCACACTGAGCATGAGAACACACCCCAGTCCATTCTCTAGCTATGCTGGGAACTCAGCCTGCTCTCCTCCAATGATCAGACTTGTCCTGAAATGCCCTCCCCCCACACAGCCTTTCACTGGGAAGATCAGTGTTCTGCTGTTTTTCCACCCCCAACTGAGGGTATGTGATCACTTACATATAGAGGGGGGGGGGGGGTAAAGGTTTATAGAATATTTTTTTTTATATCTCTACACAAATAGTTTGCCTATCATTTCTATATTAAACTGAATGGGTTGTTTTACAAGGTGAAGGTTTACAATTTCTTTAAACTAAAACTAGCAATATACTTATTCTCCAAAAGTAATTCATACACATCCACTACTTGATGGCCCTGTAATCACTTTTTCATGAAAGTGTGTTTTATTATTTTTGCTGCTTTCTTAATGTCCTCTAATGAGCTCCTGAACCTCTTTTTTTCCCCCTCACTTTTATCTTTTTGGAACAAGCAGTGCATATTAGATATGGTCAGGGTATCTGCTCCATGCACACGCCAAATGTTCTAATGACATAAAAAGTGTATGAATAATAGGTGTGAGGGCCTCAACACCATCTGCCAACCACATGTAATGATGAGAGTCATGCTGCAGATGTTGCAGATATCCTAACAGATATAATTTTTTTTTAAACACAGAAACCATCAAACGTATTTCCTAATGATACATCACAAGACACAGGATCAGAGATGTAGACTACTTGGTTATGTGCTACTGCCTTTAACTGATTGGACCATGGCAAACAAAGTTGTAAGGAGAGCGCTAATACAACCCCCACCACTCCCTGCAAGCCTTAGTTTTTTTGCTTGTGTCCTCAGGTCCTGTTCACTAAGCTCTGAGATAATTAAATATTTTTCTATGTGGATTAGACAAATCGGCATCTGGGCCTATAGTCTAAAGCAGGGTTTGTCAAGCAGGGTTCCTCTAGAGGTTGCTAAGGTTTCCTTGAGCAATAAGAAATTTCTGCCTCTCAGAAGAGTAACTGTATTTTGCTCTACAACCCAGAACCTTTTCACTGGAAGCGGTCTAGGTCAGGGTTCATCATCTCCCTCTTATCTGAAGAACCTCAGTCTTGGGCACATAGTCTACTGGAACAAAAGAACCCAGCACTCAACTCAGTGAGTGATTTTTTTTAAGCCATGGCTGCCCTTTATTATGATCCCCAAAGGACCTCCACTGCTGAGTCCGCCCTCCATGCTCTACAACAAGGTCTGCGGCCTGTGGAGGACTACATGGTGGAGTTCTGCAAATGGTCAGCGGATACTGGTTGGAATGACACAAAATTAAAGTACTAGTTCCATCTAGGCCTGTCCGAATCACTCAAGGATGAGTTAGCTAGGGTGGAAGCTCCCTCCTCTTTGGAGAACCTTATTCTGCTCTCTACCCAGTTGGATTGGCGACTATGGGAAAGACGTGCTGAGCGTACGTCGACCTTTCGACCCACATGGGTTCTGCCAAAGATTCCAGGATCAATGGCTCCTGCCCCTTCTCCGCAACCCATCAGTGCTTCTGAGGTAGAACCAATGCAAATTGGCCTTCTCCGACCTGCTCTAACCCCGGAAGAAAGACTACGCACCCAGCAAGGCAATCTATGTCTTTACTGTGGGGCCACGGGCCATTTCTTGTGAAACTGCCCAGTGCGACCAAGTAACTCAAGCCAGCCCCATCCTTCATACCTTCAGTTATCCAGATCTTTAACCACCCATGTTATTCTCCTCATATCATTGCAGGTGGCTGGAAGGGATGTCAAGTTACAGGCATTCGTTCACTCAGGAGCCTGTAGCTGTTTCTTGGACATCAAACTTGCCAAGGACTTACATATCCCTCTTCTGCCAAAGAAACAGAGAATTGATGTATTACTAGCAGATGGCACTACTCCGAGCTCAGGACCTGTCACCCAAAAAACCATTCCTGTCCTAGCAACAACTGACTCCAGCCATCAGGAGTTCATTTGTTTTGACGTCATCAGATCCCCCATGTTTCCAGCCATCCTAGGAATACCCTGGTTGCAAGCCCACAACCCACAGATCAATTGGCCCAAGAAGGAAATCATCTTTTCATCAGAATATTGTCTGCAGCACTGTGGTGCCCCTACACCCACCAATTCTTCTGTATGTCTCTCAGTCCAACCTTCACCAGACGCCAGTCAATCAGTTCCCTCTACTTCCTTGATGCGTTTGATAAAAAGAAGGCCGACACATTGCCTTCCCATTGGTCTTACGATTGCCCAGTTGAGTTACTTCCAGGGGCAGAAATACCATTTGGGCGAATTTTCCCATTGTCCAAGCTTGAACTGGAAGCCCTCCTGCATTACTTAGATGAGAACCTCGCCAAGGGATTCATCCGCCCCTCTTCCTCACCTGCCGGGGCAGGTATTTTATTTGTTGAAAAGAAAGATCAGTCTCTCAGACCTTGCATCGACTACAGAGAACTTAACAAAATTACCATTAAGAATCAGTATCCTCTTCCTCTTGTGCATGAGTTATTTCAGAGGTTCCGAACAGCCCGAATGTTCAATAAATTGGACTTACGGGGGGCCTACAATTTAGTCCGCATAAGAGAAGGCGATGAGTCGAAAACCACCTTCAGAACATGCTTTGGACATTTCGAGTACCTGGTGATGCCGTTTGGGCTATGTAATGCCACTGCTATATACTGCCAACGCTTTGTAAATGACATCTTTAGAGAATACCTTGATCTTTTTGTAATTGTCTACTTGGATGATATCCTAATTTTCTCTACCTCAGTGGAACTCCATAGAGATCATGTTAAGAAAGTACTAACCACTCTAAGGATTCATGGCTTGTACGCAAAGGCGGAGAAGTGCGAGTTCGAAAAGCAGTCCATCCAGTTCCTGGGGCTCGTAATTTCCACTGAGGGAATCTCCATGGACCCTCAGAAAGTATCTGCTATCCTGGAATGGCCTGCACCTTCAGACAGGAAAGGGGTCCAAAGTTTCGTAGGCTTCGCCAATTTCTATGGGAAATTTATTAAGGGCTTTTCAACCATCATTGCCCCTATTACTCAACTCACTCATCAGCATACACGTTTCTGCTGGAGCCAGGAAGCACAAATGGCGTTTGAGCAATTAAAAAGTCAGTTCACTTCTGCTCCTGTGTTACAACATCCATAACCAACACTTCCCTTAATCCTGGAGGTGGATGCATCTGAGGTTGCAACAGGAGCCGTGCTCTCTCAGATCCAGGGCCCAAAGTCTCTGCTTCACTCAATAGCCTTTTGCTCTAGAAAACTGAGTCAAGCCGAAAGGAACTATGATGTTGGTGATAGGGAACTTCTAGCGATCAAGATAGCTTTCGAAGAATGAAGATACCTCTTGGAAGGAGCTAGCCACCCAATTATGATTTTCACGGATCATAAAAATCTAGAATATCTAAGATCCGCCAAGCGCCTAAGACCTCGGCAAGCTAGATGGGCTCTATATTTCTCCAGATTTAATTTCCACATAACCTACCACCCAGGATCAAAGAATGGGAAGGCAGATGCTCTGTCCCGTATGTTCCCGGACCCAGTGGAGCTTTCCCCCCCCAACACCATTTTGTCGGCCCAAAATGTTTTGCTGATTCAACCCAACCTAAAGTCTTTGATCAAACAAGCCTCTGCACTATGTTCTGAACCCGAACAAGACTCGTTAAGAAGGCAGGATGGTCTTCTTTGGCACCAGGATAAGATCTTTGTACCCCAAGAGGTAAGATCTCAAGTGTCAGGGACCCCAGGCTGTACCGCAGCGCGCGAGTCCGCGCATGCGCGATATGCCGGGGCGCACTAGCTTGCGGGCACTAGGACCTGGGCGCCCGCGACGGCAACACCGGTCGCGCATGCGCACTCGCGATCTCGCGCCTGGCACCAATGAGAGAGCAGGGCGCCCTATTTAAACAGGCTCTGACTATGCTCAAATTGCCGTATGGTCTTTTCCTGTTATCCTGTGTTCCTGAGAGATTGCCTTGTTGCCGACCCTACCTGACCCTGATCCGTTGACTGTCTCCTGCTCTGATCCCTGGCTTGTCTGACCATTCTCCTGTCTTATCCTGTACGTTTGACCTCCTGTTGCTGAACCTGGCCTGTGACCTGTTGATCCTTCTGCCTGCCGCTTGGTACCGTTAAGCCTCCACCGTTACCGACCTGGCCTGTCTGACTTCGCCCAGTTTTGGTGCCAAACGGCCTTTATAAGGAGGCTCTTCACTCCCTCAAGTTGCTGGATGATCTCTAACTCCCCATACCTTGTTCCTGTTTCCTGTGTTATTGTGACCTGTGACTTCCTGATACCGACTCGGCTTGCTCTTGGACCTGTCTACTCTGCTTTACCCCTGATCTGACCTCCGCTTGGCTAATGGATACTCTCTCGCTCCTCTGTGTATGACCTCGGCTATCCCATCTGATTACGTCTGCTCTGATTCCCACCTGGTACCTGACCATGGCTTGAACCAACTATCCAGTAATCCTCTATTCCCGGAAGGGCTTGCATACCACACACAAGCGCCATCTGTCTGCACACCTCATCTTCGTGCATCAGCTGTGCTCCTGGGTGGATCACCAACAAGCACTCCTACAGGCGACCTGTGCCACTTTGGGCCTGATTCCCGCTGTCCCACTCTCAGGGGAGTCTGGAACTTAGCCGCAAGGGAAGCCCTCTCTCCATTGGCCTTCATCACCAGGTACCTGATATGGATGTTCATGCCTCATCAGAGTCAGCTTTGGTTATAAGGTTCTTCTTCTACTCTCTGAGTTTTGTTGAGTCCTTCTTTTCAACCATTACTTTTGATGGGCCTGTTGGCTTGTTTGCTGTTCTACTCACTCCTGTATTGCTTTTAGACATTCCAGTAGTTCAATTCTCTGATCCTATGTTCTGTGATGTACAATTAAAGTGTTACTAAACCCAGAACCCTGCATTCACTATACCTGGTCTCCCACAGTACACACAACTTGAAAATGCAATTATTTTAGTAAATATAAACTGTTAAATTCCTTTTCTCATCAGCAGTTAGAGCAGTCTTGTGACTTCAGCAGAGCACTGGTTAAAGCTTGTAGGAGGAGTTTTCTTTCTGCTCTAGGAGGATGTGAAACCTCTGACCCTCTGTCTGGACAGTGCTGTTTGGCCTTGTGCTGATCACATGCACTCTCCCAAGGAAAAAAACCCTCTGTAGCAATACACACCAAACTGAGCATGTGCATGTGACCACAGGTTCAGTCTGTATCAGGTGGTAATTTCAACAAGAGGAGGGGCAAAGAAGAAAGGATCAAACAGCCTTTTTACAGAATGCAGAGGAATAACCCCTTAGGTTCCACAGTGAGTATAGCAAGCAGGCTTTACTGCATATACAGACTGATTTTTACTGTTGTGGGTTTAGTAACCCTTTAAGAAAATAGGATTTGTGTCCTACCTGCAAATCCTTTTCTTGGATTACATCACAGAACACAGGTCTGCCCCCTCTGTTCTTACGATTCATTCCTTATTGCTTGCTAAAAGACTGAAGCTTGCTAGCCCTGGTAGGGCTTATATAGGGATGTCCTGTCTCTGATCCTGTGTCAGGTGATGAACTCCAAGAAAAGGATTTTACAGGTAGGACAAAAATCCTATTTTTTTAAATGAACATAAGAGTCCAGAACACTGTGCACAGGGACATGCACCTGCATCACTTTCAGATTGGGGCCAGCAGCTGTGTCCATGCAGCTTGTACATCACAGTAGACAGGAATTGGACTGTCTGCATGAGGATATGCATCCTGTGAGAATGAAGATGGTTCTTCGCAAGGATGTATGCATAAGTATGCCCGTGTGAATGAGACCTAAAAATATAGAAATGAGGATTACAATAACATTTGCCATATCATTTTCCCAAGGTAATAAATTAAAGACTAACATCCAGGGAGGCATCATCTAAGTGCAGAGGTTTATTATGGAAGGCATAAAAGGGTTAAAATGCACTCACTGCATGGAAGGGCTTAAGTAGCATATTGTTTTGGTTTGACAAAGGGGAGGTCCTTTAAGCCCTGAAATGCATAACCATGCCCATTACACGTGACGTGTGACGCCACAGTTGAAACCATCCAATTACAGCTGAGTGGAACTGTGCCTAGTGCAGCTGGCTGACACTTCCCCAACGCTTCCCATCCACATCTCTCCCAGCTTATGTCCCAGAATGACAGCGTCCTCACACCAGCAGCTTTCTTGGTGCAGCTCTGCATTTTCTAGCCACATCCCTGATGACCTCTGCAACATGGCTCCTGAGTTGGGTGATACTCTATGTTGTTTAACCCCTTCCATGCAATGAGCACATTTTAACCCTTTTATTTCTTCCACAATAAACCTCTGCAGTTAGATGCTGGCGCCCTCTCCTGTTTGCCTTTTATATGTGCCATGGGTGACTCAAAACCCTATCAGAGGAGCTGCAAATATCTACTGTTCTTAAAGAGACCCTTACGTACATTTTTTTACCCAATTCCTAACCATAACATAATATCTATCAACATAGCGCTATCTTCTTTCTTTGTTTCTTTCCCAAGGTAATGCTGACTATTTAAAGTGATAATAACCCCCCCACCAATGTAATATATTTCAGTTTACTAATCCTTGAATGTGATGGCTGCATTAGTTTTTAATTTTTATGGGTTTTTTTCCCTTTTATTTCCACCTGGTGATCTGGCCAGTGACACAGAGTGGAGGAGCAACGGAGTTTCCCTTGGAGAGCAGCATTGTCTTGGTGAGGGTAGTGTTAGATGGCCTAGTAAATTTAGATGGACTTTACATCAGTGAATAACAAATTATAGCCTAACATCAGGTAACACTTTTTAAGCAGTTACAGAAACAGTTTTTTTTTCTTTTGGGATAAAGGTTTTAACTAAATGAATAAAAGCTGTCCATTGTAATCAACCCTGTCAGCGTTAAATGGTTTGTCTCAACCCTCTAACTGCCACATTTACTGTGTGGCCTGTTCTGTTAAAGGAAGTTGCAGGGGCAAATCAGAAAAATGAATGCTTTGTTAATGCTAGTGACAGACTGCATCGTATATGTCATTTTTAATTTTGCCTTCGGTATGATTTTTAACCATCATGTTCACATCACAAACTTGCCAAAATCAACCCTAACTCCCCCTACAAAGGATGAAGCCTCCCCACCCAGTCAGGTGTGTGTGTGTGTTTCTGTATGTGTAAGGCTACGTTCACACTAGCGCTGTGTGCAGGCGGCAGAGAGGCGTTTGGGAAGCGTTTTTACCGCTTCCCAAATGCCTCTGCCAATTCTGCACATTACAGCACATGGTGCTGTTCCAACGGGAGCGTTTGCGTCGCGTTGCGTCGCGGCAAAACGGACGCCTCTGGACGAGTCAGGAGGCGTTGAAGCCTCCTATTCTCGTCTATGGTGCCGCTCCGCAAACGCCCGGCCGGCGTTTGCGGTGCAGTTGCGACGCGGTTGCGGGGCGTTTGCGGAGCGGTAACACCAATCAAACTGCATTATAGGCGTTTGTGGGGCGTTATTAACGCTCGGCAAACGCCTAGCAACCGCCGCTAAACCGCGCATGCGGCATGTGCAGAGCGTTTGCCGAGCGTTAAAAAACGCTCTGCAAACGCCGGACCAACGCTTGCCAAACGCTATAGGGGCGTTTGGCAAGCGTTGGCAAAACAGCCAAGTGTGAACGAGCCCTTAGTCTATTGTAGCTGTCAGCCTTTTTTCTGAAGCCTGCATAAAACAAATGACAGATGAAATTTGGCTGGATGTTATGGGCAAAATAAACCATATAAAATACAAATTTGAAATGTACAACTCTATGTGACAGCTACATTAAAATTTAACTATAAAAGGACTTTGGGCTTTTTTCTCAACATGCATTATTTTTGTTGTTCTTCGTTATTCTGGGATTTTTTCCTAGGACAAACTGTTGAAAACAAGCCTGCCTGTTTTGACTTTATGGATTGCTTTCTTTTATAATAGGGCTGTGCCGCTGCTCAGCATGCCCTTAATCCTGCTGAGTGATCCATGGGAACATTGTCAATTCATAGCCTGAAAAGCCTCTCGCTGCTTGGGGATCCTATGGATTTTATATTGCTGTGATATGCTGTGCCTTCTGCAGATGCTTGGCACACTGCCAAAACACAACTTTCTTTTTTAGCTGGTAAATAGGGAGAATACTGTTCACATATTACAAAAGGCAGGGTTTTTACAAAACCAATTGTCAATATGTATTTGTGTGTAGCACTCCACACATGGATGGTTGAGGATGACCCCCTTGATGGCGTGGCAGGCTAGCATTTCACTACCAGGGTGGAAACCTTGACTTATTGAGGGATACAAAAGAAAGTTGAGCACCAATCATTGTAGTCTTTTTAAGGTTTTAAAGTTTATTTTGCTCAATACACTCTGGTGAGTTAGAGCACAGGAGACCCGAAATTAGAAACATAGCTCAGACCCTTTGTAGCAATGAATGTAGTTGGTTCTATAAGAACAGCCAGGGAAATCAAACACTCTAATGAGAGCAGTAAATGTCTGTACCCAAAGATCAATTTGAATCTTAATTTTTCTCTAAGTAAATTCTACACCCCTGACCCCGTGTGAGCAGTTATAGGTACCTTAGCAGAAGTATGAACATCTTTCAGTGTCCACAGGAACCAGCTTATATCGAGCTCTCCAGGACACTCTTCAGCCTAGAAGTCATCCCATAAGTCAGCCATCTTCCTGCTCTGTTCTTTCTGCTTCAGCAAGGCGACCTAGATTCCCTAGTGTTCTGTATATCACATCATTGTATTGAGTAGGGAGCCACCTATTGGGTGTTCACTGAAATTGCAGTTTATTCTTTTCTGAAACCTGAGCCATTTTAGCTTCCAGAGGAACACACCAGTGAAGGCTTTCTCTCTTTGATACCCATATGCTTGCAAGTTAATTCATTGTTTGATAAAATAATATATATATATATATATATATATTGCATTTAAATGTATTTAATGTGATTTGTAGGTAGCAGTTTGCAAGAAATATGTTTACTGTATGCATTTGTAAGAGACACGTTAACAAGCATATTGTAACTTCAGTTTATGTGGTTGTATTGCAGTTTTACAGAACTATTCACAGAAATAAATTCAGTTTGGGAATGAAACACAATGCTGCTTCTGTCAGTTTTGTTACCTAGCTGTCGGCTAACCGTTAGTAGGACAGCATACCTGAAATCAAGAAGATTCTTGTGATAATGGCCTTCCTACCAAGCAAAGGCAAAGAGGCTGAGACCCTTTTTACACTGGCACTATTTCCAGACCAAGCCTAAGAGGCAAAGACACCCTTCCCGCATGGGCTCCGTCCCCAGACAAAGCCTAGGATACAAAGACCCTTCTAGAAGGTCATTCTGAATATTTATCTCTCTATCAAGCATCACTGGAAAAAACCTCTGACTACTGCAGAACATGTAGGTAGGTGCAGCATGGTGCAGTGGATTACACAGAGTCCAGTTGCATAAGCAAGAACTAATAAAGGAAAGGCTCAACCCAACAGACAGCCCAGCGGGAGAGTTCCACCCTAGGAAACACTCACAGTTCTGTGTGACTTGAGAACACGCAGTTTTAGATGAACCAACCGCATCTATCTCAAAGGGAGGAATATGGCCTGGCTGGTCCAATCCCAATGGGGAGGCTTCTGAAAAAGGATGGTGTGTCCCTTTCCTGACCCTCATCAGGAACCTCTCCCTGCTGTTATCAGTTTCCCTGATGGACAGGTGCTCTTTCTCTCTCCTATCCTCTTCACAAAATGCGCACATAAAACTGGAGGCAGGCACTTAAAAAGGCTCTGCTGACCCAAGATGGCAACCAGGGGTCACCTGAAAGCAGCATAATCAACTGACTTGACTTCCTCTCAACCTGCAATACGGCTCCACTGAGCGCCACCTACAGTGAAGGAAACAGACTGCACCTGTCTGCAAACACTCAACAGCAGCAGGAAGAAGTAATCAGTGTCTAAAGAGTACAAGAAACCCCATGAATAAAGCAAAGTTCAGGGTGGCCACAGCCCAGCTGAAACACTAGATTTGTACTTGTGACACATAGCATACTTGTGTATGGTAGCTAGGTGCTTAGCCCTCTAGCCTTTTGCAGTTCCAGGATTGGATCTCACTGTGGTCAATGGTATACAAATACCAATACAATACAGTACTCTGCAATACAATGCTTTTTGGGAGCGGTGCATTAAATAAAATACCAGTGTGCTGCATCTTTCAAAACACTCCTACTGGAATAGTAACGTATGTAAAATGTGCCTAGAACACTCCAGACCTCACATGTAGTAGCATGCAAATTTGTCAAAGGGCCCCCTATTTAAAAATGAGGTTTATCCTTCTCTCCAATAAGCATTAATGGTCATTTTTTTATCACAATAGGATCGATGGGATGGGGGGAGGGGGATGGCACAGGGGTTTCTGTATACGGGCCTAGATTTTAGGATATAAAATAACTATATATATACTGTATGGTCTACATCACATGTGTCAACCACAAGGTCCATGGGCCAAATCCGGCCCTCCAAGCCATTTCATGTGGCCCTCACACCTCTCCTGCAGCTGCAACATCCCCCTCATCTCTGCCAACCCACCTTGTTTCAGCAGTCGGCAGCAGAGGGGAGGACAGAACACCTCGTACAGATCCCTCGACTCTCTGTGCCACTGCAGCACCCCCTCGTTTCCACCTCCGCTGGGCCTCATCATTCAGCAGACTCCAGCAGCTGACTCTAGCTATTCTCTGATCCTCCACCCCCAGTTTCTTTGTAGAAACAGCACAAAGTAAGAGGGTGCACTGTGATGTAAGGGAGGGTGGCAGACACTTGATGTCTGATGGTGGGGGGCTCTTGACATCAGATATAAGGGGGGGTGAGGTGCTCTGGACATCTAGTCTTAACCATAAGGCTGATGTGGCCCCACAATGAAATTGAGTTTGGCACCACTGGTCTACATGGGCTTCTATACTTAAATGCCCATACAATGCATTAAAAAAAGATTCCAACACTTTGTGTTATTATCATGAGATAAAAGTACAAATGGAGTTGTGTGCTAGGAGTGCACAGGGAGTGTGGTCTAAATACACAACCTCAGAGTGCTGCGGACGCATATGTACAGCAGCTGAACGTTAAGGCCCACTCTACCTGCTGCTGCATATGCGCATTCTGCGGTCAGTAATCAGAGAGCTCCTGACACCTTTTTAAAAATCTATTTTCACTTATTATGCCATTTACTGTACATGTTGAGTTCCTACAGTTACAGCTGAATTCTAATTTTCTGCTAATGATTCACTGCATACATGCTAACTCCATGACCCGCAATATTCTAATCTTCCAGTAAATCAATGCACCAACACAGTTCCATGGAAACTGTAACATTTACCTACCACAATATATACTGTACATATATACACAGTATATGTATACTTATCACAGTGAAAGGGCTCTTGGTAGCAGGTATTTATCATTTGTCAAAAGGATCCTGTAACAATAGTAATATATGAAAAGGTCATTGCTGGTGCAGGTTTTAGTGTTTCACTACATGTTTTAGCACTAAACAATTAAAAACCTTACAGGCAGTGGAGAGTAAATCTGGCCATGTACTAGTAGATTTTGTTTTGTTTTAAGAACATTCATTTGATTTTCAATTCATTAGAGGGGTCAAATCAGTGTTTGTTATTTGACTGCAGTAATGAGAAAATTCAAATTGTTCTTGAACAAACAAAATTTTGAAGTACTTTTGAACGACATTCATCAAGTCATCAAATGTTCTGAAATGTCATGTACTATGTTCATTCAAAAATCTTCTAGTGTAAGACCAGCTTTATTCACATGCACATAAATAGTGAAGCAATGATAAGAATGACAACCTTAAGGGTTTGCGCATTGTTAAAAAAAAGTCAACAATGGAGGTTCCAGTGCTTCACCGTATTGACATAATTGCAAAAAACTATTTATATATACAGTATATATATATTTTATATTTATTTTATTTTTTTGGGGGGGGGGGGGGGCAAACTTCACTTGCACCTGGTACTTCCTGTGGCAGATTGAAAGATTTGGCCATACTGTCCTGGATGGGTGGAGGGTAACACAAATCAATATATTCCTAGAAAAAAAAAAAGGGGGTAGTATAATTCATCACAGTGGGAAGCTGTAAGAATTTGAAATACTTTTTATAGCAAGTCACTTAACAAAATCTTCAAGCTCGTCCTCCACCCTTCCTGCTGGGCAGCAGCAGCAGTGGTTCAGAAGCAGAGGAATAAGGCTTTAATAGTGTGCTGTGCATTGGAGGCTATGGGCTGCAGGCTTCAATATCCAGGCTGTTCTGGGTCAACAAGAGGAGAGCACGGGACTTTCCAGAGCAGCTCTGCAGAGATCTGGGCAGACAGTGCAGGGGAGCCACAGTGTGTGTACCTGCTGCTGTGTGTGCCTACAGTAGGAGAGAGCCTGCTGGGGAACCAGAGCTGTACGCTGTGTCCATAAAGGCTGAGGACTGAACTTTGTGAGAGACCTGATAGTGAAAGACATGATTGTGAGGACTGAGCTTTCTGAGACAAGTCACCAAGAGTATTGGCCTGGATCCCTTGCATACCCGGAGTGGTGAGTGGAACAATGGACCTTAACCCCTTACTGCCCACAAGTAATACCAATAGAGACTGATCCTTATCTAGCAGTCTATCAGCCTTTTATTTCAGACAACATTAAATAGATAGTTTCACGTGCACCACCTTACTGATAGGCCCCAAAGATAGCTGGCTAATACTGACAATTAGGCACCAGGTACTTTGTAGCCACCTGCAGGTGTACCCCTTGTCAGAGATGCGTACATCCACCCACTAAAGGGCTGTATGCGTAGTGAGCACACAAGGACATTTATTTTGTAGTTAACTGTCATAAGCTAGTGTTCACCTAATTAATTCAGCATCTTTAAATGTTCTCAGTTGCCTATCTACTGGTTTATGCCTTGTGTTAACTTGCCTTACTACAATATACTTACTTTATCTAACACCCAGCAGTCTGTGGCCTTTTTCATGAATACTGATATGATGTGGTAATATACTAATGTTTACGTTACACAAGTGTGAGCGGCCTTCAATCTATAACCAGATGTGTCAGTGGGGACTGTGCAGTTTAAGGAGTTGTGGCAGAACAGAGGACCCATCAAACCAAGCAGATTCTCTGGAAGTAGCAGTACATACATTATTTAGATTTTTAAGATAAGAAGCAAAAATAAATCTCGGCATTTGATAACAAGGCATGGCCAAAATTTGATATCCTTATTAGTGTTTTTTAGGGAGAAGTATTATTAACTCACAAAAGCTGGCCATAGATGGATAGACATTTTGACAGTTTCGATCATCAGTGAGTTGCCCTCCCGGTTTAACAGAAGTCCATCATCACACGGACTTCTGTAACACAGACAAATTGGAAAGCTTTTTTCGATAGACTGCAGTTGCTCACCAATGTATTCTGACACCAGTGGGAACTGCTGTCATAATACAATGCCCAGACTGGGGGATTCCTCCATCCACCTTGTTTGCATGGATGGATAAGACTGATGGGTTTTTTTACTTTCACTAAATTTTTATTGAAGTTTTGACAAAATATAACAAATAACCATCATCAGTTTCAAAAATTATTAATACAGGAAAAAAAGAGGATAAGGAGCCCATAATGAATTCAAAGGGGTGCACACAATCCGCAAGTGTCCAGCTATAACAACTATATTCAGGTAAAATCAAAGAACAATATTCATTATTCCCTATGTATCACTTTGTAATCTCCCAAAAAGGAAGCTCCCAGCACCAGATACCTCAGGTGCCTGCCTCAAATACTCCTTTGAAAGTGACAGACTACCAGAGAGAAAGGAGAAGTAGAAAAGAGATAGAAGAAGAAAAAGAGTCAGAAAAACAGGTCAGGAGCAAGAAGACCAAGTGACATACATCCCTCGTCCTCAAAGAGCAATTATAAAGAAACTTACATAAAAACTGCCCAGGGTTCCCATGTGCTTTCAAATCTAGCCACGGTATCATGAAGTACGCTAACAATCTTCTGCAAAATAATCCAGGTGATTTACTTCATTGCCTGGGTCACAGAAACAGAGGGCTGCTTCCAAACCCTAGCAATGGTCATCTTTGCCCCCCAGTAGATCAAAGAAAATCAAGCATTGTAAATGTTGAGGGGCATCCTTCACTGCTGCACTAAGCAGAGCCACTGAAGGGGTCTGAGGAATGGGAAGCTCTGTTGGGTTTTTTTATTACAAGTTTACCATGGCTCTGTTTTCTTTTTTTTTTTTTAACCTGTTCCTGCCAGATGTACTCATCTATGTGGCCACTGGGTGGGTGGCCACATAAATGTGTCCATATCAGGGGCGGACTGACCATTTGGAAACTCGGGCACTGTCCGAGGGCCCGGGGTCAGTAAGGGCCCCATGAGATGCCCCTGGTACCTTTTTCATAGGCTTTTTTGAGTTTGGGCAAGGACACAGGGGCCCCATGATCCCCTATTGCCCGGGGCCCCATGAGTTGTCAGTCCGCCCCTGGTCCATACATAACAGATTTCTGTGCTGAAAGCACAATCGCTGTGAGCTTTTAGCACAGTAACTAAAATTTCATGGGAAGCTCCCAATGCATGCTTGTAATTAGGAGCTTCCAATCATGTCACCGCTGTGGCAGCCAATCACAGCATCACATGATCGGAATGCCCGCCTTCACCTCCCAGCATGTAGATTCTCATAAAGAGCCAGGGGAGGAATATGGCAGGAAGGCATTGAAAAGTATCTTACCTTTTTTCAGGCTTCTTTTTTTGTACATTCCCTACCTTAAACTGATGTGCCTCACAGCTATTAGTGTAGAGCATGCAGCGCTGCTGTTTCTGATCACATGCAGGTTCCGCAGGACATAGCCAGTTGTTTGCTAGTGTTATCAATGTGCTCTCCTTTCCCTCTTCCTTTCTGATTCTGTCCATGAACATCTTACTGTTCAGTAACGCCATATACAGCTTAACCAATTCAATACCGGGCAATTTTACACCTTCTTGCCCAGGCCAGTTTTCAGGTTTCAGCGCTCTCACACTTTGAATGACAATTGCGCGGTCATACAACATTGTACCCAAACTAAAATTTTATCATTTTCTTCACACAACTAGTGCTTTCTTTTGGTGGTATTTAATCATCGCTGAGGTTTTTATTTTTTGCAAAATTAACAAAAAAAGTTTGCAAATAAATAATTGTTCTTCATAAATTTAGGCCGAGATGTATTCTGCTACATGTCTTTGGTGAACATAACCCAAATTAGGATGTATTTTTTAGTTTGTAGGAAAGTTATAGAGTTCACAAACTATGGTATAGATCTGAATATTGATCAATCCTGAAGTACTGACAGCCAATCTAATTTCTTGAGGTCCAAGAATGTCAGAATAGTACAGATATCCCCCAAATGACCCCTTTTTGCAGAGTAGACAGTCCGACGTACTTCATAAGAGTCATAGCAAGTTTTTTGAAGTTGTATTTTTTTGTCATAATTTTTCGGGAAATGAAAAAATAAAACAAATAATTTTCACTATTTTTTTTTACATACTGTCACCAGTGCAGTACAGCGTCATCATATAACTGGCATGGCGGTGATCAGGGACACTGACTGGTGACAGTGTGAAAAAAAATATATATATATATATATTTTTTTTTATTATTTTAAATTTTTTATTACATTTTATTTCTTTTTTTAAGATTTTTTTTTCATATTTCACTATGTCCAAAGTAGTACAATGTTACCATAGTAACATTGTACTACTTTGGGGAAGTGATCAGTTTTTTTTTTGTTTTTTTTTTTTACACAATTTGCTTATAGCAAAGAATTACTTTGCTATAAGCAAGCATTTACCTGAATGACATTGATTCACTCAGGGTTTTTTTTTGTGCTTAGCTGTGATTTGGCCACAGCTAATCACATGACATGCGCATGTGATTAGCTGTGACCATTCACAGCTAGACACTAGTATACAATGGATGGCATGAATGAAGCCATCCATTGTATACAAACTGTCATGTGACCTGCTGTGATTGATCACAGCAGGTCACATGGTACCTGCAATGGGGCCGATACTCAGATCTGTCATCGGCCATGTCCGAGGTACAGGGCCGGTGACAGATCACGCCGCTGCGTGGCTCTGCAAGTGCACGAACTGCGCATGTGCGGGAGTACGCCAAAGGGTGGCCTCCCGGAAAGCTAGTGCATTTTTCCGGACGCCATACGGCTATTAGCCGGGCGTCAAATGGTTAAACACATCCTTCCAATCTGTAATTTAAAGGATATGTGTTTTCTCAATTTAGCCCTTGAAGCCACATGAAAATGCCATTTTCCTGTTGTGCAACAGTACTTATTAAAATGCTGCTGTTGGTATATATCCTCCATAGCAGTTCCTGGCTTCCTATACTTTTGGACAACAGTGTATTAACCCTCAAACTGATAAGAGGCATGGAGGAGCTCAGCTATGAGGAAAGATTAAAGGAATTGAATTTATTCTCTCTTGAGAAGAGGAGATTAAAGGGGGATATGATCAACATGTATAAATACATCAGTGGTTCATATAGTGAACTCGGTGTAGAGTTATTCACCCTGAGATCATCACAGAGGACAAGGGGGCACTCTTTACGTCTGGAGGAAAAGAGATTTAACCATTTGCCTACTGGGCACTTTTACCCCCTTCCTGCCCAGGCCAAGTTTCAGCTTTCAGTGCTCTCACACTTTGAATGGCAAGTGCGCAATCATACAACACTGTACTCATATGAAATTTTTATAATTTTTTTGAGACAGCTAGAGCTTTTTTTGGTGGTATTTAATCACCTCTGGGTTTTTTATTTTTTGCTAAACAAACCAAAAACAACTAAAAATTTCGAAAATAAAAACTTTTTTCTTAGTTTCTGTTATAAAGTTTTCTAAATAAGTGATTTTTCTCATTGACTGATGTGCACTAATGAGGCTGCAGTGATGGGCACTGATAGGCGGCACTGATGAGCACTGATAAGGAGGCACTGGTAGGTGGCACTGATGGGCATTGACAGGCATCACTGATGGCCACTGAAAGGCAGCACTCGTATATGGCACTGATAGGTGGCACTGACTGGCACTGTTAGGCAGCACTGACTGGCACTGATAGGCGGCACTGACTGGCACTGATAGGTGGCACTGACTGGCAGCACTGATAGGCGGCAATGACTGGCACTGATAGGTGACACTAACTGGCAGTGATAGTTGGCACTGAAAGGCTGCTCAGATTGGCACTGATATGTGGCATTGATGTGCACTGATAGGCACTGATATGTGGCATTGATGTGGCACTGATGGGCACTGACAGGTGGCATTGATGGGATCTAACAGGTGGCATTGATGGACACAGACAGGTAGCACTGATGGGGCTACACTGATCATCAGGGCACTGATCCTCAGTGCCCTAATGATCAGTGTACATGTCCTCTCTGAGTAATGCCTATTACCGACTCTCCTCTCCTCATGATCTGAAGAGGAATGCCGATAACTGGCATTTCCTAATTTACATGCGATCAGCTGTGATTGGACACAGCTGATCACATGACAGAGCCAATGTCATCGGCTCTTTCCGCTGATTGGTGATCCTCTTTGTCCCAGGGACACAGTGCACCGGGGGTGGCGCACTCGTGGTTAGAGTGGGAGGACATCATATGATGTCCTCCCAGAACAAGAGAACCACCTCGCGTCCCTCATTTCCAAATATGGAAAGGTTTCTTCACAGTAAGAGCTGTGAAAATGTGGAATAGACTTCCTCAAGAGTTGGTTCTGGCCAGCTCAGTAGATTGCTCTAAAAAAGGAATGCTGGTGGGCAGAAGATGGTGGAATCTGAATCCTCGCAAGCCAAAAACAGTGAGTTGCCAGAGACTGTGTTGCTATTATTGTGGTGTGCCTGCAAGGAAAAGTGTATTGTTTTGTCTGCCTTAAAGAGACAGTACACCAAAAATTTTCGGAGAAACTGTGTTAAGAATCCATTGTGCAAAGATGGGTGCTGTTGCCCGTGGCAACAAAAAAGCAATCTGTGTGGCTGACTTCACACAGCCTATGTTGCCTGATGAGCATCTTGAGGACTTTCTCGCTGAATTTCAGAGTATGGCTTCATTCAAAGTGTGGCTTAGAGGTTGCTGGGCTGAATTGTTGAAGCCTTTTCTGCCAGCGAAGTTCCAGGAAGTGTACCATATGAAGGGTGAAGACCAGGATAACTATGACAGGTATAAAGCAGCAATCCAGTCTGCAGAGATCTGGGAAAGCTCTGCTGGGAGTGTGTGTGGTTTCCCATGGCAACAAGAGAAGAGGTGTCATCTGGATGGCAAAGCTGCAGTGAAGAGGTGGCTCATCATCCTCACAAAGGGAGCTGGTATGCCCGAGAGCCTGTGATGCCAAGGAGGGCATTTGTGGTATCATCTGGTGGCTGCATGGGATGATACACCCGGAGAAATGCCAAGGAAACTGGTAAGGTGGTTGCTAATAAAAATCTGAAAGAGACTGAGTTTAATATCAGTGAAGTGGTGGCAAGTCCCGTGAGGAGATCTGCTTCCAAGAAGGACTTGCTGCTGTGTAGTACCCGGTGTAGTGGGGAAACGTGGTTCAAAGTTAAAACCACAGCGAGACGGAGGACTGATATGGACTTGTTTTCATCCAGTCTTATGTGTAGCAGGGAGACAAGTGGTAAAACTGAATATAATGTGTTGCTTACTAATGTGTTTAAAAATTCTGAAGTAAATAATGGGTTAATGCAGCCTGCTAAGGCTGAAACAGCAGATGCCAATGATGTTAATGAAGTGCCATCAGTGCACGGTAGTGAAAAGGTGATATTGCAACCGGCTATGTCAAGGATGACGACTGAAAGATGTGTGCCACTGCCCCTATCAACTGTGATATCAACTGTGACAGGTGCAACAGAGGTGTCCCTGGAGACCTCACAGGAGCTTGTGGTGTTTGAGGTTTACCAGGACAACTGTGTTGGTGCGCCAATGGGCGAGTGTTGTTCTTACAAGCTGAAAAGTGAAGTATTGAATGTCCTACAGTCTCAAGCTGGAAATAAACTTAAACAGCCTAGAAATGTCAGAATTGGAGATGATTATTATGAGAAATTTGCCTCTGACAATGTTAAAGATGAAGGTTTGATATCTCCCATGGCAATCACATCATGGCCATCACAGAGGACAAGGGTGCACTCTTTACGTCTGGAGAAAAAAAAATTTACTCTCCAAACATGGAAAGGTTTCTTCACAGTAAGAGCTGTGAAAATGTGGAATAGACTCCCTCAAGAGTTGGTTTTGGCCAATTCTGTGGATTGCTTTAAAAAAGGCCTGGATTCTTTCTTGGATACACAGAATATAACTAGTTACTATTTATAGGTAAAGTTGATCCAGGGAATATCCGATTACCTCACAGGGGTTTAGGAAGGAATGTTTTCCCCTGCAGGGGCAAATTGGGTCATGTTTTGCTGGGTTTTTTGCCTTCCTATGGATCAACTGTAGGTGCAGCATTATAACTTTTTTTTTTTTTATTGGTTGAACTGGATGGACTATTGTCTTTTTTCAGCCAGACTAACTATGTAACTATGTATGTAACCACTGGTAGTGCTGCAGAGTTGTCTCTGGAAATTGAACAAGGACTTCTGGGGTTGGAGCCAGCGGTTGTCCAGGACAGCTCTGATACTGCAATAGTGGACCAGAAGGGGATGTTAGTTCAAATGGTATAACATGTGCTATCATGATCTGATGATATTACAACTGACAAGTATAATGTGTCAGTTGCTGTTGAGCACCTTGGTCCGTCTGTGCCTCCTTGGGTGGATGCAGGGCTGCAAAGCACCAGCGAGTGGAGCACGGACTGTGATGAGTGGCACAAGGATGTGTTTGCATTGATGGACAGTTTTGCATTGATGGACAGTATGTCCATGGGCAATATTGAGGTGAACACTATTGCCTACCGCAGGAACCCATGCCAAAAGGTAGAAGGGGTGGTAGAGAAACCCGTGGGAACCTGTTAAGGATTAAGTAGTGCTGGTGGAAGCACACCCGTAAAAAAGAGGTGGGCAGAATTCCCCGTTAGAGGCAAAAGACGTAAGATCAGAAAGGGTAAGACCCCTGTAGTGGTAGTTGGCACAAAGGTGCCTAAGTTGGTGTGTTTTTCCCTCCGGTGCGAAATGGGGGGGGGTAATATGTGGCAGGAGGAGGCCATGGCACTGTGTGATTAGGCAGTTTAGGCTAGATTTTGGAGGAAACAAGCACATTAATGAGCCAAGTATATATTTCCATCATATTGGAGCTGGGATCAGAGCTCAGGGCCCACCCTTCCAAGGGGGTCAGTCTGTAATGGGAACTGTGCTGCTATGCACTATACTGTCCAGGTCAGGACAGACCAAGGGCCCAAACCTGAGAGAGAGAAAGTCTGGGAAAGACGGAGCAGCTGGGCAGCTGCAGAAAAGATGAAGAGCTAAGGTACAGTGAGTCTGCATGAGCACTGTAAGTGTTTGATAGTCAGGAAGACCAAAACTACTAAGTAGAACAATAAAGCTTCCAAAAGAGCCAGGAAGCTGAATATTGTTTTTTCTTTATCTTATTGATGGCGAGAACCCCCTGCGTGGGAAAACCCCTGATGTCCATGTGAACTTTTGTGTTACTTTTAAATAAAAATGGCCAGAAAGAGCCCTAAAATAAATCTCTGGCATGGAGAAAATTCACAAATTCTACAAATAAGCTAAATAACCCCAAATCATAACAATGCCTAAATTAATTTAACCACTTGCCCTCCTGAGGATTTACCCCCATTCCTGACCAGGCCATTTTTTGCATTTTGACACTGCATTACTTTAACTGACAATTGCGCAGTGATGGAACGCTGCATCCAAATGAAATTTACGTCTTTTTTTCCCCATGAATAGAGCTTTTGTTTGGTGGTATTTGATCGCATGTGCCTTTTTTATCTTTTGCGCTATAAAAAAATAAGACTGACAATTTTGAGAAAAAAAACAATATTTGTTTACTTTTTGCTATTAAACATGTCCAGTAAAAAAATGAAAAATCAATTTCGTCATAAATTTAGGCCAAAATGTTTTCTGCTACATGTCTTTGCTAAAAAAAAATCCCAATATGTGTAAATTACTTGGTTTATGTGAAAGTTATAGCGTTTGGCAGTATAGATACTGGGATTTTTTAAATTTTTACTAGTAATGGCGGTGATCAGCGACTTATACCGGGACTGCGGCAGGCATTCTGACACTGGGGAGAACTGACTTGGTGTCACTGACATCCCCAGTGACACCAGTACAGTAATCAGTGCTAATAAAAAGCACTGACACTGTACTAATGACACTGGGCAGGAAGGGGTTAATATCTGGGGCAATCAAAGGGATAACTGTGTGCTGTTTTACTGTGTGCTTTGTGTGTGTGCTTCACTGTAGGCACACTGCTTTGCATGGCTCTGCAATGCAAAGCCATGCATAGCAGTGTGCAGGGGCTGACGGGAGAGAATTGTATTGTTTACTAACAGTTCTCTCCCTCTTTCAGTAATGATTGGTATGGGGGGGGGGGGGGTGATAGGAAAGGATATTTTCTTTCATCCCTTATTACTCAAGCATGCAAGTTTATGAGGGCACCGAGACTAACTTGTGTATTTGGTTAATAGGGTTGAGAGGCTCTGCCTGTCCTCTCAATGGACTGATGAGAATGTTCTGAAATACAGCTAAAAGTGTGTTAAACGTATCAAATGAAGTACCATGTCCTGAAGGGGGGGGAGGGGTGTCACTTTCTCTTATTTAAAAAATGTTCGGGGCGACCTGGGTCCTGAACAACATGGCTGCCAAACACAGCTTTTCCTGTGCCCAGTAAGTACTATTACACTGTCCACCGAAATGTTATGACAGATGTTTAAGCGTATATGTGATCAGCAGTGTTATAATCTCTCATCACACAAATGTCCTTTAATCTATGAAAAAAGTTCCAAACTGTTTCCCTATAGTCCAAATTTCCATGTTTACTATCAAAATACACAATAATGTCCATTATTTTATTTTGTATTATTATTATTATTATTATTACTATTATTATTATAAACAGTGGCAATAGACAGAGGTAAGTTCTGCAGCCTCAAGGGAAAGCCACTGTGAGGAACATGGAACTAGGAGTAATGATCCATACTCACATGCATTGACCTTCATTGCTCAACGCAATGACAAGTCAAAATGATTAATATTATTATACAGGATTTACATGGTGCCAATAGTTTGTGGATCGCTTTACAAAATGGAGGGAGACAATATATTTACAATACAAGTAAATGTAAGAAAGATCAGAGGGTTTTGCTCATTAAGTATGGGACAGAGTGCTGAGGGATTAGAACACCGGTTAAGTTTGTATTGCTACCTCTGTCCCCGTTAGGGGAATACAGAGCCTCTATTTGTTCTGTTTACCATTATCGTCAAAAGTGAAAGTTTTAATAAGGACAGTAGTAGAGGGGAAACCTTCCAATGGGGACACTAGTTTTGGTGGCCTGAGGTGCCCCAATGGATTCCTTTAATTTGCAGGGATTTCCTCTAATTTCCTGTTTGGCTGCAGGATGAAAAGTGAAGGTAAATCTCCCCAATGGGACACAGATGGCAAAAAAAAAAACCCACAGGGGTTACTATATAGAAAAAGTTAAAAAGTTTTTCCTATAGTCCCACCTTAATTAAAAAAAAACATAGGGTATCTGACACTCTACCCAGTTGCAGTTCTCAGGCCAGCAGCAGCAGTACCTTGGCTAATGCCCGCAGACCTCCTCTGCAGTGGGACAAGGGATCACCCCTTTTATATGAGGATACTATGATGCAGTCATCCCAGTAGTACTGAAAATGTCATCTTTTGGCTAAGACAACCTTTTCCTACCCAATTATGATAAGCTTTTTTCAAGCAAGCACTACCCCACAAAACTGCATGGTCAGTGGCCAGCATAAGTAGTAAGCAGCTGCAATGAGCATTCTCCACCATTCCTATAGAAGTGTTCTGCATTTTACAAGGCAATCCTTAATATGAATAGCCATCAAAGGTTAGGCAGAAGGGAATTTATGGGGGCTAATGGCAGCCTTTATACTGGGACTAAAACACCAAACCAGCCCGTTATTTAGACTGACACACTAATTCAACATTGATATTATCCAATCATTCCCATCATCATAACCTGCATTTCCCAACAACAGTAATCCTATTAATCATGTATGCTATATAAAAGTGAGAAAACATTCATTATTATTCAAGGGGATATTTCCACATGCACAAAATATCTTACCTTCTAGAAATATGAAATTTTTTCCTTCTACATTTTATTTTACTTAGATTCTTGCTTTACATTATATTTGTATTTTAGAGCATCATTAGTAATACAGTATATTAAACAAAATGAAACCAAGGCAGAGTGGGTCTAAAAGTGTGACATGCTGTAAAATCAGCTGTTTGCTGTTTCTCCCTGTTAAATGTAAAAACCTAAAGAGTCAGCCCCTGGTTTTGTATATATTTGGTTACTCAAAAAGCGAAATCTCCCTGTCATAGCTGTAAAAATTCAGGTTCAGCGAGCGCTTAAAATTGAAAAAGCGGCTAGAACACTAATAGGGAAACCATATAACCTTCTATAAAACCATATAAAAACATGTAGTGCAGCACTAAAATAATATTTGTAACACACAATATGAATGGACACTATACGTAGAAATTATTACGGCACGTGAATATGGATAATGTCCATATAACCATATAAATGTCAATACACCTGTTGAATTTAATTTTGGAATAATTTTCACTATTGTGGGGATTATAGTGACCATTCATATTGTGTGTTACAAATATTATTTTAGTGCTGCACTACATGTTTTTATATGGTTTTATAGAAGGTTATATGGTTTCCCTATTAGTGTTCTAGCCGCTTTTTCAATTTTAAACGCTCGCTGAACCTGAATTTTTACAGCTATGACAGGGAGATTTCGCTTTTTAGCGCTGCCCTGTCATAGTTATTGACTCTTTTCCTGTCCATCTGGTAATGTTGGAGGGGTTCGTGCTCACCTTTTTTTGTTCCAACTCCCCTTACTGCATTCTCTATAAAGTAAAATAAATCCAAAAGAGAGAGCTGACAACCATTACTATGGTCAGAGCAGGTGTGCTAAACCAGGAACCCAAGGTCAGACATCTCATAAAAGAGTCCCAAAGAGATATTAAAAACTGCCAGTTGGCTTAACTCAACAAAATCAAAAGTATGCCATAGATTATAGCCAAAGATGATATTTAGCAAACAACATACACCTATTAGTTACTGGTCTGAGAATCCTATCAAACCAGACATTTATTAATGCTAGTGCTACTTGGGGCGTGATTTGACTGTTCATGTGAGCAAACATCTATCATAAAAAGCAAAGCAAGTGAGCGCACCGTAGAACACAAAGCAGCTGGCATGAAAGGATGAACCCCTGTATCCTCAAATATAAAAAATTGTGAAATGCAGCGCTAGACTATGATAAAACAAAGGCACTAGATGCATAAATTAAAAAAATAAAGTGACCAATATAAAAGTGGGGCGCATAAAATTAAACGCTTAACTTGAACAATGTTCCATAAAGTGTCTCTCCATACGGTAGCGAGAAAGGTGATAATGAATATATATATAAATATATATTAAAGTGACAATGGTGAACAGTCCAGCATAAATATATACTTCAAGAGAGAAAAATGAAATTATATATACTTCAATGAGAAAATGAAAAAAACAACTCAAAAAGTCCAAATATGCTTTGTGATAAATCAGTGAAAGTGACTCCGTGCTTAGGAATTGCTGTGTGAATGCACTCAACAGAAGCGCATATTAAATGTGCATAATAATGTATCCAACTCTTCCACAGGTAGGGAAAACTTCCGTACATATGATCATAGTATGGAAATAGGAAAGTAACTCCACTGGCTTCTCACAGCATTACAGGGAAGACACCAAACATCACCACTGTCCTCTCAAAGCATTACAGGGATGGCTCAAAGGGTACCTCTCCACCATAGATCAAACAAGCCAAAACAATGTATTCCACCTTAGGAAGAATAGCTCACACAAACGAGCCACAACAGGAGTGCTAACAGTGTAGTATTTTTATTATATCAAAGAGTAAAAACATCCACGTGGATAATATAATGAAGAGACATGAAGCTGGCAGAAAACACTCACAAAAATGGCCGCTGGCCAGTGGTTGAGGTTTCTTGGCGAACTTCCTACATTTTGCCCAGGTTTCTCAGTAGACTTTGATGGTGGAGCATATAAAAGAATGAGGGCATCAGTGCTGCCAACTGAAAGGCTCAAGATGGGGATGTCCTGCATAAGACAAGCAGAGGGATATGGCAGATAAGCTAGGGAAATATCAAACACTGCAGTGAAAGAGCACCCATACAAACAGTTGTGGACGTTGGAAGTCCGCCCTGTGTAAGACAGAAAAATGATGAAGCATAGCTCAATCTTTATGTAGCTCCCTCCACTCATTCCTCTACAGAGCCTGTAAGTAACAGTACCATGTCCCCATTAGCCACACATAGGTGGGATGTTTTATCAGCTGCACACACATATGGTATCTCACTAACAAATCTCACAGAACTAAAGGCAAAAAAAGAGAAAATGTATCTAATCCGACATAATATGCAAAAAAAGGTTGGAGTGTGTCATGGCTCTGGGAGGTCGAGTTACTACTTTATAGGTGTTCTGGCTTATGTATGATATGCTTACTACTACTACTACAAAGCTCACCAATCACAAATATGGCTTGGAAAACATGAAAACTGTTTATGTAGAGATATCCTCCACATTATTGGGATGCCATGAAGCTAAATCTCCCACAGACTTTATTGAACAATGCCTGCTCTTCACTTTTAAAAGTTTTTTTAGCCAAATACAACACTGCCATACTAACTACCTGGATATTAATCGATTACTTTGAACCTTCAACATTCTGTATGCCATGCTGTACCTGGCATAAAAAGGGTTATCACATGACGTGAAACTTGCTTTTTCAAATCTCCCACAACAGTGACGGCCTTGCTAGACCACAATGAGTGCTAACTTAGATGTGGAGAAAGGAATAGCTAAATCTAATGTACCTGGCTATGTAAGCATTTCTGCAATAAAATACCTTGAAAGGGTGGGCACAATCATTGGACGTCTACTCACTTGAATAACTATGTTATTAATTGGCTACAGGATGCCCCTTTTTTGGGTACTGAATTTCTTAGGGCTCAAGCCAAATTTCGCATTTCCACTTTGGATTCCTGCACCTCCCCCCTATTTACTTTTAGGCTCACTAGCTCTCCTCCCCCCCATTCCACCTCAATGTTCACAACTATATATCAGTTTAACATTTGCATAGTCTGCCTCCAAGAAACACACCTGTCCATTGACACACTCCAGTGTCTAAAGAGTCAGAACTTTAAAAGTCTAATTTCAGTCTGAATACTCTAATTATTCCCATGGCATTAGTATATTCATATATAAATCCTTAGAGTCCTCCTGCATCCAGACACTGATAAATTTGGTAGGCATATAGTATATTCCTGCTGTACAGGTGGGAATCAATCTTGTGTGTCTTGGTGTCATGCTGTTCAAGTTGCTCTGGTTCCTGCCTATCCATCCATGTATTATTAGATATTATTAAGCGCAGGGGCAGACTGACAACGCATGGGGCCCCCGGGCAATAGGGGATCATGGGGCCCCTGTGTCCTTGCCCAAACTCAAAAAAGCCTATGAAAAAGGTACCAGGGGCATCTCATGGGGCCCCCTATTGACCCCGGGCCCTCGGGCAGTGCCCGAGTTTCCAAATGGTCAGTCTGCCCCTGATTAAGCATTTGTACCTGTGTATTCTCATATTTTGTGTGTGTTTGATCCTGTCTTTGTTTTCAGTGTTTTCCCCCTGGCTGTGCAGTTGTATTCCCTTTGCTCTCTGTCCCTGGATTCCTTCTTTCCCTGTTGCTGTGTGTGTCCTTCTCAGCATTGTTTCCTGTTGTTTGTTTGCCCTGCAGTCCCTTCCCTGCTTGCTGGTGACTCCTTAGATCCTGCAACTCTGACACACCACGGTTTGCGTGTGGTCACACTGTGCCTGTACCTGCAAGGTTTGGTACCCGGGTGCACCTGTTTAGTTGTTTGCACTGGCCCACTAAATCTTGAGTTACAGTCCCAGGTGGTTTTACCCTCTGATTGTGACATTTGGTTAATTTATATGTACCTCCACCATTTAATACAGAGGAACAAAGGTGTCTAGTTCAATTCATGGCCAATAAATCACACATTCTGGTTTATGTCTTTTTGAATTTCATAATTACTTAGACTCTAATTTAAAATAAGTAGATTGCACCTGGGTCTACCCTTTTAACAGGAGAGACATAATTCACTAGATATTTATTGGAAATATACCTGTGTAGCCCTCTTTTAAGGGGGGGGGGGGATTATGAGATGAAAAAGAGAGCCAGAACCTTTTCCAAGTGGAAGATTGGGTTTGATAATAAAGTTGGCAGTGCCTCCACCCAGGACAGGGTCTCTGTGAACAGAGGGGATTCTACAGTCAGGTCCATAAATATTGGGACATCGACACAATTCTAACATTTTTGGCTCTATACACCACCACAATGGATTTGAAATGAAACGAACAAGATGTGCTTTAACTGCAGACTGTCAGCTTTAATTTGAGGGTATTTACATCCAAATCAGGTGAACGGTGTAGGAATTACAACAATTTGCATATGTGCCTCCCACTTATTAAGGGACCAAAAGTAATGGGACAATTGGCTTCTCAGCTGTTCCATGGCCAGGTGTGTTATTCCCTCATTATCCCAATTACAATGGGCAGATAAAAGGTCCAGAGTTAATTTCAAGTGTGCTATTTGCATTTGGAATCTGTTGCTGTCAACTCTCAAGATGAGATCCAAAGAGCTGTCACTATCAGTGAAGCAAGCTATCATTAGGCTGAAAAAACAAAACAAACCCATCAGAGAGATAGCAAAAACATTAGGCATGGCCAAAACAACTGTTTGGAACATTCTTAAAAAGAATGAATGCACCGGTGAGCTCAGCAACACCAAAAGACCCGAAAGACCACGGAAAACAACTGTGGTGGATGACTGAAGAATTCTTTCCCTGGTGAAGAAAAACACCCTTCACAACAGTTGGCCAGATCAAGAACACTCTCCAGGAGGTAGGTGTATGTGTGTCAAAGTCAACAATCAAGAGAAGACTTCACCAGAGTGAATACAGAGGGTTCACCACAAGATGTAAACCATTGTTGAGCCTCAAAAACAGGAAGGCCAGATTAGAGTTTGCCAAACGACATCTAAAAAAGCCTTCACAGTTCTGGAACAACATCCTATGAACAGATGAGACCAATATCAACTTGTACCAGAGTGATGGGAAGAGAAGAGTATGGAGAAGGAAAGGAACTGCTCATGATCCTAAGCATACCACCTCATCAGTGAAGCATGGTGGTGGTAGTGTCATGGCGTGGGCATGTATGGCTGCCAATGGAACTGGTTCTCTTGTATTTATTGATGATGTGACTGCTGACAAAAGCAGCAGGATGAATTCTGAAGTGTTTCAGGCAATATTATCTGCTCATATTCAGCCAAATGCTTCACAACTCATTGGACGCTGCTTCACAGTGCAGATGAACAATGACCCAAAGCATACTGCAAAAGCAACCAAAGAGTTTTTTAAGGGAAAGAAGTGGAATGTTATGCAATGGCCAAGTCAATCACCTGACCTGAATCCGATTGAGCATGCATTTCAGTTGCTGAAGACAAAACTGAAGGGAAAATGCCCCAAGAACAAGCAGGAATTGAAGACAGTTGCAGTAGAGGCCTGGCAGAGCATCACCAGGGATGAAACCCAGCGTCTGGTGATGTCTCTACGTTCCAGACTTCAGGCTGTAATTGACTGCAAAGAATTTGCAACCAAGTATTAAAAAGTGAAAGTTTGATTTATGATTAATATTCTGTCCCATTACTTTTGGTCCCTTAATAAGTGGGAGGCACATATGCAAACTGTTGCAATTCCTACACCGTTCACCTGATTTTTATGTAAATACACTCAAATTAAAGCTGACAGTCTGCAGTTAAAGCGCATCTTGTTCATTTCATTTCAAATCCATTGTGGTGGTGTATAGAGCCAAAAATGTTAGAATTGTGTCGATGTCACAATATTTATGGACCTGACTGTATTTCTGGAAAATAATCAGTAATCTGAACAATGTAATTGGGAGATGAGCTACTGCAACTGGCATATAACATTAACCATTAGGTCAGCACAGTGGCTAGCAGCACTAGGGTCATCGGTTCGAATCCCAACCATGACACTACCTGCCTGGAGTTTGCATGTTCTCCTTGTGCCTGCATTGGTTTCCTCCGAGTACTCTGGTTTCCTTCCACACTTCAAAGACATGCTGGTAGGCTAATTGGCTCCTGTCTAAATTGGCCCTAGTATGTGTATGTATGAATGTGAGTTAGGGGCCATAGATTGTCAGCTCCTTGAGGGTAAGGGACTATACAATATACATGTGTAAAGTGTTGCATATATTGACAATGCTTTTAAGGTACCTGTAATAATTAAATAAATAGTATATACAGTTAAGTTCAAAATAATAGCAGTGTGTTGAAAAAAGTGAATAAAGCTCAAAATCCTTCTAATAGCTTTTATTTCCATACACACAAATGCATTGGGAACGCTACACATTCCATTCCAAATCAAAACATGAAGAAAAATATATCAAATTTGTGTTGTTCCTCTAAAAAAATTGAAAAAAAGTGAATATTAGACTGTTCAAAAAAAATAGCAGTGTTTGTATTCTTCTTTACAAACTCAAACATTCACTATATAAACTGAAAAATGTTTGAAGATTTTGCTTTCCTTTGAATCACTTAATGAATATTTAGTTGTATAAGCACTGTTTCTGAGAACTGCTGTACATCTGTGTTGCATGGAGTCAACCAACGTCTGGCACCTGTGAACAGGTATTCCAGCCCAGGATGATTGGACTACATTCCACAGTTCTTCTCTATTTCTTGGTTTTGCCTCAGAAACTGCATTTTTGATGTCACCCCACAAGTTTTCTATTAGATTAAGATCCGGGGATTGGGCTGGCCACTCCATAACGTCAATCTTGTTGGTCTGGAACCAAGATGTTGCACGTTTACTGGTGTGTTTGGGGTTGTTGTCTTGTTGGAACACCCATTTCAAGGGCATTTCCTCTTCAGCATAAGGCAGCATGACCTCTTCAAGTATTCTGATGTATTCAAACTGATCCATGATCCCTGGTATGTGATAAATAGGCCCAACACCGTAGTATGAGAAACATCCCCATATCATGATGCTTGCGCAACCATGCTTCACTGTCTTCACAGTGTACTGTGGCTTGAATTCAGTGTTTGGGGGTCGTCTGACAAACTGTCTCCGGCCACTAGACCCAAAAAGGCCAGTCAATGTGCTCTTTGGCAAATTGTAACCTCTTCAGCACATGTCTTTTTTTCAACAGTGGAACTTTGCGGGGGCTTCTTGCAGATAGCTTGGCTTCACATAGGCGTCTTTTAATTGTAACAGTACTCACAGGTAACTTTAGACCTTCTTTGATCTTCCTGGAGCTGATTGTTGGCTGAGTTCTTGCCATTTTGACTATTCTATCCATTCATATGGTAGTTTTTCGGTTTCTTCCACGTCTTTCCGGTTTTGTTTGCCATTTTAAAGCATTTGTGATCATTTTAGCTTAGCAGTCTATCATTTTCTGCACTTCTTTATATGTTTTCCCCTCTCCAATCAACTTTTTAATCAAGGTACGCTGTTCTTCTGAACAATGTCTGGAACGACCCATTTTCCTCAGAATTTCAGGGAGAAATGCACTGTAACCAGCATGTACAACATTTGCTGCCTTCCTTCATAAATAAGGGCAATAATTGTCACCTGTTTTTCAAAGAATGAATGACCTCATTAATAGAACTCCACACTGCTATTATTTTGAACATGCCCCTTTCAATTAGTGATTCAATTACACAGAATCAGCAGCATGCATGTCATGACTGTTGGGTCTGTTGGATTTCTATTACTCTACTACACCTGCTAGTAAATTATTTGCCATGTAGAAATATAATTTCTACCAAAAACAGTGATTGATCAGGTTAGTGATGTCTGACTGCTATTATTTTGAACACAACTGTAGATGCATATCAGTATAAAAATAATACAAGATTATATAAGAAGTGATTAATTATCAATAACATAGATCTAATGTACAAACAGGCAAAGGGCCCAATAGAAGTGCTGATGGAGTTGTGCTCATATACTTGGGTACATATCATTAATCATAGAAATACCTCCAGATAAATTTTGCAATAAAGTCCAGTTGCAGAGGCCCTGAGGATGATGGAGCATCTGTCTTTGTATTAGACACCTGCAGACAAGGTCTACAGTAACTGCGGTTGTCACTGGAACACAAAGTCAGCTTATCTACTCTGTGCTTTAGTCCCTCCCTAATAGTTTCTAATCATGCGACCACACCTCTAAGCCGATTGATCCCAACATGCCCACTGAAAGCCTAACCTGGCTCTGGCCTATGCTGGTTATCAAGCCCTAAGCAAAAAACAGCTAAAAAACCCAGACCAGAAGGGACAGGATTAACTAGAATAACAGCAGCTGCATATAAACTCTATTGCGATAAACAGGTTCACCTACCAATATACTGGAAGGTATTCTATCAGTCACAATGATTTAGACATGGACCCAGCAGCTGCAGTTAAACTCATAGATCATAGGAATACTTGCATAATAGTCTCCTCTAGTCCAGGATTTAGTAGTATAGAGAGGATATGTGGCTAAGACTTTCTCTCTCCATTTCTTCCTTCCAGGGTTTCAAAGCCAGCTTAGCAGGGACTGGAAGTGCTACATAATTATTTCTATGATAAGCAGCAATTACAAATACAGACAGCAGAGGGCAGCAGATCCCTACACCTGTTAGACACATGCAACACATCCCACCCCTTTGAGTGTTTCTTCCCCTGTTTTTTATGAATGGATCCATGTGGCGAATGCAGTGCTCGACCCTGCCCTTCTCACCAACTTGTGAAAAAGGACTGGCCAATCTCACATGCTCTTATGTAACAATGCGATTCTCAGCTGCACCATGCACAAAGATTTTTCCAGCTCACAGGACAACAATCTAGGTGCCAGTAGCCTGAGAGTGGTTGTCACTGGGTTACGTTACTAGGCAATTAACCCTTTATACTCCAAACTGCCACAAGATAGCTTTGGGCCTATCAACCCTTCATAATATTAGCAAGAACAAATATGAAAAATAAACATCTGTACACACACTATCACCACAGGTATATTCAGAGATTTATCACATACAGTAGAACTCTTCAGGATACAAGGATTCTTACATTTGCATTAAAAGCCTTAGAGACAGTTTTAACACTTTTCAAAATAGGGTTTAATAATGAAAAGGTCAAAATGGCTGGCAGACTTACTGACAGGGAGCGATCCGTGCGGGATGGATGGTTTGGGTAGCGTGAGGCGTAGTCAGGCAGGCCAGGTCAGCAATGTGCGGGCAGCGAGGTACCAGAGGAGTAAGGAGAGAATGGTTGGAGTCACAAGCCAGGTTCAGCAATTAGCGGGCAGCGCGGTACAAAGGATCAGGCAGAAGGATGGTCAGGCAAGCCAGGGGTTAATCAGGAGAAGTCAGCAGGGTCAGGTACAATGCAGAGGTCGGCAACGGAATAATCACTGGATCAGGAATCAGGAACAGAGCAGATAAGACCAAACGGCAATTTTGACATACCTCTGTTCTGTTTAAATAGCCCGCCCTGCTCTGTCATTGGTGCCAAGCGCGCCGCAGCCGCGCTCGTCCAGGTCCTGACGTCCGCTAGAGTGTGTCGGTGTTCTGCGCATGCGCCGCCCGGCGTGATGCTGCAGAACACCCACGCCCTGACACACCCTCACTTCTACTATCTCCCTACTACTACCCTCATCACCTCCTGCTGATGATTTATTCACCTGCTGACCCAAACACCAGGAAAGGAAGGCATGTGCACTCATATAGATCCCGCTCCCACCTTATTTTCCTCACCCTCCTTCTCCTAACCTCTGGGGATATCTCCCCAAACCCTGGTCCTCCAGTATCTCATCTCTACACCAGGCACCCTCCTTCCTCCAGAAATAGCCACTATCCACTCAATTTAATCTCTATCCACATGCTCCTAAAAACCACCCTCCCTTTTTCATGTGCACTCTGGAATGCCCGCTCTGTCTATAATAACCTCTGTCCATGACCTTTTTGTCTCCCGCTCCCTTAACGTAGTAGCAATTACAGAAACCTGGCTTCAAGGAGTGCTTCTCCTGCAGTACTTTCCTATGGAGGCCTTCTCTGGACTCACTCACCCAGACCCAGTGGTGTGAAAGGAGGTGGAGTTGGTTTGCTTCTATCCCCACTGAGCACCTTGCAAGTCCTCCATAGCCCTCCCTCTCTATCCTTCTCTTCTTTCGAGACTCACTGCATTTGGCTGTTTTCTACCATTTCTCTGAGGATTGCAGTGATCTACTGGCCTCCTGGATCAGTGTCCCACTTTCTTGATGACTTCTCTGCCTGGCTACCCTACTTTCTCTCCTCTGAAATACCCACTATCATTCTTGGAGATTTTAACATCCCCATTAATGTTAACAACCCAGCTACATCCCAACTCTTCAACCTAACCTCATCTTTTGCCTTAACACTATGGACACAGTCCTCCACTCACTCTGATGGAAATACATTAGACCTTGTTTTCTCCCAGCTTTGCACTCCCTACAACCTCACAAACACCCCCTTTCCTCTCTCTGATCACAATCTCATCACCTTCACAGTGTCCTCGTCTTCAAACACCTATCCCTCCAAGCAGCAAACAATTACCCGCAGCAACTTTCATAACTTAAACCCTTCTCTTTTACACTCTGCAACTGACCGCCTCTATGACAGAATCTCTGCCCTGACCTTGCCACTGCTGTCTACAGCAGTTCACTTTCATCCACACTAGACTCACTTGCTCCTCTAACTACACAAAGTATCAGGCCCTGACCATTACAACCATGGCAGACTGAGATCTTAAAAGTCATAGCCGTATTTCTCGGATCCCTTTCCTGTTGAGCGAGGGACGAGGCAGGGTTGCCCGCTGTCCCCGGCGCTCTTTGTCCTGGCGCTTGAGCCACTGGCTTTAGCGCTCCGGACCGATTGCAATATATCGGGGGTTCCATATGCGGGACAGGAGTTTAAGCTGAGCCTCTTTGCAGACGATGCCCTCTTGACCCTTACTAATCCTCTGACGACGCTTCCTAACTTGCAACGAGTTCTTGAGCGCTTCTCCTTGATTTCGGGTCTACGTATCAATTTGGCTAAAACCGTCGCTCTCAATATTACTTTGGCTTCAGATTTGGTTTCGCGCCTACAATCCCACTTCCCTTACCGGTGGGCTTCCTCTTCTCTGGAATACTTGGGCATTCGCTTGACCCCCACCTATGACTCCCTTTTTGCTGCGAATTATTATCCTTTGCTTAGCTCTTTATCTTCTCTTATGCATTCCTGGCAATTTCCGCACCTGTCTTGGATAGGACGGGTTCATTCAGTGAAAATGACCATTTTGCCGAAATTGTTATATTATTTTCGCACCCTCCCTGTGCGGGTTCCCCCTCACTTTCTTCGGTTGCTTCAGGCGAAGTTTATGCGTTTTATTTGGGCCGATAAACACCCCAGAGTCTCTAGAAACACGCTCTTTGCTCATAGACTCCAGGGTGGTCTTGGGGTACCCAATGTAACTAAGTATTATCAGGTGAGCCAGATTGCCCCGCTGTCTATTTTGCATGCTTCCTCCGATGTTCCTCTCTGGGTCCTGCTGGAACTACCTAATTGTGCCCCTATCGCACTGTCGACACTCCTATGGCTTCCCCCTGCCCTGCGCCCTATGGCGCTGAGTCCGATGTTGCTCCATGGCCTACAAGTCTGGGACTCGGTACGTTACTCCAGTGGCCTGATGTCACCCTTTTTGCCCTTGCTTCCAATCGTTAACAACCCTCTTTTCCCACCGGGTCTAGATCACCCGAGGGCATTCTCTTGGTGGGTGGCTCATGGTTTCTCACAGGTGCAACACTTTTTGACTTTTCGGTCCTTTCCCACCTGGAATGTCCTTCGGGAGTCTCGGGATGTTCCCCCAGCGGAATTTTTTCGGTACCTTCAATTGCGGCACTGGCTACTTTCGCTGAGGGCCACTTCTGCTTTCCCATATCAGAAATCTGCCTTTGAACGGCTTTGCCAGCAGCACCCGGGCGCCCCAGGCCTTATCTCCCTTCTTTACGCAGCTTTGAACAGACGCTCGTCTCACACTTCTCTTTCATATGTTGTTCAGTGGGAACGCGACCTGGGAGTGGCTGTGGATCCGGAGGACTGGAGTAGGGCCTGGTCACTCATAGCTAAATGTTCATTTAATACGACCACACTGGAAGCAGCCTACAAGGTGTTGTTCCGTTGGTACTGGGTTCCAGCTCGTCTGGCCCAGGCTAACCCTGCCTGTAGTGATCGATGTTTTCGGGGTTGTGGCCATCGCGGCGATGTACTGCATATCTGGTGGTCATGCCCGAGGTTGGTTCGTTTTTGGTCTCGTGTGTTTGGCCTCCTTTTCACTTTGTTCCATCTCTCTATACGCCGGGATGCTCGGTATGCTTTGCTTCATTGCCCCATACCAGGCCTCTTGGCTCGTCAGCAGCGGTTGGCTTCCTATTTAATTTTATCGGCTACTAGGACAATTGCTCAGGCCTGGAAGAGTCCGTCTGTACTTTTCCAGGGGGTGCGGGATCGTATGACTACTATGATGCTCAACGAACAGATGTCGAGCATATGCAACGACTCTCAACATAAATTTTTGAAAGTTTGGGAGCCGTGGTTGCAATACGCCTTTCCCACACTCCCCCCGACCAGTGTGGGGAGGTAATGGAGTTTGGTATTGGCGCTCGTGGACCCCTGTTCTTTGGTGTGGTTTTTTTTTTTTTTTTTTTTTCCCCTTTCTTCTCTGCTCTTCTTCTCTCCTTTTCTGTTTGTTTTGATGTGACAGTGGACAGTTGTCTTTAGTTGAGATAATCAAAGTCTCACTGATGTTATTGTAATCTATGTGCCATTGATAGCCCCTGCGTGGGCATACGTTTTGCCTTTTTAGAATTAGAGCGTTGTCTGCTCTATTTTGCCTTTTTTATTGGTGCAATTGATAGCCCCTGCGTGGACGTGTTTTGTTGCCTGTGTTTTATACTGTTTAAAATTAATAAAAACCATTGAAATACAAAAAAAAAAAAATAAAAGTCATAGCCATGCACTGGAGTGATTGTGGCGTAAAACCAAATCTCAGCAAGCATTCACCCTTTATAAATCTGCTTTCTTAACATACAATTCCTCCCTCCATGCTGCCAAACAAGCCTACTTTGTCACTCTTATTAATAGCTTGTCATCCAGTCCTCGTCATCTCTTCTCTACTTTTAACTCTCTACTTTCTCCACCTCCACCCAATACCTCACTCGCTGCTTACGAGATTGCAAATCATTTCAAAAACAAGATTAATACAATTCGTAGGGTCATTTCCGCTGCACAGACATCTATCCCACTTAGCATACCTTATACTAAACCTCCCTCAACACTTTCCTCTTTTTACCTTGCTACTACTGAAGAAGTTACTAAAGGTTTCTCAGAAGCCCGTCTCACCACATGCCCCCTGGATCCTGCCCCTTCACAACTACTACGGTCACCCTCTTCTTCTATCCTATGCTCCCTCACTCACATCTTCAATCTCTCCCTCTCTAATGGTGCCTTCCCCTCCCCTCTAAAGCATGCACACATCACTCCCATACTTAAAAAACCCTCCCTGGACTCTACCAACCTGAACAACTTAAGACCCATCTCCTTGCTGCCATTTACCTCTAAACTCTTAGAACGCTTAGTCTACAATCGCCTGAGCTCCTACCTCACTGACAACAACCTTCTTGACCCTTTACAGCCTGGCTTTCGCTCACTCCACTCCACTGAAACTGCCCTACTAAAACTCACTAATGATTTACTAACAGCTAAAACCAATGGCCACTACTCCGTACTCTTACTACTTGACCTCTGTGGCTTTTGATACTGTTGACCATCCCCTCCTCCTCATAAACTCCACTCTCTTGGCCTCCGAGACTCTGCTCTCTCCTGGTTCTCCTCCTACCTATCGCAGCGCTCCTTCAGCATTACCTATAACTCTGTCTCCTCCTCTCCACTTCCTCTTTCTGTAGGGGTCCCTCAAGGTTCTGTCCTTGGACCCCTTCTCTTCTCCATCTACACCTCCTCCCTTGGTCACTTAATAAACTCCTGCGGCTTTAAGTACCATCTCTATGCTGATGACACACAAATCTATCTTTCTACTCCTCACCTCACCCCTTCAGTCTCCTCTCGCATTACTAACCTACTAAGTGACATATCGGCCTGGATATCACTCCACTTCCTCAAACTCAATCTTTCTAAAACTGAGCTCATACTATTCCCTCCAGCCCGTACCCCCTCCCCTGACTTCTCCATCAAGGTAAATAATACAACTATCAGTCCCACCCCTCATGCCAGGGTACTAGGTGTAATCCTAGACTCCCGTCTGTCCTTTCAGCCCCAAATCTTGAAGACTTCACCTACGCAACATCTCCAAGATATGCCCATTCTTAACCTCTGAAACTACTAAGCAACTTATTTACTCCCTGGTTATCTCTAGACTTAACTATTGTAACTCCCTCCTTATTGGCCTACCTCATCGCAGGTTATCCCCTCTTCAGTCTATCATGAATGCTGCTGCCAGACTCCTCCACCTTACTAACCATTCCATATCTGCCATCCTTCTATGCCAATGCCTCCACTAGCTTCCCATTGCCTAACGAATAAAATTCAAAACATTAACAATCACATATAAAACCATTTATAACTCTCCTCCAAATTACATCACCAATATTGTCTCCAAATATCACCCAAACTGTCCTCTCCGCTCCTCCCACGACCTCCTGCTCTCTAGCTCCCTTGTGTCCTCCTTCCTTGCTTGTCTCCAGGACTTCTCCAGAGCCTCCCCCATCCTCTGGAACTCTCTAACCCAATCTGTCAGACTATCACCTACTCTGCCCACTTTTAGATGACCTCTGAAAACCTCTCTATTCAGGGAAGCCTATCCTGCTTTCAGCTAATAGCAGAATCTTCTATTTCTTCTACCAGTCCTTCCCCCACAGTTATTACCTTTTTGTGCCACCAGCCCCTTCCTCTTAGATTGTAAGCTCCAAGGAGCAGGGCTCTGCTAACCCTCTTGTATTGAACTGTATTGTTGCTGTATTGTCTCCCTTTATTTTGTAAAGTGCTGAGCAAACTGTTGGCGCTATATAAATCCTGTATAATAATAATAATAATAATTTTAAGGGTTCCTTCATGTTACAAAGTTGAGAAAGGCTAGACAGAAGGACAGCACACCAATATTCCTGAAAGAATATAAAATACTATTGAAGCAAGTAGATTTTGGATAATTATAATTATAACTAATTTAGTAAACCTACAAAAAATTCAGTCACGGCTCGAATTACCCTTTTAAGCCACTTTTGCTGATGCTTGCGATGTGAAGAATCACCTTTCAGCAGTGTATTAGCTGCATTTTCCACAATCCTTTGCCCTATAGCAACATGCTCAAGTTAATCTACAGGTACTTTATCAAGAACTGGAGTTCGCTATTTTTTTTCCCAAGTCTTGGAAAATGTCCAAGTATACTTAGTGGTACAAAGATGGAATCTTAATCTCGAAAAAGTTAGGACAGTGTAGTCCTAATAAAAAAACTAACCTACTTTCGATGGTGTTATATACTTGGTGTTTTTCCTATTAGGTGATAATAGCAGTTCAATTTTGAAGTACGTATTTTTTCCTTATATAAATGACAAAATTAAAATTATAGCAGAGTCCCTGGTTGATAATGCTGTAGATACAAAAATCTGTGTTTTGTGTAAACAATGAAACATTTTGAGAATTCACATTTTACTGACTCCTAGATTGTAAACTCGCTCCTAGATTGTAAGCTCGAAAGAGCAGGGCCCTCGATCCGCTCATGTTTTGCATTGTATTGGTATTGTTCTGTAACATGTTCTGTCCCCCTTTGTAATGTACAGTGCTGAACGAACCATTGGCGCTTTATAAATACTGTATAATAATAATAATAATATTAGCTGTTCCAAAATACTTTTCATCTTTCTTTAGTTCCTTTGAATTACACATTTTGATTTTGTTTAAGAACAGGCTGTATATCTATTTGAGCAATACACATGCCTCCTATATGGATAGCTTGTAATACTGGTATTTATGTTAAAGACAGCAGCTCACTGGGAATTATCAATATTTCATGTTTTATTTCCAGACTTCTAGATTTTGTGTTATGTTATTTGTGATCTCAGTGGTTATTGATTTCCATAAAATGTTGAGAACAAAAATGACATCACGCCATTCTACCCTCCTGCCTTCTTCCATGCACAGTAGTTTAACTCATATTCAAAGCAGAACTCCAGAAAGTTATAAAAGACATAGATTATTACAACAATCTATTATTTATAAACAATATATCATATAGGCATGCGCTAAAAATATATACAACACCAAATAATTAAGTGTCCATATTAAAACTGTGAAAATCCAAAAAAATCAATTTGAAATTCCATTGTGAACTGTGAGTGATCCACCACCAAATGAATTAAATAAACTCACCAGAGCTAAATGCTGATCAGATTATAGACCAGCACCAGCGCTTGTGCTCTGGGAGCGATGAATGCAACGATTTCCAAATATTAGATGAAATAAGTAATCAAATCCTGATGATCAGGTGATCCGCAATGAGTGGGGATCCTCGGTTCTCAGTTGCTGTGTATCGCTGTTTAAGCTGGTGTCTGTCTGGACACCCTTCTTGTGAGTGTATTGGAGATTCTAATAAATATATATTTTTATAAAAACGTATTGCACCATTATATTTCTTTCTTTTGTCCCTGAGTGCACCTTATACATTATGGAGAGATGGATTGGAAAGGAGAGATATAATATAAAACCTTTGGCTGCAGAATATTGCTTCTGATAGAGATATGCTGTTCTTTATGCCGACTGCCATTATTGATCATCAGGATTTGATTACTTATTTCATCTAATATTTGGAAATCGTTGCATTCATCGCTCCCAGAGCACAAGCGCTGGTGCTGGTCTATAATCTGATCAGCATTCAGCTCTGGTGAGTTTATTTAATTCATTTGGTGGTGGATCACTCACAGTTCACAATGGAATTTCAAATTGATTTTTTTGGATTTTCACAGTTTTAATATGGACACTTAATTATTTGGTTTTGTATATATTTTTAGCGCATGCCTATATGATATATTGTTTAAATTTGCCAAATTTATTACTTATAATTTTGGTGGGGTATTGCTGCTTTATACACAAGTTTTATATATTTTTCTTTGACACATATAGATTGGTGCTTTTTTCTATTTCTTGTTGTTGTGGCTATTATTTATAAAGCCTTAAAGTGAAATTAAAATTCAGAAAACATTTTTTGTAAAGTGGTCCCCTGCAGGTTTATGCCATAATGTGCTAGAATGTACCACATGCTAGCACATTATGTGAGAATTACTTGTAAAAAGATGTCCTCAAGCGCTGTACTGTCAAAGCTTAGGCACTTCCATCCTTTCAGGCTTCCCTCTAGGTTTGCTCTTTTTGACCAATTGAACAGTCAAGCCCCGATGACATCACTCCCACGCATGTGCATGTTAGTCACTTCATCATGACACAGAACGGGTGTTGTAAATGTACTCTAAGCTGCGCATGCACGGGTCACTGTCCATTACCTTTGACAGACAGGGAGAAACATTTATAACAGAAGAGACCATTAGGGTCTCTTCTGTCATACATTCCCTGTCTGTCAGTGTTTTTTATTTAATTTTGAGTTTAATACTGCTTTAAAATGCTTTTCAAATGCAAGCTGTGTAATCACTTGCAATCAATCTGGCATAAAGCTTGTGCAGTCCTTGTACAGCAGAGCTTACAATAAAAAAGGGTGAAGCAGTGCAAGGAGACACTCTGTTGTGCTGTAGTGCAAAGAGCATGCTAATAGGAAGAGATATCAACACAAAAAATGTATTCATTCCTTCTTTTTAACCTACCTTGACTACTGCAACTCCCTCCTCCATGGTCTACCTTTACACAAGCTGTCCCCACTTCAGGCTATTATGAATGTTGGTTCTAGACATATGCACCTTACTAACCGAACCATGACTGCTGTCCCCAGGGCCAGGACGAGGGTTCTCCAGATGTGGCACTGCTCTGGTGAAGCATCAGCTACAGTGGAGGAAGCAGACTGCACATGACTACAAGATACCTTATATGTATTTCATCTGTGTATTTAGCTGTTTGCCTGAAGTTTAGTTTTAATACCTCTGGACGTAGCACCATGTATCCAACATCAGAGCTTGACAAATTTTGCTTTGAATCTAGGAGCCAGCTAAAAACATTAGGAGCCAGGTGGGGGGGGGGGGGCAGCGTGACAGGTGGGGGGGCAGTGGAACAAGAGGAGGGCAACGCTCGGGAGAAGTGTGCACTGGAGGCTCTGCCTGGACTCTGAGGGATGGAGGTGACTTGTGAGGTCGTGGAACACTGGACTGAGCTCTGCACTATGAGGCCGGAGTGAGGAGCCAGCCGAGGACAGGAGGTGGGGAATGGGAGAGCACAAAGCAGTGTGGGCTGGTGGTTTTTGGTTGCTGTGGCAACCCGGCGCCTGGGATTTTTCGAGCCCTCTCCTACGATATATGTAAATAATATCATAGCAAAGCAACTCAAGAAGACTATCCATACTACACTGCTCGCAATGTAATTATATTACCAAAACTTTACTTACAGTTGCAAGAAAAAGTATGTGAACCCCTTGGGATTACGTGGAGTTTTGCATGAATTGGGCATAAAATGTGCTCTGAACGTTATCTAAGTCACAACAATAGAAGAACACCGTCTGCTGAACATAATACTACACAAACATTAGATGTTGCCATGGTTTAATTGCACATAACATGTAAACATTCACAGTGCAGGGAGGAAAAAGTATGTGAGGCCCTAGCTTAATGACTTCTTCCAGAGCTAATTGGAGCCAGGAGTGAGCCAACCTTGACTCCAATCAGTGTGATGATATTGGATGTGTTGCTGACAGCTGTCCTGCCCTTAAAAAACACACTCCTGTTTTGGGTTTACTGGTTTCAAGAAGCACTGTCTGATGTGAACCATGCCTCGCAGAAAAGAGCTCTCAGAAGACCTACGATCAAGAATTGTTGACTTGCATGAAGCTGTAAATGGTTACAAAATTATCTCCAAAAGCCTTTATGTTCATGTGTCCACGGTAAGACAGACTGTCTACAAATGGAGAAAGTTTAGCACTGTTGCTACTCTCCCTAGGCGTGGTCGTCCTGTAAAAATGACTGCAAGAGCACAGCGCAGAATGCTGCATGAGGTAAAGAAGAATCCCAGAGTGTCAGCTAAAGACCTACAGAAATCTCTGGCACATGCTAACATTTTTGTTGACACATCTACAATAAGGAAAACATTAAACAAGAATGGAGTACATGGGAGGACACCACGGAGGAAGCCATTGCTGTCCAAAAAGAATATTGCAGCACGTTTGAAGTTTGCAAAAGAGCACCTGGATGTTCCACAGCACTACTGGCAAAATATACTGTGGACAGATGAAACCAAGATTGAGTTGTTTGGGAAGAACACACAACACTATGTGTGGAGAAAAAAAGGCACAGCACACCAACATCAAAACCTCATCCCCACTGTAAAACATGGCAGAGGGAGCATCATGGTTTGGGGCTGCTTTGCTGCCTCAGGGCCTGGACAGATTGTTGTCATTGATGGGAAAATGAATTCCAGAGTTTATCAAGTATTTTGTAGGAAAACGTACGACCATCTGTCCGCCAACTGAAGCTCCACAGAGGATGGGTGATGCAACAGGACAATGACCCAAAGCATACAAGGAATTCAACAAAACAATGGCTGCAACAGCACAGAATACGCTTCTGGAGTGGCCCAGTCAGAGTCCTGACCTCAACCCGACTGAAATGCTGTGGCATGACCTTAAGAGAGCGATTCACACCAGACATCCCAAGAATATTGCTACACTGAAACAGTTTTGTGAAGAGGAGTGGTCCAAAATCACTCCAGATCGTTGTGCAGGTCTGATCTGCAACTACAGGAAACGTTTGGTTGAGGTTATTGCTGCCAAAGGAGGGTCAACCAGTTATTAAGTCCAAAGGTTCACATACTTTTTCCTCCCTGCACTGTGAATGTTTACATGTTATGTGCAATTAAACCATGGCAACATCTAATGTTTGTGTAGTATTATGTTCAGCAGACTGTGTTCTTCTATTGTTGTGACTTAGATGACGTTCAGAGCACATTTTATGCCCAATTCATGCAAAACTCCACGTAATCCCAAGGGGTTCACATACTTTTTCTTGCAACTGTATAGGGAGAAGATTATCTGTACACGTGCACTTATATAGTACATGGAAATTCAGTTGCAACAATTTTGCTGTACACATGCATACCTTGTATTTAAAACATTTTATTGAATCAGAAAAAAATGTATGTATATATTTGAAGTCTTATAATGTTCGGTCTTTCCATAATTCTATAATTCTAGCTTCATCATATGGCTACCTTTACACTGATGTTTTACTGGTGAGTTGTATGATCCATGATATGTTTTAGGAGATGGATCATACTGACATTTTTGTGGCACCTTTTCAAAAATAATGACAGGTGAAACACTGTAGGCTAATTTCCTGAGGGTATACAGATCTATCAGACTGTTTCGATCCGGAGAGGACACATGACAATCATTATGTTGAAGGGACATTTAACATAAGTGGTGCATAAAATAGTTGATGCATTCCCTGTGTAGACAAGCAAATATTATCGTTACTCAAGCAATCTCATAACACTTAAGACTGGACTTTATCATACCTACAGTAGCTTCATGCTTTTAACATATTATTAATAATTTACAAAAGTCATAATACCATTATCAGTCTGAATAAAGTGTATGTCAGAGCAAAAAAAAATATGACCAGTTTTTTGAGACAAACTCAAGCTTCCTCATACGGAATTGTTTTTGTACCTTTAAATTAATATTTTATTCAAAACACTAATGCACAACATTCCTGGGATATCTTGACACAATTCTACTTGAAATAACCCTCACAGCCCAGTCCTCATTTCCTATCTTTACCTAATATTGACCTTCCCTCATACACCTCAACCAAATGCTGTATGTCCAGAAATGGGAAGCAGACGTAGGTGTGCCATTAGGTGGTGAAATGTGGTCACAAGTATGGGATACCACCAAATATTGTACCCTAAATGCATTACAGACAAATTTTATATTTTTCTCAAGATGGTGCATAGCCCCAACAAGAGTCATGACAATTTTTCCAAGGTACTCCTCTATGTCTTTTTGTGGATGCATGGACATGTATGGATATTTGGTGGCAGTACCCAGTGGCCCATGCTTTGTGGACTAAAGTATATACTGTAGGCAAATAGCTATTATTCTAGATTGTGTGCCTAACCCTGACCAGCAAGAAGCACCACTAAGTCAGATAAACAAATTACATTTTTTCCTCTCAATTTAAGATAATGATATTGTCATCTCTACAGCCACTAAACAGACTATTGCCAAGGCATAAAGATCGCTGGTCCTACATTTTCATGAAGTGAAGAATAAGATTAATAACACCAAAACTGTTAGACAGACTGACCACCCTTGACAAGATTTGAGACCCTTGGATCAAACGCTTTCTCCTATCTACCTTTGACAAAGGTCTCCTAGAAATATTGTTTGTGAAGGTTTTTATACAGCTTTGCTTGCCCCAAGCAAATAGTATGTAACCCTCTACCCTTTCTTCCTTTTCCCTGTGTGCTACTGACCTCTATTCCTCCCTTCTCCTATCTTTCTACTCTAGTCCTCCTTCTATCTGCTAGAGTACAATCTAGTGAGCAGGACCATGGATAAGGGGGTACCACCAGTTCTCCTGTATGGGGCCCAGGATAGCAGGGGGGCCAAGGCAGCTGGGTAAATCCGATGTGGGCAGGGAGAGTGATCAATCTGGAGGGGGGCAATTACTGGAACCCATCCACTGTATTGCTCTCTCTGCAGCAGATGAAAGCTAGTTTCTTCTGCTCTCCTTCCAACTTTCAGCTGCTGCAGAGAGAGCCATACAGGGGATCAGTTCTAGTAATTGCCCCTAACCCAACTGCACCCATCACCCTCACTTTTCTCCTGCTTCCCAGGCTCCCCTGTGTGCCCCCACAGTGTTGCCAGCTTCCCTCCTCCCCTTCTGACCAGCAGCTGCAAGCACACAATAGGACCCTTCAGGATGGAGAGTGGAGGAAGGGTCCAGTAAATATGTCACATTTACCAGCCCCTTCCTTTCCTGAACAAACAAAATGAATGCTCGGTACTGATCACGCTCTGTGTTCATTCATACCTGAACCATAGTACAATGTGTTTTTTTTTCAGGTGGGGAGTCAGGTTGGCTGTATGGGGTCCCGGGGTTTCTGACAGCAGCCCTGGTAGTGAGTGTGACTTGAGACTTCCAATAGTGCCAACATTTGAAAATATATATGGAAAAAGTAATTATGGGTGTGCAGGACTTTGAGGGCAACTAATAACACTAAGGCAATAAATATAAACATTTTTTACATCTTTATTGAAATGATCTTAACAGAAAAATATAAAAACAGGTGTAGGCTGGAAGATTGCCAACAACACTTTCCTGAACATAGTTCAACCAATGTAAACAATTTAATCATCAACATTTTATTATCAATGTCCAAATTCTACCTGCTGTTTCTTGGTCTTTTCAATGATCAGGTATACTGGAATACAATTCGGCAAGGTTAGCCTTGTGACACATTCTCTGTCTCCTTATAGTTTGCGCGTCTGTTACTGGGAATGCAGTGCATGTTTACTCATTTATGTGTGCTAAGTATGTAATTGGAGTAGGCTGTTCTTTTATTGTGCCCAACCTTGTATCATGTTATGAGAACCCCAAAATATCTATGGAAAAGAAAAAAATAAACATGTGGAGTACATTTTTCAAATATATGCATACTTGCTCATTTTCTTTCTCTTTTAAAATGTTGTAAATACAGAAAAATATTTTTCAACTGACAGACATCCAGTGAGCTCCTAAATTTCATTGCACTCTACCTCTGCAGTCCAATGCACTGCTATTAGCCATACTCAGTTCATGGAGGGGTACGTCCTTATGTTATTTAGAGGGAGGTGTTCTATAGTTAAGTTTAGGAGTAATGAGTTTAATGTGACAACAGTGCTCCTGCACAGATACAGCACAGTGAGTTAGCGCTGTTATCCTAGGACAAGGAGTGTGTTCTGGCTGGATCACCAGTTGAAAATACAGGAATAAAGCCTAAAACAAAGAAAATGATTGGTAAGCTGCAATGTATAAAATGTTTTGTTCTCATATTTAGATTCATTTGTATTGCCGTGGGCAGTATGTATTTCAGTAGGGGACAGTGAGGCTGAGAGATCCTCTTCTCCAGCTCCTGCCTGCAGGTAGGCCCCTCTCCTGGGCCCCTTCCCAGGCTCCACACTCCAGCCTTCTCACTCCATCTTCTACCCAACACTAACCTGCTGCACAGGCTCTGCAATTGTTAAGGGTTGCCTTGGTCACCATGCTCAGCCTCCTTCCAGGGGATTGGCCAAGGTCCCTTAAACATGCAGATATGGGCCTCTTCCCCTCATCCACCCCTCTTCCAGAATGTTCTCTAGGTTTCTGGAAGGGTGGGAGGGCTCCAGAAGCCCTGACCTGTTAGAGCCTCCCAGTCTGTCCTGCCTCACTCACAAGCTGACTCATCCCAGTAGCACTCAGGCTCTGTCTAAAAAATGTGTTTCAGTATATTTTCAATATATATTCACATCCATTTCCATTTGTAGGTAAGTTTCAGGATGGTTTACATGGTTATGATTATATTCAAGCTGCCCAATGCACAAGTTATGGTCAACATGGCTGGTATGGGGTTAATGACTAAGAACTTTTGAGAGACTATATTACTGTCTGTGACCCCACTGGGGAGATTTATATGCTATGTTTTTCTGGAAAGTATTTGTACCAAGACAGAAAGTGAAGGGAAATTTAAAAGTATTTTTAACTGTCACCTTAACTGGGATATAAAGGAAATCTTCCAATGTGGACATTTGTTCCTGTAACAGCTTACTAAGAGGGGATTTCACTTACTTGTACATTTTTTTCTCCCTGTCCATTGTGTTCACACTACTGGAAGTGAAGACAGCTCTTCCCAATGAGACAAATATGGAAAAAAAAACAATTCCTAGTCAATGCAGAATGAAATAAAAACTTTGGCTTTAGATACGTTTCAAAAAAGTTTATTTCTTACATAACATAAAAACACTGCTTGTCATCTCCTTCAGGTGACCCAAATCCTAGGCAAAAAAGAAGTCATGGATTATAGAGAGCCTACCATTATAAATCAGACAAATCCTGTCTAATAGACTTGCAGAGGGAAAGATAATCAGCAAAGCACAATCAGAAGCAAAACCTGCATATACTATATAAACCTCCTTCCCTTGTACATATACAAAAAATTATGAGGCTAATAATAAACATGTTCCCTTTTTTCTAGAATCTCAGTTCTCTGATCAAAATTATTTAATTGTCCTCATTTTATATACTGGAATCCCATTTCGAATGTACAAAATGCCAGCCTTGTTCAACAAGCATTATATACAAGAAAAGTATTTTTTTTTATTATCAAGTCAGATATTTCACAGTTCTCACATTACTCCTGAAGAATAACCAATGGACAACTACTGTAATAAATGCTGCATTCTGATTACATTTCATTCTTGTTCTGGCATCTGTCCATTTTGTGATTACTCTCATATTATTTTTCCAGTATTGAGAATGGCAAAGTTCTTTACATTTTAAATTGATGCTTTTTTATTGTGGATGTTTTTAATACTTTCCCAAAATGAAGTAAAATGAATGAGAACAAACATTTTTTTTAAACTGTAGAATCTTTTTACATTTCTGCAAATAAACAACTAAGGTTAGTTAGGGATAACCACAAGATTTATTAGCAGGAAAAAAATATTTTCCAATATCAGGTTTTCTTCACCAAAACCAAAAATATAAATGTAGCAAATTAATTTATTGTAATTTGCAGTTACTGTTGGGAGCAGATTACTGTACTGTATCTACTAGACTGTGGATAGCCTGAATATGATGTGTTCTGCCTCCAGCAGGGAAATTCAGTGTTGTCCTGCCTGTAGTATTAAATAGTATTAAAATTGGCCACTAGATGGAGCCCAGAATAAAGTTACTGTTTCACAGAAAATAGAGACTCTTTAGCCTTGATAAAAACTCCTTCATTCTAAGAAAATTAAACCACTGCATCCTCCATTTTAAGAACTGAGGAAAATGACCAGCCATAATTCTCTGCTACATGTGCCGTGGACTGATCTTACATCCCTTACAGGCAGCATCGCTGGTGAGCATGGACTTATTGCCATCTAAAATTTAATCGTGTAATTGTGGTTGTATATTTCATATATTAATTATGTACTTTCATTTTGTTTTTTCCTAATAGTTTCACTCACCCTGTTTTGTTAAAAAAGCTTCAAGATTACATTCAGTCTGGCTTATTGCAGAATAGGCAGGTTTAGCTGCATGTCAGGTTACACACAGGAAAACGTAATGAAGTCAGAACATACTCCATAATTTGACCACCTTCCGTTAAGCTCTATGCACAAAACATATGCAGTGGTGTTTTAGCACATACAGACCAATATGCATTTTTTCTTCAGACAGAAGCGGTCAAGTAAGCAGAATGTTCTTGGTAAATGTCCCTGCATAACCTGCATTCTATAACTCATAGAAGCATGTTTTCAATTAAAGATTTGATCCAATATATAAAAAAGTAAACAAAAATGTAAACTATTATAGTTTTCCCTTAAAGTAGAATCAAGGGTAAAAGTTTTTCTTGCACTATTATAGTTTTCCCTTAAAATAGAACCAAGGCTAAATGTTTTAATTTTTTTTTTTGGATAGAAAATTGGAGGGTTGTAACCAATCATTTTTTTTTTGCCATCTGTGTCCCATTGAGGAGATTTCCCTTCACTTCATGTCCTAAAGCCAAAGCAGGAAGCAAGTGCAAATCCCTCCATTGTGATTAATGCCTGGTTGTCGCCAGAATTTGTGTCCCCATGGGAAGATTTCCCCTCTATTCCTGTTCTGGGGACAAACCAAAAGGGTGATTCTCCTTAACCCCTTCCTGCCGACCACCTCCCAGCCCTTTAAGAGATCTAAAAGCCAGGAGACGGAGGTGGGCATTCCGGTCATGTGACTGCTGTCATAGAGGTCACATGATCAGAAAGCTCTTGATATGTAATTTACCAATCTCTGCTGGCTACTGTGCTGGGAACGTGCAGGGAGTGTGCTCTCAGCATGGTAAGTTGTATACGTATAGTCGGCTGAAAGTTATTAGCAAGGATACATACAGCAATAAAAACTGTCAGGTGTTATAATCTCTCCTACACTATCCAAAACCAAAAAAAAAAGTTTTGCCTTTAGATATATTTTAAACTTGAGCACAACAATATTTTCCAAAGGGCAAAAATGAATATAGCTCCTCTTTAAATAAATGTCCTTGTTTTCTACAGCCTAAATATCTAAAATATGATTTTGTTAATAGGACATTTGGGGGGGGGGGGGGTCTAGTAACTAATATCTAAAGCAAACTGACTGCAGTCTTCAAGATCTTACTTCACCAATATATTCTGACTTATTTTTCATATCAAAAGTTCATAAACAAAGTCTAATCACTTCACAGATCTTTCATAAATATTCAAGTGATTTGTGGAGAGGGAATAATTTGGATTCACATCAATCATTGCTATGCAGTTGCTGTGCTCACTGCAATATTCATAGGGAAAATAGATACACATAACTAGCCTAAGTGTACACAAAGAAAGGCAAAGTTATCACCCCGCTAGTAATACTGAAGCTGCATTACATAATTCTCAGACCTAGATAGAATTTCCTGGAGAGATTTAAAAAGCCAGAGGACAATTCAGCCCTTGAGCATCCATCAATTAGTGGAATGTCTATATTGGGTGAATAGATCCTTAAGGCTAGGTTCACATTTATGCAGGTTGTGGTTGATGCGTTTTTTCTGGCATATTTAGCTGTGCGATTTGCATTTTTGAACATGCATTTATGATGCGTTTTGCTTTTTTTTGGCTAATAGGAAAATATGACAGTTCTGTTCCTAGAAACTTAGGAAATTAGAGTGAGACTTAGCTCTGCCTACACCTTGTCACATGAATAGTTATGAGTATAGTGTGATGTGACCTGCAGACAGACCCTGCTGTATCTACTATACTAGCAAAAGTGTGCCTACCCTGGCAGTGCTGTATTCTCAGAATCATCCCACTGTGCTGAACATGACATAGTCTACACAACTGCACTTTGAATGCTGTGCTGTACATTTTAAACTCCATTCTGATAATCATCATTTTATTTTTTTAGTATGTTACTTTATATACAGTAGTTACTTTTAAATAATATAATGATTGGCGATATTAATTCAATAACCTTCTATTCCCTGACACATAGTTGGAATAGTAGATTCTCACATATGGAGTCCAAACACTGGTATCTTTCAGCAGAGAGTTGTGTACAGGATTCCAGTTAAAGTGAGTATGTAAACAAGGTTTTAATGTGTATTTATGGTCAAATTTAAAATCATATATTAATTTCCACATTGCATTTAAATTATTTCAAGCCTACTATTATTGACAATTCCCACACAATTACATCCTTGAATTCAGTGACACATATGTAATATGGCCTGTGAGTAGCACTGCTGTGTTACACATTTCACAGAGCCTGTCTTCTGAACTACAGAGATGCTAGGAGGAGGAGTTTCAGGAGGCAGAGCCAGTAAAGGAACCACTGCTTACAGGCAGCAAGGTACCATGCGATACACTGACCAGCCACTTTATTAGGTACACCTAATCAATTGCTTGGTAACACAAACTGCTAATCAGCCACGCATCACTTGGCATTAATTAACTCAATGCATTTAGGCATCTAATGTAGTGAAGACAACTTGCTGAAGTTTAAACCAAGCATCTGAATGTGAAAGAAAGGGGATTTAAATGACTTTGACCGTGGCATGGTTGTTGGTGCCAGACAGGCTGGTCTGAGTATTTAAAAAACGACTGATCTACTGAGATTTTCACACACAACAATCTTTAGGGTTTACAGAGAATAATCCAAAAAAGAGAAAATATCCTGTGAGCGGCAGTTGTGTGGACGAAAATGCCTTGTTGATGTCAAAGGTCAGAGAAGAATGGGCGGACTGGTTGAAAGATGATAGAAAGGCAACAGTAGCTCATGTCAATATGGACCAAAATCTCTGAGGAATGTTTCCAACACCTTATTGAATCTATGCCACAAAGAACTGGGGCAGTTCTGAAGGTAAAAGGGAGTCCAACCTGGTACTAGAAAGGTGTATAGTACCTAATATAGTGGCTGGTGAGTGTATGTAGGACATAAAAATCAAAAGTAAATCAAAGTAATGGACAGATGATAAACTGCAAAGCATGTAGGGAGTCCAAAAATTTTTAGAAATGGATGTCCATCAGACAAGCATAAATCACAACATGAAAGGAGATTTTTCAAGCAAGCTTATATTGGATTGTCAAAATAACTATTGTTTGTATTACTATTACAAGGCTGATGTTAAACATTTAAAGTATAAGTTAGGACTATGGATCTCCTGTAGGCCCCTTTTACATGGGCAAACTCTGCCAGTGAATCTGCCTGCTCAGCGTGGGATCTGTCCGCTGATCCCCACTGTGTAACCTTATGACAGGTCCGTGTCGGCTCCGCTTATGGATGGCCTGATCGGGTCTGCCTGAAAACCGGACAGGTGGATCCAATCGGTCCACCCGTTTGAAACAGGCCTTAAATATACATCAGGGAGGGTTCATATGAGGGTTGGAGTTGTAAGGTTTATAAAGAGGTTTCTTGTTAAGAGAGCACCTCTGTCAGCATCAAAGTCTTGCTTCAAAAACTAACTGTCATGAGCTTAGAGACGTAGATGATTGCTCAAATGCTTGGTAGTATAACTAGGTATCTGCTTCCAAAATCTTTTGATATACAGTCTCAGAATGAGTGGTAATAATCTGCATCAAACAAATCAGCACGTTGCCCATGCTGAGCAATGTACAAGGTTGACTTTAGTTCCCTCTCTTCCAAGCAGCACATATTCACCTTTGGCCTCCCTGGAATTCCATTCAAGGTAGCAGGAGGGAAGAAAAAAAATATTTTCTAGATATCAATGATCATGTGACTCCTAGTGCCAGCACTGGGTCAGTAACCAAACACAGCACTTTCACTCGGGGAGGGTCCACAGCCTCGTGTAAGACTTGAGAGACATGAAAACTTGTCATGTTCTGAACAGCAGAACAGAGAGACAGAAAAGTGAAGACAAGGTGAGTATGTACTGCTGGAAGGTTAGACATTAAAATGAACCTGCCCTATATAGGCAGAACAAAAGCTAACTTAGTCTAGGAATATTAAGGACAAAAGTTACAAAAAGTTTTGCTTCATTCAGACATCTAAATTGAAGGTGAGCATGCAGCTTTTTGGTATGTGGGATATTTCAGACCAGAGCAAGAAAGACCAGAGAACCCAGAGAAAGAGAGAAATAAGCTCTTCCCGGATTTACGGAGCAAGAATTAAAAACAATAGAACTGCATTCACCCAGACTTGCTAGTGATCTTAATAACTCACTACAACTTTGAACTTCCTCTAAAGTATTTAAACTTTTGTTATAAATCAAGAACAATAGATATCAATGCTGTTTTCCTTAACTTAGCAGTTTAAATAACATTCTGATCCAAAGCATTTAGATACAGAAGTATTATCTAATTTTGGTTTCTCTCCAAGTTCTCCAACAACACATTAAATTCACACTGAGGGCCATCGGATAAGATCTGCTATGGATTTCTAGCTAACCCTGAATACTTCAATGAGATTTCTGTGAAAGAATGTTAATGATTGTGCCAAGAAGCTTGAACGCAGATCCAGGAAAATGATGTGAGCACGTTGATGGTCTTGCTCTTGGACAAAATCATTATAGGGTGACAATGATAGATCAAACCTTTATCTATATTTGCAAGCTGTCTGTGCCAGGAAAGAAGCCAAAAATTGCTTTGAACAAATTTTCATTTCTTACAAAACATTCCTACGAAGATTAAAGAACTTTATCTTTTGAAGGTCTCAAAATAATCAATGAAAAAAACATTAGTGGTCCGAGCTTATCTGTCAAAGAAATCTCCCAAAACAATACAGGAAAAATAAGCACAAAAAAATAATACGCTGTGGAAACCACAAGTAGATAGTAGTCACATTTAATCAAAAGCATAAAACAAATACAATTCAATCTGTTTTTTACTAAAAGATCACTTTAGAGCATCAGTAAGTACATACATTCAAGATAATTACATGCTATATTCAGGGCCTCATTAAAGGACAAGTTTCCAATAACTACCCCCCATATGACTGTTTTCACCTCCCTCATCTAATGCCAAAACATAATACCAGACCTCAGATGACGACAAAGGAAGAGAGTTTTAATTTTTGACAAAATTTCAGTCAATATAGGGATGTAGAACTGTGTGGAAAGAATTGAGAAGTCATACTGAATACTGTGCTGCCATAATGTTTTCTAAATTTACAAGTCGCTAACAAAAAAGGTCCAATTTAAATTTAAGCAGCCATGATTACACCAGTCTAAACCACAGAAAGAAAGCAAAGCTTGCAAAGCCTCCAATAGCAAGATCTTCAAAAGACCTCTAATGAGGCCCTGTCATAAACAGTCTAAGAGAAAAGTAGAATATTACACATCTCAGAGCTCGTTTTTTTACCTAAAACTGAACATTCATATATCTCAATCTCCCAGCTCTATTCTATGTTCCATAACTCCTACTGTAATAGAGTTACCTTCCTAAAAAGTGTTCATATTATTGTAGAAGAAGATTGCATGTAGTTAGACACCAAACATACGAGGTATTATCCTATACACAACTACAATGTCCAGAGAGCTGATAGGAAACACCAGACTTCTTAGGAGAAGCATAGATTAAGAATATCTCATGTTCGATAACAAGTCATATTTTTATACTTTTATACTGCTAAATAACATGTCGTTTTTTGGATTGTGAAACTTTGTCTGGTAGAAATATAGATATATTTAGGATTTGGCATGAAAGTTGTATCCCCTGAAGCATAATAAAACACTCCAGCACACTACTATACACCTAGGGATGAGCTATGCTTAGTCCAAAATGTACAGGTTCTCAGCTAGGCAAACTGCCAAAAGAAATGGATGTTTGAATGGACTGTGTATTGTACAGATTGCCAATTTTTTTGTAGCAGTTTGTCAGAATAACCTGTTTCCTGTCTGCGTAACAGGCACAGATGCCCTTTTTTAACATTAATATTGTCTTGACATCCCATTTGATGCCCATATATTGTAACGATTGCCTTTTTCTTCCTACATATTGTCACAATTGCCATTTAGGCCACTATTAAACTTAAATTATAACTACAGGCAAAACTTTTTTTTTGTTTCGGATAGAGTGGAGAGGAATTAGAACACTTCAGTTTTCAAAAGAAGTTTTTCCTGATGCCAACATGACAGTATACATATGATATGGCTCCGCCCCTATCACCACCCACAGGACCTGTTTAAATATATAGAAGTCTGACTAAAAGTAGCCTCCCCCATTCTCCTTTTTGTCAAGATCAATGCCCACAGACTGTTATACTCAGGATAAGCCCTTACCTGCTGACTAGGTCGGAATCCATCTGGATTTTGCCTGTCCAAGGCGCAGTCCCGCATCTTAGGTGGCTAAATGCACCAACAAGGTGGGGAGCCCCTTCTGGTGGTTTTTTGGGGCCAAAGTGTTCTTTAACCAGAGATGTTAATCCTCTCTGTGGCATATATGCCTGTGCTTTGGAACTCAAAGTTTGGATCTGCTTAGCTTTCTTTCTCCTGCTCTGTCCTGGTTTGTAGCTGTTATTACTTTTCTGACTGCAACTTGGTGAATGCTGCCCACTCAGATGGTCCGTTTTATCCTCCCTTTTTTTATACTTCTCTAGGGTTTGTGGGGATACTCTTCTCTCTCTTGGGTTAGAGGAGCCCTTTCCGCCTCTCCTTCTGTCTTAGGGATGCGTGTGGTCTCTTCAGGCTTTATGCCGGCCGCCATGCCTTTGCCCGGGCTGTCCGTTTTCCTGCGCATGCACAGTGCTCTTTTGGACTTTGTCGGTCATTTTGCTGGAGTCGGAAGCAGTTTGTGCATGCATGATGCGCTGCAAAGTCTTGGTGGCCATCTTGGATAAGGGAAAAACTCCTTCTCCTTGCTGATTTTGCCCATTATGGCAGAGGAGGTGCCTGGGGACTGGGATTCCAATTGGAAAAGCTTTTCAGGGAGTAGTAGCTTCTGCAGCTTTAATTAAAAATTAAAAAACCCACAATCAATTTACTTTTCCTTTCTCCTTCCTTTTCCTGTCATGCAGTTATCCGCATATCTTTCTTCTTGCCAGCATGAGCCTACAGCCACGTAGCCAAGACCACAGCAGCATCAGGTAAGGGACAACTTTCTGTATGTAGGAAGATGATGGGAATAAAGAGGAGTGTGTTATGTCCTAATGAGTGTGACTCATTCTATCTTACAGCCCACTCATGCTCTCGCTCAAGAAGGTCCAGAGGTTCCTCAATCCATCATGGCATTTCCAGAGCAGGCAGTGACTTTTTCAGTCCAGGCAAAATCCATTATAGAGGTTGCAAGAGTTTGCAAAAATGCAAATATTCGGTTTCACCTCAGAAGGCTCAATGTCCCAGGGGCAACAAATGCTGGTTATGTGGGGCAGACCCCATGTGAGACAAGATAGTGTGTGAAGGCTGTTTCAGACAATTTGTAGAGAGTATGAGAGTCAACAAGTGGTGACTCTGTTAAAACAGGTGGGACTCTCTGGTGGAATTTTCTGGCCACTGGCCAACACAGGCAGCCAACATCGAAAGTGGCTGAGCAGTATGTGGCTCCTTCACCAGTTCTGAGTCAGGCCACACAGCCCTCTTTATCTAGAGAGGCAGCAGGCACAGGCTGAATCCCCAGGTCCGGCTAGAAGAAGTATATGAAGGAGAGGAGAACAGCACATACTCCTTGGGGGAAGAACCTGAATGCTCAGGTTTTGAGTTTAATATGGTACAGCCATTCATCAAAGCTGTCAAGGCAGCTTTGAAATTGGAGGACCCGGAACCTCCTCCAAAGTAGACCAAAACATTTTTCATCTTATCTAAAGGTAAGTAGATAATTTTCCTTAGAGATAAAGGAACTATTTCAGAAGGAGTGGAAAAATGTGGAAAGAAGCTCATTCCCAACAATAGGTTGCAAAAGCTGTATCCACTGGCAGAAGAAGATGCAGTATCCTTAAACAACCCACCAAAGGTGGACAGCTACCAGGCTGGCTAGGAATGTAACTCTCCTGATGGAGGACTCCTCCTCGTTTTGAGACGTTTTAAACAGACACATACACACGGATTTGCGAAAATCCTACCTAGTGCTTGTAAGTCCGTTATTGCCCTTCAATGGGAAGTGCCAAGTGCCATGCGTGTCTGGACGCTGAAACTGCAAAATCAAGAGACACGATCCCAAGGAACAAATCATCAAAATGCTTGATGAGCTGAAGCTCTAGACAAACATTTTGGGGGAGGCCGCCATAGACATCATTAGGTCATCCAGGGCTATGCTGACAGCAAAGAGGGCTCTCTGGCTTAGGCCTTCGGCCCTGATTGGGTGCTGTAGCCTTCATCTGCTAATCAGATGCTGTCTAGCCCAAACTGTCATTGCTGCAAGGAGAGGTAAGAAAGCGGTGTGGATTTCAAATCCGCCCCGCTTTGACTCCTCTCTTACCACTGACACTGAGGGAGGATTCCCACACCGCTCCTGTGTGAACTTGGGCTATGACAAGCCTGGGTTCACACAGGAGCATTGGGAAAACCTCATGTGATTTGGACAGGAATTGCATTCCTGTTCAAATCGCATAATCTTTGCGGTGCAATTTGCGTCCATTTGCGTCCCGTATCGGTTAAGGTATCAATAGTATTTTCACAAGTATAAGTACTCATGAAAATACTCAGCATCGGTACTGATCGGTGCATCCCTAGTGAAGATCATTTATCGGGAGTATAGCGTGGCCGGAACGGATCTTTCTGGGATGGTTAGAGCACACTCTACCAGGGCTTCCTCTTGGGCTGCTCATGCCGGAGTGTCATTAGAGACCGTCTGCAGAGTGACAAGTTGGTCATCGCATCATACGATTTTGAGACACTACAGGGTGGGTTCAGGAGCTCTTACTATGGTGGAGTTTAGGAGGAAGACTGTTCAAGCCTCTATGGCTGTGGTCAATTAAGATTAAATTTGCAGCATGATCCCTCCCTGTTAAGCTCATTATTTATCATATGTGTGCTGCCATGTTGGCATCAGGAAAACAGAAAATTGTATCAAATACTTACCATAACTTTCCTTTCCTGACGCCAGTCCATGGCAGCATACAAACCCTCCCTTGGTTCTTTACATGGAGAATGGGGGAGGTTGCTCTTAGTCAGACTTTTATAGATTTAAACAGGTCCTGTGGATGGTGATAGGGGCAGAGCTATATAAGATGTATGCTGCGATGGATTGGTGTCAGGAAAGGAGAATTACAGTAAGTATTTGATACAATTTTCTGTTTTATTGCTACCTTTGCACTCGTTAAGGAGATTCACCTCTCTAATTGTCCTGTTTACCTTTATCATCACAGTGAAAGTAAAAGAAAATCCCAAATTTTAGGTTGTCCCCAGAAAAGTAATCGAGGGGAAATCTTCCAATTAAGACACTAGTTCTGTTGACCTGGGGGTCCCCAAGGAATTCCCTTAATTTGTAGGGATTTCCTCTCACTTCCTGTTTTGGCTACGGGACAGGAAGTGAAGGTAAATCTCCCCAATGGGACACAGATGGTGAAACAAAAAATTACATGGTTTATTACCCTCCCTTGCTATATCCAAAAGGAAAAAATGGTTTTGCCTTTAGTTCTACTTTAAATTTTTTATCACCTCAAATTTTGCCATGGAATCCATAAAACGATGCTTTTTAGCATTGCTCTGCCCTTAAGCATAGTTTCGCTGATTGGTCCTAGGAGTGACTTTGAGGCATCACAGCCGTTGCAAAGCAATATGAGGTTTTTTTCATGTAAATTTTGCCTAAGTAGCTGACATGTTAAAATTTATCAAAATTTAACAAATGTTGAAATTGAGATTTCACCAAAAACACTCCTCTCATCCCAGGTGTAAATGCTCAAGCTGTTCTGGCCTACTTCTGGTAGGACACTGTTCACATTCTCCATAGTAGTGCTTGTGTAGGCCTCTGCCATAGAGATGAATAGATTATGCAACTCCTTGCGCTGGGAGACGGACAATACACATATCTACTGCCAATGCCAGTATTACACACATGTAGACTAAAATTTCCAGATCACCAGATTACTGACAAAAAGCAGTGATGTGCACAGGTGTGCTACAGTTATACCTAGACAAAAACAAAGAAGTCCTGAAGAGATAAGCTATGCTTTACTTTGTTCTGAAGAATTAATTTTAAAGGATAAGTTCACTTAGAAAAAAAATGAAATGCCCATTTTTTTTTAGCTTGTAAAGCATTGCACCAGCGATCAGCAGATCATGTGTGCCATGCAGGTCTCCTGCAGACTGTCAGTGTAATCAGAGTGCTCATACCTTGTGTGGGCAGTTTTACACTGAAAGGAAGTCTCAATGAGAAGGCTCAACAGCACCATGGTAGTTAATTGAGAACTACAAGCCGACATCCGCAAAGGCTGACGGTATTTGTGGTTATTTAATTCACAGAACTCTGTGAATGAATGACCATGCCGTGTGGATGGAGCCTCGCATGGCCATGCTGTTTTCAAAAAGTGACAGCCAGGGCCGTGGATAAGGGGGTACCACTGATCCTCCAGTACAGGCATCAGGGTGAATGGGATGTGGGCAGGGAGGGTGACCGGCACAGCGCGGGGGGGCAATTATTGGAACTGATCCCTTGTATCACTCTCTCGGCAGCACCTTCCCAGTGCACCATACATTTTCCCATGCTGCCCAAGCCCCCCTGTGTGCCCCCCCTCTACCCTCATAGTGCTGCCAGCTTTCCTCCTCTCATTCCCACTGGCAGCTGCAAGCACACAATAGGATCCTTGGGATGCAGAGTGGGGGAAGGGTTTGTAAATTTGTCACATTTACTGCCCCTTCCTTCAAAATGGTGATAGGTAGCAATCACTCACTGTGTTTATTCATAACTGAAGCATAGTAAACTGAGTTTATTTGGGGACCCTGTTACAATGGCTATATAGGGCCCCATGATTTCTAACAGCAGCCATGGTGACTTCTCCCCGTACCGCTGTCAAAGGGAGGGGTGGATCGGGCAGCAGCTGTAGACGTGGGAACTTTATTATTTCCACCCTAAAAACAGGTGGAACATGTAACATGTTCCCAAAGGTGAACTTATCCTTTAATCTCCTCCACTCTTCCTACCACTCCATCCCCCACAGCTATTTCCTCCTGTACCACTATCCCCTCCCTCCTAGATTGTAAGCTCCAAGGAGCAGGGCCCTAGAACCCCTCTTGTATTGAATTGTATTGTTACTGTACTGTCTCCCATTATAATGTAAAGCGCTGAGCAAACTGTTGGTGCTATATAAATCCTGTATAATAATAATAATCTCCTCACTTTTTAATCATATTGTACTTTTTGAGAGTTTGTAATGTTTTTGATTTGTTTTGAGCAAATGTCAAAATTTAGATTCATGAGCAGGATTCGATACATTAGGGATAAACATACCTTACAGTAAAAATATTTTTGATTCCAATAATATTATACATCAAAATATCATTCTCCTCTTTGAAACTTGGCTTTCAAAGGCTGAGGTATGCGCTCTCTCACAACCTCAGTCCAAACTTTGTAACTTGCAAGCCTCTTTTAGCAGAATAAGTAATCAGCCTAATAAGCAGGCAAAACAAGTTCGGGAGGACAAACAGCATGCCTACACTGTAAAAAAAAAAAAAAAATAAAACAGATTATGAAAACTGCATGGATACTTCACAGCAATGCCTCTGAGGCTCAAGTAGATTAACATGTGACTGCAAACCATAGTCTATAAAAGACTCCATAAAAAGAGAGATCCATGGTAGCTCTGGTAATGCAGGTGAACAGTTGGAGGGATCCAAGGTACAAGGACAAAGGACCATCCCACTATGATATTAGGTTTTGGCTTAGGTGCCCACACAACAGTTCTGACAGTGGAGGGCCTCTCACTTGGCTGCAGATAGCTTACAAAATTAACTCTGGCTTGTCAATTATGGCCTCTCTGAGCTGCTGAGAAAGAGAAGCAGAGAAACGTATCTTCACTGAGCTTATCCAAGAAATCTGGGAGTTGTGGGAAATGGATTTATGGAGGACTGCACCTGCATCTGAACATGATGAGTAAATGGGCATATACATTCTTAGTAAGCTCCATCCTGTAGATAACCCAGAGCATGCGCAGCTCAGTTTACAGTGCTGATTTGATCCCTGTGTGTTCTGGGATGACTAGCCCCTGCGTATGTGCAGGAGTGACTTCACATCCCATGCCAGCGTCCACCAACCATGGCTGTCTTTTTGCTCCTGATTGGCTCAACAGAGAGGCAAGGAAGAGAAAGAAAGGAGAGTATGTCCTGCGGGCAGGAGAAGGAGGGAATCTGTTGCTTTGTTTGGCATGGGAAAAACACAGGCTTATTTTATGTACTTTCATTAACTTCTGCCCAGGGACGGACTGACCATTTGGAAACTCGGGCACTGCCCAAGGGCCGGGGGTCAGTAGGGGGCCCCATGAGATGCCCCTGGTACCCTTTTCATAGGCTTTTTTGAGTCTGGGCAAGGACACAGGGGCCCCATGATCCCCTATTGCCCGGGGGCCCCATGAGTTGTCAGTCCGCCCCTGCTTCTGCATCTAGTTTCACCATGCAGTTATATGTAGGGAAAAAGAATTCATGTCATAGAAAGTTTCCAAGAACTCAAAATAGAGTTTGGTATATTAGTTGTACTATTTGTGCTTTTAAGGACAACAAATCTGGTCAACAAATTGACAAAATACAAGACATTCAATACAGTAAATTAGAAATTCTTATGGCACACGGACATAAAATAGAAAAAAAAAACAAAAGTTTGAGAGGTGTATAATTATATTGACTCTACTAAACGAATGTCTTGTCTGACCTTTAAGATCACAATGCTCAGTGTCAAGTTTCCTGCTCGGAAGACAATCAACCTTTTCTTCTGAGCGGCAGCTGAAACTGTATTTGATGACACAGAGGACAGTGACCCTGTTTGGCTGTTAAATAAAATATCTATTTGACTGTCTCTTTCTACTTATGTCATTTTAGGTCATCTTAACTGTCTCCCTGATGTAGAAAACTCACTTTTCAAAAAGGCAGCTTATGTGTCAACAGATTTATAAGAATATATCTATAAATAGGTCTAAGCCAGTAAAAAAGCATAGTGTCCCTCAAATGTTTTGTGTTCTGGGCTGGAACTTCGTATGAAGTAGTGGGGGTGAAGGTGTAGACACAAATAACTAAGCTTACTGCACTATTATAATGGAGCAGGAAACTGTCAGGTGTGGCATGTGCCACCTTAACAAAACAGATTGACTGATTTCAGGTCTTTTTTCGCCACCTGCACCAGTTTCTATTTCAGAGTAAAATAGAAACTAGCACAGGTCTGCACCTAATTTAACAGAGGGAATGGGGCAGTTTTCTATATAGAAAACTGCCACAGATATCTGCCAGATGTGACCTGTTGTACATTTAGATAGCTCACATCCCTCTCTCTGCTCCTGCAGTGATTACACTACACAAGCAGAGCCTGCAAGGTTAACATCCCTCCTCCTTCCTCCCACTCTGAGCTGAGCAGGGATGGGAGAGAGATTGGAGCATACTGCTCCAGCCTTCCATCTTCTGTGCTTCCTGTCACAGACATAATAGAACAGATAATTGATTGCTCTTAATAAAAATAAGGAGCTTGCACCCTTTGTTAATTAGGAGTAGCATCTGCTCCATTTTTATGTTTAGAAGAGTGGTGCAAGCATGCTTGCACCTCTCTTCGTTAATTCCCCCAATATGTCGTGACTATATCCACAAAGGATCAATGGAACGAAATTGTAGATTTATGTTAGTAGCTATGTATTTCCCCAAATTCTTGCATCACATTTATGTACCTTATTGAAGCAATTCAGACCTCAACACTACCTAAAATGTAGTTTTTGTCAACAATTGACCTGTACTGGGTTCATCATAGCCATCCATCTCCTTAATCTTTGTTGACAGTGATGCTTTTGAAATAGCTGTACACCCCTTGAGGCCAAATTAACAGAACAAAACCCCTGTATACAACCAAGAGGGTACTCAACAAATGGTGGAATATACATTTGGAAGTCTGACATATAGGTGGCACGTCATGCATTCCACCATGCAACCTAAAGTTAAACTTTTTAAATAGATTTGATCGTAGCAGGGAATTGTGGGATCCCCTGTCAAATTTCTATTGCTGTCTTTGTTCTGACAGGGAAGATTCATCCATTAGTCTGCCCTGGTGACCGTTGTCCAAAATCCAAAATATAACAGTATTCACAGGAATAATGTGGAGATTATTCAATGAAGACAGCTGTTCAGGTGACCACTGTCTAAGAGGGATTTACCTCACTTTGGAGAGATTTTCTCTTACTAACTGTTGTATCTGTTAACAGGAAGTGAAGAGAAATCCCTCCAAATAGGAAAAGGCAGAAAAAAAGAAAACAAATGATAGAGTCTAAACCTCCCCCACTCTGAAACTAAATATATGTTTTGGCTTTGATACTTTAATCCCTTCCCGATAGGTTGCGTACATGCATACCTGTGTATGTGCGGTCACCAACAGGTCTTGGTTTTGTACTAATGATAGGGAGGTGAGAGGACCATTTCTTGATCACATGATTGCTGTGATAGCCTATGATTGGCTATAACAGTGACCAGTCACTGTACAACCCACCCCTGTACTCTTGCTCCTCTTAAATGGAGAATAAGATGTATTGGGGGTTATGGTGCAAAATCTGCATGGTGCAAAATCTGGTGCAGTTCTACATAGAAACCAATCAGCTTCCAGGTTTTATTGCCAGAGCTTAAATGAACAAGCTCAAATTAGAAGCTGATTGGCTATCACGTACAGCTGCATCAGATTCCGAGTGCACCAGTTTTAGGAAATCTCCCCCAGAGTATCTTTCCCACTTGCTAGAGGAGAAGATTTAGACAAAAAAACAAAACAAAAACAAAAGAAGAGTTGTGTAAAGAAAAAAATCAGTGTCAGGTCAGGGTTTGGGTCAAGGTTAGGGTCAAAAGTCAGGGTCACTGTTTTAGCCTGGATTAAGAGTATTTTTATTTACTATCAACGGAGTCAGTGTCAGGATGTTTTAGCTAGGATAATAAAAGAAAAATGTACACTATTGTTTCTGGACCCTACAAAAGGTAAAAACAACACATAACATACACATATGTGGTATTGCTGCAATTGTCAAGAGTTGTAGAATTTGTTTTGGGTTGTTCTTTGGTGGTAACTTACGGTAATGGATAAAGTTCAGGTTAAAATATTGATATTTATTACCATTTACCACTAAATAAAAGATCAACTTGCTCTGAAATACTAACAAAGTATAATTGACTTGAATACACTTCGTAGCTGCAATGGTATGTGCAGGATTACTAACCAAAGTCAAAGTTTAAACTGGTATCAGGTGTTAAAGTGTTACTAAACCCACAACAGCAAAATCAAAAACAAAAGTAAAAGTCTGTATATGCAGTAAAGCATGCTTGTTATACTCACTGTGGAATTTAAGGGGTTAATCCTCTACATTGTGTAAAAAGGATGTTTAATCCTGTCTTCTGTGATCCTCCCCTTCTTCTATTGTCCCCATGCACAGTTTAATGTGTATTACTAGAGAAGTTTTTTTTCTTGGGAGAGTGTATGTGATCAGCACAGGACCAATCAGCACTGTCCAGATAGAGGGTCAGGGGTCCTGCAGTCTCATAGGACAGTGAGAGGAGAATGAAAACTCCTCCTACAAGCTTTAACCAGTGCTCTGCTGGACACTGATAGAAGTCAAAGACTGCTCTAACTGCTGATGAGAAAAGGTATTTAGCAGTTTATACTTACTAAAACAATTGCATTTCCATGTTCTCTCTACTGTGGGAGAGCAGATATAGTGAATGCAGGATCCTGGGTTTAGTAACTCTTTAAGGATTTGTTTTAGCTCTGTCATGAAGGAGTTAAACACAAAGTCACCATCACTGTAATTATGCTAGGTAGGTATTGCATCAATTTGTGTGTGGAAAGGATGGCCTCCCTCAAACCTAATCTAGAACAAAATCAGTGGAATAGTGGGCAAGGGATCATTTCTACAGTAAAGTCAAATTATATTTAATTTGGATTTAATGTGGTGGGTGTTTAGTTTTCAAAGGTACAATACATATCAGTTAGGCAGTATAGGTCGCCACAAAAGACTTAATTATTTTCAAGTAATTACTTTTTACTTGTCCGTTTAAATCTTTAGTTGGTTCATTTGTTATTTACCTTGTTCAATAATCTCCTCCTAGGATCACTCAGCTTCTCTCTTCTCTGTTCTGGTGAAGATGAACAGCATCATAGATGATGATTAAACTGGACCTTTCAGTAACTTTACAAGCTACAAAATAAACCCCAAATGTTTTATTGTTAAAAGTAGCTATTGAGTTCAAGTCATAGAAGTTTCCCTTCCCTAAATGATCAGAATGCAGAGTTCTAACTTTGAATCATATCACAAGATGAAAGGCTGCAACAGGGGTCCTATCTTGTGTCAGCCAAAAACTGCACAGGCAACAGGATTTATATGTTTGTGTTGTCTCTGAGCTAGCATCTCAATCCAAGACGTAGATGCTGATACTGCATGATGCCTCAACAAGCATGATACCTTCCTTATGGAGAAAAAGGCAGATTAAGGTATAGTCAAGAAAGTAATGTGATCTGTGTAAGAGGTTATAAATACCTGTGTAAGTAATGCTACTCCTGGTGGATCCAGTTGGTATGATGGGTCCTCTGTTCTCTGCCATGACTCTGGAAGCACTTTGTCCCCTTTGACACACTTGGATATATCTTAGTGTGGTGCAAGGACCTAGGTTAGCTTAGGCATTACCATAATACCAAAACTGTATTAGCACATCGAAAATAGGCCACAAGCTTCTTGATAGTGGATAAAGTAAATGTTTTATAGCAGGACAAGAAAAAATGTAATGCACAGAACTATAGGCAAGGCAATGCATATGCTAGATTAATTGATGGGAATATTAGCCTTAACTATGGCAATTAACTTAAACCACAGTAAGGCTAAACCTCATTAAACTAGTATAAACAGTATTGGTAAGAACAGCATCAACCATAAAAACATGAATGGCAAGTTCAACTGTAACTCTTGGCAATAGCTATGCAAAAAGTGTCCATGAATGCACTCTACGCACACAACCCTAAAGAGTGGGTGGGTGTACACGTTCCTCAGAGGTGTTCTCCTGGTGATGGTTGTAAAGTAACTGGCGCCTGTTTAGCGCAGTAGAGTCAGCTAATGTTGGGGTCTGTATGATGATGCACGTGTTACTGTCTCTTTAAACTGTATGCAGCATATAACTGTTGGGCTGCTAAATAATGAGCAGTGTCTGTGGGCATTAAACTGTGGGCAGTGATGGGATAAACACAGCTGGTTCTGATCACCACAACAGGTACACGAGTCTGGCCCAGAACACTTGGCGGCCTGTTGTCCCAAGGAACTTGATCTGATCTGCAAAATCTTAGTCTCTCAGCTCTCTCTGTTGTAGGCACAGGCACCCAGTGACAGCTCCCTCTAGCTCCAGTCCCAGCACTCAGGAATCCAGTCCTCATACAGGTCCTCACTGGCTCTGGCCCAGCTCTACAAATTCTCTCTTTCTCTCTCTGGGGAGCTCAGATCCAAACAGAAACAGGTCTGCACTCTCTCATTCCATGAATTGCACTGTCCAGACCTCCGCACATTTGTCCAGGACAAGTCTGTGTCCTCTCATGCAAAGTATCCTGGGAATTAAAGTCTGCAGCCTGTCCATTCCATGGTACAGGACTCCCTCCCCCCCGGGACTACATGTCCCATGATCCACTGAGGCTGCATGATCCAAAAAGAAGGGGCTATTTTAGTGGGGTTTTTTTAGAATAAATATATGGGGGATGTGGGTGTGTGCCTGGATGGAGAAGGGGCTCAGGTAGGCAAGGGCACATAGTCTGTTTTTTGTGAGCCAGGTGCTGGACTTCTGCTGTGTGAACTGTGCTGCAGGGAAGGTAGAGACCCTATACAAGTTGCATCTAGACCACATGATTGCTGTGCTGCTTTTGGGAATCACTGCTATTCAAGAGTCATTACCATTCAATACCTACTGTTCCAAAGTCTCATTGTCACTGTTTGCCAAAGAATTCTGCCAGGAAGGTACAGTGTTGTTACTAGATTACAAATCTTCCATTCTGGGGGAGAACATTCCACCTCAAGCAAACAAGGGCCCCAACACCAGCTGTAGCTAATTTCGCCCTGGCCAGTGGCTCAGTTAGAGTTTGGTTATGCCAGATAGGTTATTGCATATGCACAGTGATTTCCACTGTACTGCTGTCTGTGCTTGTCTATAGCAATATTTTATATTGTGCTCTGGTTGTTTGCACTGTTTGTCTAATTTTATTTTCTGGGCATTTACCCAAACAATCTAGCGGCTCCTCCGGAGATAGCACACATGCATGTACCTAGCTTGAAAAAAATATATCTCATGCTAGGATCTTTGAAAGTTTCAAAGTGCAATCAGTTCAGACTCCACTCAATAGAACTTGCTGATTTTAAAGAAACACAAAGCGAGTCAAACACAGACTTCAAATTGACATAAGCACTGTTGACCTGCATTTGACGTGTGATTCAAAAAATGTCAAATGTTCAAATGTAGGATACCAACGTCTTTCGACATGAACTCTGCTGAGAAACACAAAGATGTGAACACAGCCTAAATGTGGATCAAAGGCTTTCCTTCTTATACAAGATGCACTGTTATGTTAATCTCAAAGTTCACCAAAGGGAATAATATAGAAAAAGTAGTAATATACAAAAAGTGTGGAGTCACAGCATGGTGCCTGATTATTTTCTGTATGAGCTTGACTCTAGCTGTAAAAAGATGTTCTCAACTTAGAATTTACTTCTTATTAACATTGCATAATTTGTGTCAAGAGCAGAAATAAGTAGAGGTTTTTCAGACTTTACAAGCAGATTAAACATATTTGCTAACAGCGGATTCTCTCTTTGACTTTAGAAAAAATGTTGTATGTCTGCTGTACTCAGCCAGTCATAGCGGCTGCCTTTAACGAAACTCCAAAAGTCAGTTCATAAGCATATTCTGACACACTGAATGCACAACAATAGATAATCCCCCTTAGCTCATTATCAACTTAAGAAAAATCCTGCACTTTAGCATCCAGATTTTCTTGGTATTATTTTGAGCTGACACTTACAACAGCAATGTTAAAAAAAAGGCCAGTTACCTTAAGGCTGTATTAGGCTCATTCCAGTTACAGGTATCACAGTGATTGCTATGGAAGCTGCCTTAGTTTACCCGTTGATGCCACTGCTAACCCTATCCACTGGCAATTCCTCACTAGCATTGATGGAACCTCCATTCTAACTGTGTGTATCCTTAAAATGTAATTTATTTCACCTTTTCCGAAAAAAATGAAATGGTGAACACCTTACACCCTCTCCAACACCCCTCCCCCTTGTTCTGTACTTACCTCTGTGGGTGATAGGTCAGTCACAAGCAACCAGTGTAGCTGTCCTGGCATTTGAAATCTCTACTTTTCTCCCCCTTCTTTTGGGATTTCAATTGGTCAGTGCTGCCACAGAAAATCATCACAAATACATAGCAGCGGCAAAATTTGGTATGCAAGATGTGTTTTTTCATCCATTTATTCTAGACAAAGTCCTCCTACAACCTGTAAGGCTAGGTTCACATTTCCACGTTCCTGCTGGCCGCGTTTTGCGCGGACACGAGAGCCCATTCATTTGAATAGACTCCCGTGCCCTGGGACACGCAGGGAAGAAGTTCCCAGTATGGTTGCGATTTCAAGTGTGGGTGGTGTGCCATTGGAATTAATGGCACCCACCCGTGGGTCCGCATTCCTCTGTGCGGGTGGTGTGAGAACCACTGGTGAATGGATATCCCTGCTTTGTTTGTTTTAGGACTGGAAAGAAATTTGATGGTGTGGTCCCAGCCCTCTGGTGCTCCCTAGAAGAGGAATGGAGGAGCAAAGAGTTAGGGACCTTAGATTGTACGCCCCTTGAGGATCAGGGACTGATGTGAATGTACAATATATATATGTAAAGCGCTGCGTAAATTGCTATATAAGTACCTGAAATAAATAAATAAATAAATAATAAAGGGAAGATGGCTTAATAGATGTGCCTTAGTTCTGTGCAGAAATGACAACTACAGAGTGTCTACTCTAGTCTGTGGTGTTCTGCAGCACAGCAAATAATTCTGATAGTATGTCAAGTGTGATGTTACATGTCATGGAAATCTTTGTAAAGTTAAAGTAAACTGTGAAAAATGCATTTTATGTGAAGACATTCCTTTTTTTCTAAATATTAAGATTTACATGTAGGTAGGTTGAACTGCTGAGTTAGTGAGACAGCTGGCTGTCCTTGTTGGGAGGGAAGGGAATGCAGTTCCCGAACATTTTTGCTGAACTCTGCCTCTCTCTGTGTGCTGTAAATAAAAGGGGGGGGCTCTGCTCAGAGTGAGAGCAGTCCGCTTCGGAAGGAGACACAGGACGCAAGACACAGCATGTAATCTCAAGCTATTACACAGGGAAACTGTTGGGAGTCTGCCTAGAAGACACAAGCATCTGGATTCTACCATTGTGGACTCTGCCAAGAATAGACTCTTACCTGTGCCGGTATGCTGGGGCAGCCGCTGTAGTTAGGGACTAAGAGAAGAACTGTTATACTGTTTGCCTGTTATGCTGAGTTTAGCATTAGTAAAGCATTGAAATGTTTCCATGCCTGGTCTGAAGTTATTATAGGTGTGTATGGAAGTAAACAGCACCAGGATGCATGCACAAGGCTTCCCAAGTAGGCCGCATTCTAGGATAGCTACGCACTCACCGGGTGCTCTATTTCCTCCCGCTGAAGCTATAAGCATTTGATCACCACACTGACAGCACCGCTAGCATTGTGACTACCCCCAGTATTGGTGGGTGGTCATGGGTCCGATAGAAAAGCCCAAAACTTGGCAATACGCTGACCCAAAGCCGCAACACAAATCGGTGGTCAAAATTGTGCCGGTGCCCCTGGCTGATGAAACCGCGAGGCACAGGCTAGGAGATTCAAACGGCTCGGCTGACAGCTTGCTGCAATTTCCATCAGCCCTGCAGCCCACATGTTCTGACCCGGATACTGCCCTCCTGGGTAAGATAAGGGACATAGTCAGGGAGGAATTAGCTGATATCTTCTGCAAACTCTCCTCTGAACTCCTCAAGGAAATCAAAAATGTGGGGGAATGTTCTACTCTTTTAGAACATAGAATGTTCTGGATGGGCATGAATCTGACATTGAACAACTCCAGTCAAAAATTCATACATTGCTGAATCAATTGAGGATGCTGGGAACAACAGAGCAATATTCGCATTAGAGGCTGTGGCAGAACCATTCCGCCTGGGCTTCCTCATGCGGAGCAATGCGTCTCAGCCAATGATCCCTTTTTCCGGCAAGTCTTCCAGCGCTCTGCCAAGGCGGGTATTAGAGCTCAAAGACAATCCTTCCCCGATATCCCAAACCAAGTCGGAACTTCGTGTAGGGTGAATGAATGAATGCTTTATTGAACACAGCTCAGTTTATACAGCACTTCCTGACAGTAATCCCTGCCCTCTTCAGCCCCACCCCCACCAGACAGTCTGGCTCCTGGTTTTCCCCACCCACAACAAAACTCAACAGCAATCAGCACAGTATGAAATCTAGAGAAGTGAAAGACTACAAGTTCACATTACCCTAAACCAGGGGTAGGCAACCTGCGGCTCTCCAGCTGTTGTGGAACTACATTTCCCATGAGGCATTGTAACATTACAAAATTGACAGTTACAGCTATGACTTGCAGAGGCATGATGGAACTTGTAGTCCTGCCACAGCTGGAGAGCCGCAGGTTGCCTAACCCTGCCCTAAACAAACAGTGTAGAATGCCTGTCTACATAACAGCTGCTAAACATATACAGCTGTATATGTATATATATATATATACACATATTGAAAAGGGTAGAACGGGGAGACCACTTATCAAGTGGATAAAACTGGAACAGAAAGGGCAAAATGTTATTACAAAGGTACGGTTCGTCACAGAGGCCTACCTGAAACCAGCTTAGACCTCCAGGGCTCAGTTCTCTCCCTTCTGCAGGACCTGGTCCCTGATATTCCTGTGCACCACTTGGAAATGGATATGATTCACCGTGCCCTCACCCGCCGGCACCCCGATGGCCCTCCTTAAGATATAATCCTCAAATTTCATTTTTACAGAACCAAGGATCAGCTGATGAAAGCAGCCAGAGAATCCAGGACACAGTTTTTTCAAGATCACCCTAACCAAATTTTTGCTGACCTATCCCAGACCACCCTCCTTAAACGGCGATCTATGAAACCCTTACTTCAAGTTCTACAAAGCAGCTCCATCCATTACTACTGGGGTTTTCCTTTTAAACTCTCATTTACGAATCAAGGTATAACATAAGATACTTGCAATCCTGAGGAGCTCAAAAAATGTCTCACAGACCTAGACTTTCTATCATCACCAGGTTCATCCTTCATCATCTATGGCATCGATCCCTCCTCAACTTAGCTCGTCCTTGGGCCCTCGCACAGATTCATCTCCACCCGAAGACCGAAAATCTCAGGCCCTGGCCCATCTGCACTCCCAGACCTTTCAACCAGTGGGACAAGGCTGACTGTCGTATCCATGAGCTAATGCTGTTTCCTATTTTCTGATGGTATTTCTATAAACAGACTCTCTGTGGTCCCCTCCCCCTGCCTTTTTTCCCCCTCCCCCTTTTTTTCTGAACCTGTTAACTCCCTCCTCGGAGATGGAGACCTGACTCCAAGTTGGGATGGTCCATCACTTAAAAAGACCTCCGTTACATCGGGCCTACCCACCAAATTGACCTACCAGATTGCTACTGTTTAACTTTTAGTCTGGATGGACTGCTGACTTTCTCTTTTTATGAACCTCGGAAGCCTGAACCCAATGATTGATTGTAGATGTAACTTTATTGTCCACTTTTGGTTTAATATCTGACCCTTTGGCGGTAATGTACCTTCCTTTGTTAAGGGAAGTTTTCTCCACCTTGGCATCTTGCATCTCCCCCCCCCCCCCTTCGATCCTCGTCCCTTCATGTTTCTCTCCTTAATACCCCTTCATCTCTTTTTTTCCTCCCTCTTTTCTATGTCCTTTCTCTACCTCTTTTCTACTTTGTTATTTATTGTTTCTAATTGCCCAGATGGAGAATTCTCACTGATGTTTGTAATTATTGTTTAAGCCCCTATTGGGGCCCTACTTTGAACATTGTATTTAGACCCTTCCATTTTTTAGGGTGCCCTAGTTTGTTATCTACGGTTACGAATAGGTTATATTTACATAACTATATTCATCCTGACCCTCCATCCTCTTTAAGTACCCATTGTGGGACCTGCTGATGCATGGGGCCTTCTCTCAGGTGTGGCCCTGCTTGGTCCTGCTCTGGTTCTCTCTCCAGATCTCGCCTACAATCTTCTCTCCTCCCTGCTCCAAAAGAACTGGATAAGGATCACGTGGAGGCACCCACTTGGGTTTCTCTTTAGCCTCTATTAGCCCTTGGCGCGGACCTGTGGTGTAACATTTTCCCTAAGCCTTGAGCTCATGGCTTTCTTTACTGTTTTTTGAATTGCTGGTAATCCCCAAGAGCCTTGTGTACCCTCCCCTCTCCTTTCCTTTCCTTCCCATTCCCTTCGCCAATGCTCTTCTGGGGCATGTATGCCATCCATATTCACAATCATCCTGATATTAAGGGTCTAGAACTGGCTGGTTTCTATCATAAAACATCATTGTTTGCAGATGACATCTTGCTGTACCTCACCTCACCTTCCACCTCCCTTCCAAGCCTGACGACGACGCTCTTGCGCGTTTAGCTACATTTTCCAGCTTACACGTCAATCAATCCAAATCTAATGCACTTAATGTGACTCTTCCAGCAGCTATCCAGACGCAAATCCACTCTCAGTTCCCATTTCAGTGGGTTACTGAGCTTCCCTATTTGAGCATTTCAATCACATCTTCCTACGACACTCTCTATCGAGCTAACATTCCACCTTTGCTTCAGAATGTACAACACCTCGACCTCCTGGAACCATATGTCCCTCTCCTGGTTTGGCCAAACCCACACCATCAAGATTAACGATTTGCCAAAGCTGTCATACCCTTTCCGCATCCTCCCCATCCGTATACCACCTGCCGATTTGGCAGACAATTTCGAAATGGTCCCGGAACATACAAACTCTGGAGAATACATATTAGGTCCTAACGAGATGGTATTTTACCCTGGCGTGTATAGCAAAATACATTCCCGAATATTGCTCACTTTGCTTCAGAGGCTGCAAGGCTGAAGGGACCATTTTTCATATCTGGTGGTCTTGCCCAGTAGCTCACCGCTTATGGTCGAGAGTCTATAACATGATCTACTCAGTCATACATCTTAATATCTGGAAAAATTCTGGGAAAGCTCTTCTCCATAGACCACTCAAAGGCATTCCGTGGCGGTCACGTGACCTCATTTTGTCAAGTGCAGGATCCAGGGATTCTTTATAAATGAAGAATTAATGTCGGTGCTTGAAGACAAACATGATAAATTTCTCTCCATTTGGCAGCTGTGGCTTGACTATTGGGTGATCTCGCGCTTCACTACCAGGTGTCAGGAATGGACTTGCCAGTAATGGTGGGACTCACCTGCCTTGTGGGCTGCAGTACCAGGGCTGGCCAGCGGGTGCTCTCAGCAATCAGAGACTCAACCCTGCAGTCAGCCAAAACACCTGAAGCTGATTACGGAGGTGTATTTAAGGGATGGCCAGACCTGCAGTCTGGGCCTTGGTGTGTGTTTTTCCATGGGCCCCTGTATCTTGTAACCTGCGTTCCTGTTTGTTTCTGCCTCTGCCTCTGCCTCTGCCTGACTTGTTGCTGACCCGGCCTGATCCTGACCTCTGCTGACTTCTCCTGTTTTGATCCCTGGCTTGTGACCCTGACCATTCTCTCCGCCTGCTCCTCCTGTACCTACCTGCCCGATAGTTATCGACCCGGCCTGCCTGATTACGTTGTGCTCTATATGTGTATGTACCTGTGTATCTGTATCAGTTTAGGTTTGGGTTTGTTTCACCTTGTTGTATGTATTTGTGTTAGCTTGGGGTTTGGTGCACTGCGTTTATGTTTGTATTGTTAGTCTTTAATATATTGTCTTATTTATACCATATCTGAAGCTTGCGTTTCCCTGTGTCAGTTCACATACCTCTGGTCATACCCGGAGCCCTGACACCAGGCTGCTCCATCTTTAATTGAACATTCTATGATAGCCTCCCCCAGGTACTAAAGGGACATGCTTTCTGGCACTTATCCCCTGTGGTGATCGCTCCTTGACCGCCTATACTCCCCCTCCCCCCTTTATTTTTTTCTTCTTCATTCTTTCCTTTCCATTACTCACGCTACATGTCATCTAGAAAATGTGCAAGCCTTCGCCCCACCTGAGGTATATGACAGAACTCTTATGGGGCTCCTGTCACCCCATCACCCATCAACATCATTATGTTTACAGCTATATTAATAGGGGTTAGGTTGCACGATCCACACTATACCTTCTAATTTTGATTGGTATGTGACCCGTGCTAAACTTCAGTGTAATACGTTAACCTTAAGCAATTTTTTGCCTTTGTTGTATTTTTCCAGTATTCATATTGTGACGGAGCGTAGGCAGGACAGAACACACAGAGTAGATGGCAAACGCACAAAGCTTTATTGAGGCAACCAGATGACAGTCACCGAATAGAGGAGTTCGCAGGAAGGGTGAATACGCCACTCCAGGGCGACACAGAAGGACCAACACACTTAAAGTCCAACACCAAGCCAAGTACCCCATACTCGGGTCTCATAAGTTCAGATAATTACGAGTTCAGTGGCGACTAAATAGTTGCATGTGTGGCCTTGCTCCTGTCTCCCATGTGGCCTTCCTCCTGCCTTTCCTGGAAAGAACTTCCTCTCTCCAGTATACCTATACCTAAACCCCTAAACTTCAATGGGAAGTGACCAAACCTTAGGCCAATGCACTGCCATCCACAATTAACCCCACAGTAACCAAAAATGACCCCAGGCAATGCGACATTGTAGGCCCTGCCTACAAGTATTGTAGGCTTTGAGCCCATGCACATTGCTGCATTTTGATCTGCGGCATCTAGGTGCTTAAACCTAAACTAATGTAATGTAAAATTGTGCTAAAGTTTATATGTGTAAACTGTACGGTGTACATGGACCCTATTGGCTGCCACTACTGCGCAGGACCGACATGAAATATCAACAATGTATAGCCAGCCGCATGACTGTGATAATTTCACACTATTAATGTTTACATGTTGGCTCTGTGGAATTCATGTGGTGGAGACTCATGTGCAGAAATTGACCCTGGTGTTCAGCTATTCAGAACTAGCCAATGTCATTTTCCACACGTGTTACTACAACATGAATGACTGAGAGCTGACATGTAAACATCAATAGTGTACAATCGTCAGCTTTGGCGCTCCTGGCTACAGATTGTTGATATTTATATGATAGCCCTGAGCAATGGTGGCAGCCAGTAGGGACCATTTACACGTTATGCATGTAAACATTAGCAAAAAGGCTACATGCATACAGCATACAGACACATTTTTACACAGAATCTTGCAGCCACCAAATAGATATGACCAAAGTGCATGAGACCTTGGTGGTAGTTTAAAGTCTAGAACAGAAATAGATATCCAATCACAATGTACTAACAACCTATAGACTCTATATATCAATAGGTTATGTATATAATACTATATTGTAGCGTTCCAGTCCTTAGATGTAATCGCTATCATTTCATTTTTCCATGTTTTTTTCCTTCATATTTACCTGATGAGCCTTACCTGATGAGCCTTTAAAGTGGAACTTCAGTCTCTCAACCAACATTGATTATTTTTAATACTTACGCTATTAGCATTAGTAAATAAACAGGAAAGTCTATCATATTTTTGTGTTTACATTTTTTTTTTACATTCCTTCTCTTACTTCCTGGTTTCTAGCCTAGGCATGTGATGCCATACATCCCAGGAATCTTCACGAGGGGAGGAGGGGTTTCTCAGCTAAGCATACCGTCCTACGTGCATGCCTGAGCTAAGGGTAGATGGATTCCAGGAAGTAAATGCTACATGAATCATCTGCCCTCTCTCAAGATGGCCACGACCAGAAATGCTAGAAGTTGTTTTTCAAAGTGATTTCTCAGCAAAATAAATCATGGAGACATGGATGTGTGAGTTTGCTTTGAGTTTCAAAAACAAACTAAGTAGCATTTTTGGTTTGTGGTGCTCAGTAGCAGTGTAGTTCAGGTTTAAGTAACACACTTTCTGTTCAAGTGTGACAACGCTCACTAACAAGACTGTATCACAGGATGAGCAGCTTTGTCGCTGATAGACAGAACTACAGAACACCACCCCCTCTCATGTTTCTTAAACCATGGGGGTGGGAAGGTGCCCTGTAGTCCACAGATAAGGCAGGGAACAATGCTAACTGATAACAGGCAGCAGAGGCACAAAGCACAATAGGTTCTCAGCTCATAAGATTTATTGAAGTGTAAACAGGTACTGTATTTTTTAATTGAACAGTGGTATATTTAACAGAAATGGTGCAGATAAAATAAATTAATTTTTAGAGTTTACATAATCTTTAATCTCTGTTAACTATAAACTTTGTCAGAGATGGCAATAGTTGGGAGCCAAGCAAATTTGTTTCAACTATTGCACAGAGCTCCACCTGCTGGCTGTACAATCAATAATTCATAACATTTCATTCATTATTTATTCATTGGCTTTTCAGAAAGAAATAACAATTTGATACTTTTTCCTAAAAAGACTAAAAGACTAAAGTGTTTTTACCCTAATCCCACAAGCTAACAGCATGTAGGACTACAAGCCTTGTTTACATTCAGTTCAATAGACTCTCCAATTTTGATATATTTGATCCTTGAACCCATTTATATCCAGAACAATCACAGCTGTAGGTATAACTTTTTACCTTTGCCCTTTACTATGTTGTCCTTTGAAAGTTATACTGCGATCATCAAGGGTCCTGTCAATGTTCATATCCTATTGTTCAACAATGATATCTGACATTGCAGGGTTCAACAAAAGTAGTTGTATTGTTAAGAGGCACACTTGGCATCTCTTTACTGAATGTGTATACGCATGACCTAATTTACCCCCAAGCCCTTCTGAAGCATATCCCAGCATCATTTTCTTTTTCTTTTTTTTAGCCTTATTCCTGTTGCAAGAAACCACTTTTATTACTTCTTGTGACATCATCACCAGGCTTGTAAAATTATTGTAGGGGCAGCTGCTAGGTGCCCAGTTCCTACTGACATGGGCACAACAAAACTATAATTCCCAAGAGCCCTTTGCCTACACAGTGGATGAGATAAACTGTTGTTGGTGTACTAAATATTTGGCACATAGAGAAATGGCCACTTCTGGCTATTGTAGAATGGGATAGTCAATGGTTCTCTAAACTGCCCAACAGTTTACATTCATTCTCTCAGCATTTGGCAGAAAAACTATTTTCATAACTGTATTTTACATGACCCACCCTCTCTGCATCAATTGAAGCAAAAGATACAATACACAGTATCTTCAAAAAAGAGTGGTCTAAATCCTAGTACACACTGTGAGAAAATTGGACATCCGATTGTTCAATCTTCCATGAAAGTGCATATCATGATGTGGCCAAAATGGTATTGACTTTTAAGAAAATCCTCATCCAACAGGCAAATATAGCCATGTACTAGTGTAGCTGAAGAGGAAGTGTAGGGTTGTTCTATGCTTTCGATAATATTTTTCTATTCAATTATTTCCGTACAATTACTGTACACATTAAACAAAAATCAGACGTGTTCACATACGTTAAAAATGTTCTATCTTGCACCCTCGGTTTTTGTCATCCAAAAAGTTGTAATCGGCTGTCGAAAGCACTATGCTAACAATCAGGTAACCAGCCGATCATCCATCGTTTGGAAATGTTTCTACGATTTTCTTATCATGTGTACGGGCCTTAAGACTCTTAGCAAACAATTTTATGATGCTCTTGAAAGTTTCATTATCACTTTAAATCACATGATAACAAAAGTACACCACAGTTTCACGCTAACCACACAGTACTTAGAAAGTATATGCAATAAGGATCCCCTGATCCTCTAACACTCAACCTTGTACATCTTTCAGCATCTTCTGAGAATGCAAAGGAGAAGGGTCGAGCTTAACAAAGGTTCTTACCTGTTGACTCATTTTGGTCACAGTTGGTATTTTTTCTGAATTTCATATAATCCACAATTTCTCTCTCACTGCCTCCTGTTTCACCAATGAGGTGCCTGCAATGGGTGTGTTTAGGAACAGTTTTTCTATATCAAAGCGAGGGGTTCTCTGATCACCAGACCACTGACAAAAGAGAGTGAGGTGGACAGCTGGTGCATTGCAGAAATAGAAAAGATTAACTAAAAGTATTGGAAAAACATTTTCATTTAATGCTTGATTTTTCATTTCAATTGGAGTTTAATCGCATTGCGTTATAAAACACGTCATGCACTTTGACACAAGTCACACTTTTCCACTTAAAATGCTACTAAAGGCACATTTTTTTAATTAAAATAACAAATATGTTATACTCATCTGCTCTGTGCAGTGATATTGCACAGAGTTGCCCCAATTCTCCTCTTCTTGGGTCCACTGCTGGCTATCCTGGCTCCTCCTCTTCCTTGTGTGTACCCAAAGCAAGCCTTTTGCTATGGGGACAAACACTGTGTACTCGCTCCTTACCTGTGTGTCTACAGAGCCCTGCTCCATAGACCTACACAACAAGACTTATCCCTGCCCCCTACTTCCTCTTCATTGCACTTCATTGACAGCAGCAAGAGCCAATGGCTCCTAATGCTGTTTGAGTCCCTATGTGAAGAGGAAACAAGGGGAGAAGAGAAGCAGCCATGTACCACACTGATCTCTTCTCCCCTCTCTTCTCCTTCACACAGGGAAGAGGGAACACAAGAAACTTAAAAATGTTTTTTTATCTTAATGCGAGTGTAACACCCTGCAGCGATACTGGTTGCAGGATTTTAGATGAACACAAGATGGCAGTGTTCTGCGGTTCAGTTTTACAGACTGGCAGCAGGACTTTGCTGTTTAGATAACAGGTGAACAGACTACATTTCCCAGAGGAGCTTGATAAGGGGGTGGAAGCATATAAATACAGAAGCCCAGGAACCAGAAGGAAGGAAGTGGATGGTGAGAGTCAGAGAGCGGGTGTATGGGACACTTGAGATCAAGGCTGGGTCGGACCACAGAGAGTGAAGAAGTGAGGAGGAATCACAAATTGCTGGCATCTCTGACAAGCAGGACAGACCATCCTATAGGTAGGCAGATTGGAGTGCTGTCATCTGCATCACTTTTCCAATAAAGGAACCAAGAGGACATGCCCCCCCCCCCCTGCTGAGAGAATATTTGTGCTTGCGCTCTTTACATTCTGACTTCAATATAACCAAAACATCAGTTCATTCTAAACGTGTGTGTCTATTTTTATGGTTTCAAGCCAGGGGGTCCTTCTGGTCAAAGGTTTAAGGTGGTGTCAGCAGGGGTTAGGCTTCCAAGGTGGGCTCGGGACAGACAGGGAGCCCAAAAATACTCAGCGGCCCTTAAGGTGGTAGCGCTTCACAAGCACTATGCAAGCAATGCATTAAGGTTTAGTATTTTAAATGCACAGTTTAGCACGTTGCATGTGGTATTTGGGGTTAAGAACACTTCTTGCATAGCTACAAAGAGCGTGGAATGGAAAGTAAAACTTAGTAATAATTTATAGTAGCACTGACGAAGGTGTGAAGAAGGAAAGCGAAACTTTGAAACATGTCCAGAGTTCTACACGGAAAACTTAGCATGAGCAAATAAAACAAACAGTACAAATTACCTCTTGCTGAGATAAGATGAAATGATAACAACAGTATAGAAAAATAAGTATAGAAAAGGGTGTACAAGGATATGCAGTAGTAACTTCACATTAAAGTAAGAGCATTTGTTAAGATTTACAGCCTTATTTACAGAAGATTTAATGGAATAACTGGAAACATTCTAAATGACAGCAGCTTTATTACGTTTTATCACCTACATACCACTTATCCCTACATCGCCTGTCTGATCAACCAATGAAAAACAGTGGCACCTATAAAAATGTAATGTATGGCTGTGCTGTAATACCAGAGTGTGTGACACTACAAGGGAATTCTGAAATTCCTATGAAGTCCTAAGGGATGTAGAAGATCCCCCTCACAAAGTGCATTTTAGGACATTACCTTGTCACCCCTCTTCCAGCTCCATCAGAACCTGCTTATCCTCTTTCAACAATCTGTCAGTCCTTCTCCGTTTTGTAGTCTTCTCCAGATATGTGTTAGACGCCACATCCCCCTCACATGTTCTTCCCACTCCTCCATACATAGCTCAGCTGTCATGTGTCCTCCTTATCTCTCCAGACTTAGGCCAGGTGTTAGGTGTCCTCCTTTTATGCCCTTTTCACTCTTCCTCCAAACATAGGTCAGGTGTTACCTCACATGTCCTTCTCACTCTTCATCCACAAATGGAAGGACAAATACATCTGAGCAGGATGGTAAGCCTGGGTTCATACTGATGCAGTGCTGAATTTGCACCGGTTTCTGTGCGAATTACGCACCTCGTCACAATCGCACCCTATTCATGTGAACCACTGTGGGTGTGTATGTTACGTTAACAATACACCAAAATTGGTACGCAAAACACAGTGTGATGTGCAGAATCGGATCGCATGGGTGTGAATACCCATGCGATCCGATTTTAGTGTGGACCAAAAAAGGGTCCTGCACCTTTTTGTTGTGGATGTGGTGGGATTTGAGCCATACAAAATGTATGGTTCAAATCACACCAAACAGAATTTGCATGTGATTTCCTGTGCAAATCACATGCGATAAGCCGCACCACACAAGTGTGAACCCAGGCTTAACAAGAGAGTAACAGAAGAAGAGCTGAGAAGCATGGAGTACAAGTACAGCTGAGCAGCAAGGAGGAGAATGAGGAAGGGGAAACACAAAGAACATGGACAAAAAATAGCCATGTGAATAAAAAAAGCATACCCCAGGGAGAGAAGTGACACCCAAACAAACAAAGCAGAAGTAAAAAGAACACGTGAAGAAGAGGATTAAGGCCTGACCCTTGTCTGGAGGAAAGCATGGATTGGAAAGAAACCAAGAGAACTAATATTTATAAATAGAGAGGCGCTACGCAAATATAGTGTGCATAATTATATAAAGGCCTGGTTTACAACGTGCCCCTAAATCCCAACGTCTTATTATATTGCACCTATTTATAGGTGCTAGATTTTCCTATTATATATGTATGCAGAAAAAAAGTCCATAAGTGACTGTGATGATTGAAGAAGTGACAGTCCTTTCTATTCCAACGTGCTGTGACCCATAAAGGTAAAAGATATCTTCACCACATGAATCGTTCACTCACCAGATTGTTTGATCCTGGTTAAGGCGATCAAATGCGCATTTTGGTCATGTATGGAACCACCCTCTGGTTTTCCTAGGGTGTTAATCCCCTCCAGCAGCTCTCCATTGACAAGGCCAAAACTAAGGCAATAGGGTTAACAGTGAACTCTCCAATTCATCTGTAAACTCAATGCGGACTGATCCTTCCTTGTGAAGTGATGCCTGGCCGCTCAGATAAACCAAACAAATTTAGGCCTAAGTGTAGCATTTATTAAATTAGCGTACACTCACATGAAGCGGTGCCTATAGTATTGGCAGCCTGTGAATGTCGAATATGGCTGACGTGCGCTCCAAGTCTCACTCTCGCTATGGCTGAATGTCATGTCCCCGGACCCGGAAGTGATATAATCACGCTTCGACGTATGTTTCGTCCAGTGGCGTCTTCAGGAATTCAATTCAAGAGACCAAGAGATACCTGACCAAGTGAGGACATGTAAGGAGGTTCACTGACACCTGACCCATGTTTGGTGGAGAAGTGATGACAAGTGACACCTGACTCATGTTTTGAGGATGAGCGAGAAGAACATGTGGGGAGGCCAAGTAACGTATGGCCCCCTTTTTTGAGAATAAGGAGCTGCAAGGAGGTCAGGCGCTGTCCTAAAATGTTCATTGTTACTACACAGAAGTCCCAAAATAATGAGGATAGACAGTTTTCCAGGATGGATTGCAAGGAGACAGTGGAAACTATGTTTTGCTTGCCCTATCACTCTGAATGATAAAGCTTCCATTATTGTCAAGCTGCTGTTTGCAGAGAGAAAAGCTTTCATTTTTTTTTTATTCAGACATTTTCAGTTATGACATGTTAAGATTAAGGAGTGTCCCTATTTCTGTAATTCTTCCACAGGTACAGTATATACCGTAAGTGTTGGATACCATATAAACTGTATGAGAGCATAAGGTGAAGAGCCAGCAGCTCGTTCTGCCAATAAAATTACTCTATTAATAAAGGGTACAGTGTGCAAGTTACAGCAGCTTACACGTTTCAGTAAAAAAAGTATTCATGGCCATCATATAAACTGTGTTCTTTCATTTTTCATAAATGAGTTCTTGTTTTTGTAAAATTGCAATGAAGTTATGTTGTTAGATTAGAATGCAAATAAAATTGGGTAATTTCTTCTTTAAATTGCTAAAAGGTGAATCTTATGTTGCTATGGGGCACTGCATTTTGTTTTTCATTTGTTCTGCCTTATTACACAAGACCAATTTTTGGATGCATATTTTAGAAGTGGCAGTATTATCAGCATTTACATTTAAAATGATTTTATTCCAGCAGGTACAGGCGGTGCTTTGTTTCTAATGATTTAAATGATGGTAAAAAGATTTTTGGATTTCCAAGTCCCTGATAAGGACTCCCTGGTTCTGAAGCTTCTGGCCCTTCTAATCACCCAATGTTGTTCTGTAATTAATGTTTACTCTGCTAGATAGTCATAGCAGTGCTTCAGTCTGTCACATTGCTTGCTTTTATCTGGCCATACATGGCTTTCTTCTTTTATGGCTAATGTCTGTTGTGTAGAACATATAGATGCAAGAAACAAGAGAGCAAAACTTAGAACATGCATTTTGTACAGTAGAAACAATTACAATTCTGAATGGATTTCTGGTCATTTAATAAATACTTTTTTAGGGGGTCTGTTCTTAAAGCAGAATAAAATCTATTTGCAACACATTAGTGTAGGCAGGGCTATCAGTAAACACCAAGGATAGGAGGTAAATGGAAACTGACTTCCAAAATGTCCATAGATAAATTACATTTATTCAGCAACAATAGTAAAATGAACAGAGGTATTTGGTTAAACAGGGTCACATCCAGAACTGTGTACATCCACATTAGGCCAGCACTTGTAATTGATTTGGCCATCAGGGATCACATGCCAGCCAGTAGAGTCCTAGGGAAGAACAAAGGCAAAGGAACCAGAGATGTTCCACAGATGGAAAGACCAGCTCAAAACCAATATACAGCAACCAGGGGAAAACCACCACAAAGATGGCCGCTCTGTGTATACACAAATCCGGAAGTGATGTCATAGGCAGAGCCCCTGGACCAGAAATGATGATGCTGCCTTGTCAGTGGAGGAGTGGACCCAGGGTTACTCTCTCATCAATAGGATGATGCGTTTCAAAGCTCCTGACTTCCTTATCGAAAGCCCATTCATTTTGAAAAGGATGACCAACGCAATGTGCCGCACATGAAAACGCATGTGCTGCAGCACATTGCAAACAGTGTGAATAGACCCTAAGTGAACACCAAGGGATTTGGTTTATGATGTTACTGGAGAGCTGTGGTCTAATTGTAGGAGCCAAGAGTCCAGAATTCTGTATCTATTGATCACTGTGTCTCACAGTTTATATTGAAATATCTATTAAGAAAATGGGTGTGTGTATACATCTATATATATATATATATATATATATATATATATATATATATATATATATACTGTGGCTCATGGCAGCCTTAGACAAATAAAAGATCAGTTTGAGTCATGTCTCTATAACCTGAATGGTTTAGTGTAAATGTAATCCTTGAATTTCTTTGGTTGAAAGGATTTGCACGATTTGGGACTAAAGGAGACCAGACTTTATTGAAACATTTGAAGAATGCCTTGCTCTCTTAGAACAGAGAGAACTGAGAGTCTTGCTTAGGAATTAGTGGCTGTAAGTTGAATTGCCGACTTAAACATTCACACTTCACACCTTTAATTAGTGTGTAACCAAGGTAATTATAAAGCCATATAGACTATTCAGACAGAATCAGTGATTTAGCAAACCTTGTATTATTATGTCATTTTTGCTAGACTTATGACTTTCAGGGGAAGCTGACCTGGGTTTATTAGAGCACACTAAGACTGGTAGATAAGCAGACACCTATTTGCATTAAATCCATGTCACTGCATGAGCATTTTAAATGGCCACAATGATTCTAATGGGTAAACCTTTACAAATAAAAGATTTTACGTTGAAAGTGGAAAAAACACAATCAAACAATTGAATATTGTGCAATGTGGTGCTTAAATTACTTATTGCTGGCTGGAACCGCCACCCTTTTTTAAAAAGTAGTTAAAAGGTCAATCCACCAACGATTAATACCTATACCTAATAGGATTTATGCCAATATTGCTCATAAACCATAGAAAGAGGTTTGTCATAAAGACATTTTTTAATTACTTGTGGTTATTTATTGGAACCATTGTAATTCTATAGGCATGTTAAAGATAGCATATTATTACTCCATCGTATCTTTTTGCTGACACTATGGCTAGCCGTAGATGCCTTGTTTTTTTTTTTCAATCAGCATGTGGACTAATCAAAAAACAAATGAATGAGTTCCCTCATCCACACATACACTATGAGGTGGAGGGAGGAATCCTCCCCACTGTGATATTGTATTCTTACAGTGGTACTTTTCCACTGTCAAAATATAACGATCAGCGCTGCAGCCAATTGGCAGCAACCCACTGATGGAGAAAATTTCCCAACAGTCCTATTCAACACAAGTTGATCATTAGATTGATCCGCTGGACCCAGGAAGAAGGAGTTACTGATAAAGTCTTAAAGTCTGTTTGGTTCTGTGGAATCCTGAAGGGTGCCCATAGTACAAGTGAATGCATGAGTGTGGTGTGGTGTAAATGAAAGAAAGATATAGTAATTGTACTCACTTTCAGATAAGTTAGAATTTTGTAAATTACTATCAGTACCTATTACCTCTGATGTCTTTGGTAAGTGCATGCTTTTGGAGGTCTTTAGGATCCACTATTGGATCAGCAAACAGCCTTTTGCTTGAATACCAGCTCTTCACTTCATTATTTTGAAGAAATGAGCTGGCACTCAGGCAGCACTACACTTCCTATACTCTTTATAACTGATTTAGCAATAATGGAGAGGGTTAATAATCAGTTAGAGAGGTGTTGGCATGTGTATGATGATGGCATTTGCTATAAATAATATATATTTATAGTAACCTGTGACTGTGATCATGACTATCTAGAGAATTTCAATGGATGATTTTAATATACTGCTCTGAAATGTAAGGAATTTCTGTTGTTGTGTGAAGGAAAGTATCTCCAGCATCCATCCCTGCCCATACATGCAGTTATATGGAGACCATGATCATGAATATCTAGAGAAACTCGATGGATGCAATTTTAATAAAAAATTGCTATGTGTAAGCAATTTCTGTGGTGGTGGAAAGGAGAATATTCACAGCATCCACCGCTGTCCATCCATGCAGTTGAATGGCATTGTGAGCATGAACATCATTCTAGAGGAACCCGAGAGATGAATTCTTTGATAACTGTTGTCTACCACCCACCTCCAATGGGCTCTCTTGCCAGAAACTTCCTTTTGGGCAGGTCGCAATGGTCTTACCCACACCATGTAGCATGATGAACTTAACCACTGCCATACAGGGCACTTTTACCCTCTTCTTGCCCAGGCCAAGTTTCAACTTTCAGCACTGTCGCACTTTAAAGAACAGTTGCACTTTCATGCAACACTGTACCCAAACTAAATAATTATATTTTTTTCACACAAATATATCTTGCTTTTGGTGGTATTTAATCACCACTGGGTTTTTTATTTTTTGGTAAAAAAAATGAAAAACGACCGAACATTTTGAAAAAATGCATTTTTCTATGTTTCTGTTATAACATTTTTCAAATAAATAATTGTTCTTCATAAATTTAGGCCAACATGTATTCTGCTAAATTTTTTTGGTGAAAATAACCCAAATCAGTGTTTACTATTTAGTTTGTAGGAAAGTTATAGAGTTCACAAACTATGGCATATATCTGAATATTGATCAGTCCTGATGTACAGCCTGTCGCATTTATTGAAGCCCAAAAATGCCAGTACAGTACAAATGCCCCCCAAATATCCCCTTTTTGGAAAATTAGACTGTCTGAAGTATTTAGTTAGAGGCATGGCGAGTTTTATTAAGTTCTAAATTTTTTGTCATAATGTTTTGGTTAAAAAATAATTTAACATTTTTTTGTACATACTGTTGCCAGTGCAATACAGAATCATCATATTACTGGTGTGGTGGTGATCAGGGATGCTGGCTGGTGACAGTATGAAAAAAAACTTTTTTTAAATACATTTTTTTAGTTTTTGTATTAGATTTTTTTCTTTTTTTTAATGATTTTTTTAACACACTGTGACCAGAGCAATATAATGTCACCATAATAACATTGAAAATAGAGACAGAAGTCCTGAAAGGAAGTCTACCTACTGAAAGCTGCCAGCACTTCAACTGGTACCCAAACAGTGTGTAAAATAATCATAAATAGCGCAGCGCTTAAACCAATACTAAGTGCAATTCAAAAAAACTGTGCTCACATACAAATGTGTCAATATTATATAATACAAATGATATTAAATATATTAAATCAATAAATAAAATGTATCTTGAATATATAGTGCCACTCAAAATAATCTCTTAACAATAGTGCCCACACAGTAAAACATTGATAACAGCCACCTTCAAAGGAGGATAATTAAACAGTGCTTAAGTGCAATAAAGTGACCACACTTCAAATACCACTCAAATAATCAAACGAAATGTCCATGAAGTAATCAATAGGTGATATAAAATTCATGCAATGTGCAAATAGTGCTTGTACTCCGTGAGCGTGTCCACACTCTTCACCTACTAAGGCTAAATTGCCTCCTCACCTCCTCCAAGTGACCCCCAGGGGCCAAACGGCTTTCAGGATCACCCTGGATCCCTATTCCTGAAGACAAGTACCTCTCCTCACTATGTGGATCTCTTAAGGGACTCCCATTGCCCCAGACCGGGGCAATTATTCTTAGGAATAATTGCTCACCAACCCAGTGAGCCAAAAAAGAATCCTTTAAGTGTAGTATTATTTTCACTAAGACTCTTTTTATTGTCAGTAAAAGAAAAGAAAAACCCACTCACATGTTCCCGCAGTCCTCTTTCTTTGAGGAAAGAAGACTGCGGGAACATGTTTTTCTTTTCTTTTACTGACAATAAAAAGAGTCTTGGTGAAAATAATACTACACTTAGAGGATTCTTTTTCGGCTCACTGGGTTGGTGAGCAATTATTCCTCAGAAGCTTCCGGTCTGGGGCAATGGGAGTCCCTTAAGAGATCCACATAGTGAGGAGAGGTACTTGTCTTCAGGAATAGGGATCCATGGTGATCCTGAAAGCCATTTGGCCCCTGGGGGTCACTTGGAGGAGGTGAGGAGGCAATTTAGCCTTAGTAGGGGAAGAGTGTGGACACGCTCACGGAGTACAAGCACTATTTGCACATTGCATGAATTTTATATCACCTATTGATTACTTCATGGACATTTTGTTTGATTATTTGAGTGGTATTTGAAGTGTGGTCACTTTATTGCACTTAAGCACTGTTTAATTATCCTCCTTTGAAGGTGGCTGTTATCAATGTTTTACTGTGTGGGCACTATTGTTAAGAGATTATTTTGAGTGGCACTATATATTCAAGATACATTTTATTTATTGATTTAATATATTTAATATCATTTGTATTATATAATATTGACACATTTGTATGTGAGCACAGTTTTTTTGAATTGCACTTAGTATTGGTTTAAGCGCTGCACTATTTATGATTACCATAGTAACATTGTACTACTCTGGGGAAGTGATCAGGATTTTTATATATATATATATATATATATATATATAATTACTATGAATTTCACTAATATAAGCAAGCATTTTTACTGAATAAAATCAATTCATTTAGTATGTATTGTTGTGATAAGCTGTGATTGGCCTCAACTAATTATATAGTACGGATGGGCTGTGATTGGACCTGTCTGTACCATGTGATCACTGTGACCATTCACAGTTAGTAATACAACTGTACACAATGAATGGCATGAATCAAAGCCATTCGTTGTTTACAATTGTCATGTTACCTGCTGTGATTGGTCACAGCAATCACACAGTGCCAGTAGCGGCCAGTACAGGTGCGAATTGTGGGAGGACATCATATGAACTATAAAAGTCCTGCCTGGTCGTCATTTTGCTATAGGCCGGGCGGGAAGTGGTTAGAATGGTATTAAACTTAAATCCAAACATTTATTATATATTGCAACTTACCCAATCCTTAGATGTGGTGGCTGCCTTGGTTTCTTTTTTAGGCCTCTTTCCCTCTGTTTTCACTTGGTGATCTTGCCAATAACACACCTCTTGTACTAGAGTGCCTCCACTCTGGATAAAGGAACTTGGGGGGCACATTTGGACAGCAGCATTGTCAGTCTAGAGGGAGCAATAAACAGGTTCACCTACCAATACATTGGAAGGTGACTATAGTACACATACATAATACAGTAGCTCAGTCCTAGCTATCTGGCGTTATGCATATGCTAGAAGAAACAGGGCAGAGATAATCTGTCTGGCACGAGGATTTAGATTTACACGCAGCAGCTGCAGTTAAATTGTTATATCACAGGAATACTTGCATAATAGTCCCCTCTGGCTTAGATTCTAGCAGCATGGACAGGACATGTGACCGAGACCTTCTCAGTCTCCACTTCCTCCTTCCAGGGTTTCAAAGCCAACAACCCAGGGATAGGAAGTGCATCCATAATACACCACATTTAAGAGCATTTACAAATTTAGACATTAGAGGGCAACAGATTCCTACACAAGTCATCAGAAAAGGTCAAGTTACAAACTTCAGTCACAAAATACCTATAATCAAGCATTGTTACTCTATGCAATGCAAGTAGATCCTGGCTGGTGGGAGGGGTTAACAAGGTGCTGTAAACATGGGAGGAGTTATGCAAATATAAAACTGTCTTGATGGGTGGATGTAAGTTTGGAGGAGTGGGCATTTCTCCAGATAGGTTGCATTTGCATGCAGACTGCCATGGGTAATGCTCACATGTGATGCCGAGCCTCCACAATTGAAATAACTAAAATCCAATAAATGAAAGAAATGGGCCAGGGACAGTAAAGCTGAGGAGGATATGCCTGTTTCTGCTGGATGTCTTCCACCCAGGAAATTGGGCAAGCTGTATCTGACTTGCTGCAGCTTCCAATTCCACAGTATGTGGTGAAATCAGAGCAGGTACTTTCAGTACAGGAAAGGAGCTTGTACAATTAGATAAGACTGAAGGTAATGATCCATGCACACTGGGAGTTTTAATAACGCTGGTAACGTTAGCTGAGTAAAGTCATGTTAAAAACATGAGTTTTTCAGCATTTTTTAGCGTTTCTGTATTAGTGATTAGCAGCGTTTTGCCGTGTTTGCATTTTTTAGAGATTTTTTTAAATGCTGGTTTGCCACGATTTACGATGTTTTGCCATTTTTCAGCGTTAGAGCATTTTTACAGCTACAAAACTCCTCTAGAAACCCACTAGTCCTGGGTTTTTATCCAGCCAAAAAATGTCCCTGCCAAAAAACATTGATTACAGTCTATGTGTGTATGGACACATAGGATAACATGCTGAGGAGTTTACTGGTTGTAGAAAAAAACATCAAAAGCCAAAAACAGCCGCTGCAAAAACGTCCAGTGTGCATGAGGACCAAGGCTTGAGCTCAGCTTTAAGTAGCAACTGTGAAGCATACACAACTTCCAGTAGTCTAGTAATACATGCAATGTCACTGTCTCCAGGAGATAAAAGCAAAACAGCAGAGCAAGAGCAGAGAAACAGGCTGCACCAAGAGGAAGTGTCCAGAAGATGGAATATTATCACTTTGGGTCATGACACAAGATTAGGTGGGTCTCTCAACAATGCTACCTGTCCACCACCACCATGCACATGTTCTGACCTCGGGGACATATGTGGAATGGGGGATAAAGCCTAAACCATACTGGGTTTTGCATATTTATTTTCAAGCTGTTCAAGGGAGTTTTGAACAAATCAATAGATAAAATGAAAAGCAAAATAATGCATGGCAGTATTATTTAGGCCAGCCGGCATCACAAACCTTGGTATGACTCGTATTCCAGAGCTGGCACCATACATTTATCCTTCTGCAGTGAGTCATGTTGTTGTTATAAATATCACTGGTGTAATCTCTTTACTGTGCCAAGTGATTTATTCTAGACTCCACTGGTAATATAAAGGTTACTGTTATTGTCATTTGAAAGGATTAATCACTTTATAAGACAGTGCTTTTACATCAGATCACACATAGTAATAATCGCACAGAGGGTACCAGCAGAAATTATGGCATATCTACAAATGTTTTGCTCTGCATAGCAGGTCAATTGATAAATTAATTTCCTCAGCACATTCTATTTGCCTGACAAGATGAATTAAGAACATTGAAGCCCATGGAAATACTTGATTGTGCTGCCAAAAAATCCATCCATCATGCCACCTACTGAGGTGTGCATACATTACTTCAAAATATATTTAGGAAAACTTGTGATGATGTTGTCACTCTTTAGCCCTTTTTGCTCCATGAACTGTATATTCTGGAAGTTGCTGTGTCTTTTGCCCCTAGGTTTGGCCAACAGGACTCTACTTCATTACAGGACACAGTAGAGACGTGAAGGTTCTCAGGAGGAACCAGTGAGAGCTACAGGAGATCTAGAAGATCCACATTGCCAAAAGTGTTGGTTTGACTTCAGCAGAAGATTTCTCGGGATCAAAGCAGTTTTCAGCAGTAAGTACAGCAGGAATAATATTTACAGGTATTTCTAGTGATCTAAGGATGAGAAACAGTCAGCTTGACCAGATATAGTTAATGGGAGCTGCATTCCATGCAGTGGTTGTCCAGAGTGAAGCTGACCATAGATGGATAGAATTTTGAATGAAAATTCTTAGGAAAAGTCTTAAGAAAATTTGTATTTTTTTATCATTTTCAGGACATTTGAATGTCATTTGAAAGATTTTCTTTGCTTTTAACATTTGATTTTGGGATAAATGGACTTTGCCTAATGAAAACCACACACACTGTTAGAAATTCGCTCATTCAAGAACAATTTTCTATCTTTCTCCGTTGAGTTTTCTCATCCCTGCAGTCAAAAACAAACTTTTATTTGACCCACTAACGATTAGAGATTAGAAAAATGAACAAACTTTCTTAGAATATTCTTTTCCTAAGAATATTCATTAACTTATTTTCTTTCATCCTTTTTACCTATTTTCTTTCATACTTTTTACTAATTTGTTGTGGTCATGATAGCCAATTTTTCAAGGCCTTACAAGGTCCAAATCTGGACATGACATAATGACCCTGCAAGGCACTAATTTATTGGCTATCATGACCACTAAAATTCTTTTCCCACAACAATACACCTTGGATTGCTGTTGATTCCTTATACAGTCATTTTGAGTATAGATCAGGGGTGGGCAATTCATTTTCACAAAAGACCACTTGAGAAGCAGGGACTGTTGTGGAAGACTGAGCTTAATTCTACTCAGTATTAATTTTGGAACTCAGAAAGGCCGTAAGTAAGTAAACATATAAAAAACAAACACCTGGTGTTGGGAAAAATAGATAAAACTTCTCATGAAAGAGGTCTCTTTCAGATGGGCAATAGGGGGATGGTAAACAGCGACTTTTGAAAGGGGGCTTCTGAGCTGTAGGTTTACCACACCCTGGCCGCCCACCCGAACTGTAAAATAAGAGGCAGATGGAGCTATTTACATGCCGTGGCCACGGCGTTTTTAACATGGGCTGCAGAGAAAGAGAAGCATGCTAACAGTGGAGGCATCGACAAAGGGACAGCCGGAGGACCAGATGTGGCCCTGTGGCTGTAATTTGCCCTGATCTGGCATAGACACTTCTCTTTCACACAAACGTCAAATTTGTCATCAGTTGTAATAACCATATTTTATTTTACTGCCTACAGTAAAGTTAAAACTGATTGGTTGTAATCTGTTACAGCCTTTTAAAGCTCCTTTACTGGCTACAGGAAAGTAAAAGCTTTTTGGTTGTTATGGATAACATCACATTTCATTATCTTTAAAATGCCTGTAAAAGTGAGTGTCATTTTCTGGAACCTGTCTTTTCCATTTTCCACTGGGGATGGAACTGGATGTTTTTCCATAAATATAACAATACAAGTGATACATGTTTTCATTTGCTAATAAAATATATTGTAGCACAAGAATTCAAGGATACTCTGTCTTCTTTATAAGGAATATTTGGCAAAAAGAACAGTGCCACTGGAATACATTTATGTAGAAGCTAGCAGGGTACAACCATACAGTATATTCACTAGACATGTGCAATTTGGTTTGTTCAGATTTGTTTTTCAGACGAAAATGTAATTTTCAGAGATTTGGATGTATTCAAATTTCTGAATGGACATAGTAACAAATGTCAACAAAGTTGTAACAAAATTTTCTGATTCGTACGGATTCATTAATGATTCTGATTCAATGAGAAGAGTGCTGGTTGTTAAGGAGAGAGCAGCTGCCACATCCTTAACAACCATTACTCATCTGCTGTCATCAGGATTCCCTGCTGTCAGTAGAATGTAAACAAAAGTGCCACTTTAAAAATAAAAGTGGGGGTCTTCCCCAATCCTTACCCAGGCCCTTCGGATCTGGAATGGATTTTGAAGAGAACCCCACACCAAATGTAAACAGTGGGGCCCCCAGATCCTAGCAACCCCCATGTGAATAAGTATGGGGTACATAGTACCCCTTCTCATTTACCAAAAAAAGTCTCAAAAAAACAAAACAAAACACAGAGACAGTTTTTGACAAGTCCTCTATTAAAATAAAAACAACAAAAAAATATCTTCAGAAGTAGAGCCAACATCAGTCACGATTCTAGGGACACAAGCCAAATGACAGATAGACATGGGGACAGGGTCACCGGGTGACCCCATCCCCATGTCTATCTTTCATTGGGCAAGTGTCTCTCCACAGCATACATCATTTGCCGAATGACAAGTAGACATGGGGGCGGGTTTTTTTTTCATTTTTTTTTTAACAGGCACTTGTTTTGTTTACATTCTGCTGACAGGGGGGATTCCCACTGACAGCAGATAGTCATGGTTGTTAAGGACTCAGTGGCTGCCTACTCCTTAACAGTTAGTGTTATTTGGAATGAAGCAAAATGAATGCCAAAGATAGGAGAGAAATTTGAAAAACTAATAGGTCCATTAATAAGTACATCTGAAAACAAATTCTTCAATTAACAAATGGATCAGAAAATGAAATGACACAAAATTTTCCAGTTTGCCCTTGTGTAGTATTCACCTGCCTGTCTTTCAAAAACAGGCCTGGCCAATGTTTCTGACTGCCAATAGCCACATGGTCTTCCATGGTTTTCCCAAATACATGTATGTTTAGTGTTAAAAAGGCAAAAAAATTTCAAAATACATTATTGTTAGGTGACCTTAATATGTATTTAAAGCTAAAACTTTTTTAATTTTGGATAGAGTAGGGAAGGGGCTACAACTCAAGTCAGTTTCTTTTTAGCTTTCTTTATACTGTTTGTAACTCCAGGACAGGAAGTGACGGGAAATCTCCCAATCAGAAGAGATAGGAAATCGCTATATAGTGCTACCCTTGTAAGGGCAGCTGGCAATAGGTTCTTGCCTAATAATTCAGAGACTGCTGACCACTGCAAGCATCAGTTCATTCACATTGACTCCAATAACACAGTCTCAGGAATGTCTTTTTAGGATGAATTGGACTTTTAACAGGATCAGGGTTAGGGCATGGGATACTTCAAAATGATTAGCAAAATTATTAGTAGATGTCTGATGATGATAAATGTTGCACAGTCCAAACCTCCACAACTGAAAAGTACACAGTGACTTTCTGAACCAGCTAAGATCTTACAGCTAAGGGCCTTGAAGCAAGTTTTTGAGCAATCTGAGGCCTTGCAGCTGAAGCTCATGAGGCAAATTTTTGAGCAATCTAAGGCCTTGCAGCTGAAGACCATGAGGCACGTTTCTTTGGCAGCTGGTTACCTTCCATCTATGCACAACTACTGGTAGCCAATGCGATTTCCAGAACACTGCAAAGTCACAGGGATCAATTTAGGGTTCTTATTCACAAGGTCCCAGGACAGTTGCCACCTTCCAGCTTCCTCCAGACACAGTCCAGTGAGTGAGACAGTCCTTCTCCAGACCACATCCCTTGTCATGAGGTCCTGCAATCAACTTCCAAGCATATTTATCCAGGTCCTTAGCCCTGACACCTTTGAAGCCTTACAGCTGCACAGTCCATGGGTTGCCTGAGGACATCAGCCTCTCAGGCTCTGTAACGGTCCTGGGGAGAAGAAACCCAGCTCTCCAGTGCTTCAGACTATTAATCACCTTTCCAGTCCCCTTCTAGGCACTCCTTTCCAGGTATTGGCTGGAGCATGATAAATATTCAGGCTCGTTATTTGCATCTCCCTCCCTAAGCTCTGGAAGCTTCTTCAAGAGGCAGGGGGAAGCTATCAAACTCCCAGCCTGTGATACCATGAAAAGACCGTGACAGATGATCACTGCTCTCTTGATTACAGGAGGAGCCAAAAACTGAATTTACCGAGAATCCTATGCTAGGGTGCTACACCTACAAAACGAAGTGAACTGCTGCCTATGCTAGCTGTACATTACAAAGTTTTTTTTAGACAATTACCCTATCCACACATTCCAGATAGATGGGAAAACCCTCTCCCCCTGGAGAGTGCAAAAGCTGGTGCATAGAAACCAATATGTTTCCAGGTTTTATTGCCAAAACCTTACTGAACAAGCTTAAGATAGAAGCTGATTGGCTACCATGCACAGCTGCACCAGAGTGCTCCAGTTTTATTATATCCCCCCACCGCGTCATTGTGTTCTGACAACAGGATTCCACGCCTGAGCGATAATTTTCCAATAAGCCTGTTCATGGAAAGTCAATTGATAGATCTCATGATTGCCAACATTTAAAAAAAAGTTTTAGGGGCACTTTTTTTCTGTGTGGTGAGAAAGCCTCTTTAGGCAGGGGCATTGCTCTAATTAGGGCAGGGCATTCATATATTATGGGTGTGGCTGTGGTAAAAAATGTGGTGTGCAGAGCATGCAGCTGCGAAAAACGGGAGTGGTTTAAAATACGCTGAATATTGGGTGTGGCTTAAAGGGGTGTGGTTAAATATGATTGAGATAACTTACGTCATGCAGCATGTGGTAATGTTACACAGGGCATGTACAGTGCAGAACGAGCGAGGATGGAGATGAGTGTGTGTGTGAGTGTGAGTGTAGGATGGAGGTGACTGGATGGAGGTGTGTGTGCAGGATGGAGATGACTGGATGAAGGTGTATAGGATGGAGATGACTGGATGAAGGTGTGTATAGGATGGATAAGACTGTAAGGAGGTGCGTGCAATCGGGACAGTTGGCAACTATGCTACTTCCTCTGTACTGTACCTGCCTCCTCTGTACTGCACCTAGTACCTTGATACTGCAACCAGGGGCGGACTGACCATTTGGAAACTCGGGCACTGCCCGAGGTCAGTAGGGGGCCCCATGAGATGCCCCTGGTACCTTTTTCATAGGCTTTTTTGAGTTTGGGCAAGGACACAGGGGCCCCATGATCCCCTATTGCCCGGGGGCCCCATGAGTTGTCAGTCCGCACCTGACTGCAACCACCTCCTCCATAGTTCACTCATCTCCTCAGTACTGCACCTACTTCCTACGTACTGCACCCACCACCTCCATATGCACCTGCCTCCTCTATACTGCACCTAGTACCTTGATACTACACCCACCTCCTCCATACTACACCCAACTCCTCCCTGCTGCACCAAACTCCTCCATATGGCACTTACCTCCTCAGTACTGCACCCACCTCCTCTGTGCTGCACCTACCTCCTCCATTCTGTACCCACCTCCTCAGTACTGCACCTACTCCTTGAATACTGCACCTAGTACCAATGGAAAATTTACCTGAAAAATCAAGTTCAGGTATATTGGATCACATTCTAAAAAAACACATTTTATGTAATTAGGTAACTTATAAACGACAGGTAATTTATAAAGGAAAAGGGACCCAGATTGGCTAAATCCTGAATTTTTGCATGTGTTTTGGGCAAATACAGATTAAATTTGATATAAGAACGTGTTTGAGAATTAATACAAAGTGAAAATTAGTATAAACTCTCCTCCAGCCATGATTCCCCCCCAGATCGAGATCATGATAATTTTCATGCAGAGAAAGACCAAATTGCAGAGCACTAACATGCACAGTGCCAACCAGTCAAGAAAGAGAGGCGGGCATCACATGACTCCCTGTCATTATTGGTTGGCAGTCCCAAGCAGTGGGAGGGCAGGAGATCGCAGAGGGATCACAGGGGGATGTCTGAACATTGGTTGGCCTTCCGGCAGCGGTACAGAGTCGACATTCAGCAGGGAAGCAGCCCACAGCAGCCTTCATATCACAGGACAGAGCTGACTGTCCATGACAAATCGAGTTTTTCATGATTCTGCCTTGGACAACAACTGTCCATGACAGATGGCCATTTTCTGTGAGCATTCAAGGCATTTTGGGACTGTTGGCAACTATGAGGTTTTCTCATGAATGGGAACAGCCACACATGGATCAAAATTCTATTAATTTATGGCCAGCTTTAGACAGAGTTGATAAGACAATCGGATCATGTGATAGCAATAGAAAGATTAAAAGGTAAGAATGAACGGAACATAAAAAAACACCAGGGACAGAATGGGGGTTATTTCTTAAAACTGGAGATTGCAAAATCTGGTCCAACTCTGCATAGAAACCAATCAGCTTCCAGATTTTATTTTAAAAGCTTAATTGAACAAACTAACATGCACAGCTGCACCAGACTCGAGTGCACCAGTTTTAGTAAATCCACACCAATGAGACAATGGGGAAAATACAGCAAAATAATTGAAAATAGTAAAGATTGTTGGTTTCAAAAGCCCAACCAAAGAAAAAAAAACAACTGGATCACCTAGGAAATCCTTGCCCTGGTGAGTGAAAGAAAAAGAGAAACAGAACAAAGTGAGATTAGAGAAATTACAAGAACAGTCTGGACCATGCTTGGCATGGGCGCCATTCAGGGAACACTTTGCATTTTTTTCAAAGATTGCAAAGTGATCTCTGATTGGACAAGGTGATGAGGAAGGGAAGTGAAATTTTGCATTAATTAAGAAAATGGAAAGCATCTGTGCCAAAGGGGGGCAACCGCTTGTGTTTAGTAAGTGGCAGTGCAGCTGCTCAGCAGAGCACCAGGAAGCTCAGAGAAATCTCCTAGATTGTAAGCTCGAAAGAGTAGGGCCCTCTAACCCCTTGTGTACTGTTTGATGTTACTGTTCTGTTTCATGTATTGTCCCCCCCCATTGTACAGCGCTGAGCAAACCCTTTGGCGCTATATAAACACGATAAATAAATAAATAAATAAATAAATTGTAGGAGCAGCCTACTACAGTGATTTCCAGCTTCCATGGGGATCCTACAGGTATGGCACATACATACTTACATTGGTCCAAGTTGGACAAGTGTAATTACGTAAATCTTGCCATACCTGAAATTCATCATTAAATATGGAAATGGAATAAAAAATAAAAAAGAAAGGTATTAACCACAGAGAGTGAGATATGCAGCAAATGGAAAGAATACATGGTAGAACTATATTGAAGTGGAAGACCCAGAAGGATAACCCACAACCTGAATCTGTAGAGATAATTATTTATGGATAATGAAAGCAATACAAAGCTTGAGTAACAACAAGGCAGTGACACTGATAAAATACCAACTGAATACGGTGAAAGAACAGAATTTAAAAGTAAAGTTTGCTCAAATCGTAAGAGGCATTTACCAAGGTGAAGAAATTCCCAAAGAACAGCTACAGATTATTTTTGTAGCAATCCTGGAAAAATATACAACAAAAAATGTAAAAGTATTGGACAATAGCCAAATACCACAAATGATGCAGGTTTTAGCAAAAGTAGTCTACAAAAACATCAATTTAAAACTGTAAGACAAAATCAACCCATTGCTTTTCTAATAATTTTTTACTGAAGGTTTTCAGTAATATGGTTATACAGGTAAAGAAGACGAAGGGAGGTAATGAACAAGAAATAAGAAGATAAAGAGAGGTAATGAACAAGAAATACATATTTCCAGTAGGTTCACATTACAAATAGTCTGTACACCAGATCAGAATTTGTTAAGAATATATCTGTCATGTACGCACTTTCTGACCATCAGTATTACTTTTCCCTTTCCATTGACCAAATATGTATCTTCTTATGTTCTTTTCTATCTTTATAAAAGTTCCATTACCTTGTTACGCAGGACTTTTGACGGTTCTTTTCGGATCCCCATGGATCAGTATCTAGCCTAGTCAGTGCTTCCACATAAGAGCTAACAAAGTCATTGACTATTTATACACTGACACTAATTGCAATTTAAAAAGCCACAGATGTGGGACATTAACCTCTAATTGGCATTTTAACCCGTGTGTGTCACCTTGTGTTTCTGTACCAAGGCCAAACATTCCAGGGTATGTAAACTTTTGATCATGGCCATTTGGGTGATTTCTGTTATCATTATGATTTTAAAAGGAGCCAAACAAATATTTGATAATAAATGGCTTCATATGATCATCATCCTTTAATGTAAGAGCATTTTTGGCATGATCAGTCATATTTTCAATACCAATGGCAAAATTTCACAATTTCTGCCAGGGTATGCAAACTTTTGAGCACAACTGCATATTGACCAATATACCAAATCTGCTTGCTCTATCCATCTTGCACTTCCTTCTGAAAGGGTTATTTAATGTGTACTAGAAATGTACTGTATCCAGGGGATCCATGTTTTAAATACACCAATTTTATCATTCACAATAGCAGATAATTGTTTTATTTGTCATTGTCCATGCTAATTTAGTATTGATCTGTGAAAATGGAATGGAAGAAGACTTCCATAACCTAGCAAATGGCACCCATGCTGCAGGAAATATGAATGAGATAAATTTTTCACTATACCTTGGTTCCTGCCCTTTGTATTGGTTCAAAAGAGCTTGCCATAGAGTTTTCTAAGGTTCTAAGGTTAAACTGGGTTATAGAATATATAACCCAAATCCAAAAACTTTTAACCCTAGGGCATGTCCTCCAGATATGATAAACTGAGCCTTCTAGCCCACAATCCTAGTAGGTACCAGGTACCACCATAAGAGCGCCTTATAATTGGCTACTATAACTGAAGGATTAATATGTGACTTGTAGGCATTGCCAGCCAGTTCATGTAATTCATGTAGATCACAATCTTTGTCCAGATCTTGCTACCATCTAGTCAAAAATTAACCCATTGCAATAAGTCTTTTGGCCAAAAATTGGTAAAATCAAGAGCATCACCACACTGAAAGCCCTGCTAGCAAATCAGACCAACAAACAAAAGGAAACATATCTATGCTTGATTTACTTTTTCAAGACATTTGATTGAGTCAAGCATGCCATTCTCATAGAAACATTCTTGAAAAGTGGTGCATGAAGATATCAGTGTCAAAGCCACTATCTATAATAACCAGTAAGGGTTTATGAAAATGATACCAAATACCAACATGTGAAAACAGTAGAAAGAGGTATGTGCCAAGGCTGTGTTCTGTCTTTTCTGCTGTTCAATACCTAAGCAGACAAAGATTTTCAAGGAATTTGTGAAAGTGTTGGAACCGCATATGAATGCAAGATCATACAGAAAATAAGTTATGCAGACAATATGGTTTTGCTTGCAGAATCTGAGGAAGATTTCAATTGATTGCTTAGTAAATTAGCAAAAAATGCAAGGAAGTTTCCATCCAGCCCTCAAAGACAAAAGCATGGTAACCGAAAAAGAAGTCAAATTAAAGTGATAATAAAGGCTAGGATTTTATGTTTTAAAAATAACAAACATGTTATACTTACCTGCTCTGTGCAATGGTTTTGCACAGAGAAACCTCAATCCTCTTCTTCTCGGGTCCGTGCCAGCGCTCCTGGCCCCTCCCTCCTGCTGAGTGCTCCCAGAGCAAGCAGCTTGCTATGGGGGCACCCAAGCAGGCTCGCTTCTGAGCCACTGCTCTGCATGTCCATTCACACACAGAGCCGCAGCTTGGCCCTGCCTACTTTCTCTCCTCATTGGGTCACTGGTAGTGTTTAACAGCAGTGAAAGCCAATGGAGAATGCATGAAGGTAAAAAAAATCTGCAGCCTTTACAACCACAGACACAGAGAGCTGATGAGGAATAATCTTCTCTAAGTACAAACAAAACATTTCTACCAATGCAAGTCTGGTCCATTCTCAGGTTTAGCCCAGAAACATTTTCCCCTCACATTGGGGTTGATTTACTAAAGGCAAAATAAGCAAGGACATTTTATCAGAGCTGAGTGACTGTAATGGAATTTCAGTTTGCAAAAAATACCCAATTATGTGCAAGGGAAATAAAAATAAAAAGTTTTTTGCTTCCATATGATAGGATGAGTGAAGTCAGCAGCACTTCACTCCATTAACTAAGCTCTAGGAAAAATATCCTTGCAAAGTGCAGTCTTATTGATTTTAGTAAATTCACCCCAAAAAGATCACAAGTTTTGAAGTGTAGTGCTATAGAAAGGTCTTGAAAATCAGAGGATGTACATGGTCATGAATGAAAAGGCAATAAAGCAAAGCCACATATTGTATGTTGGATAGAATATTGAAGAGAAAATGAAATTTTTTCGTCCATATTGTATGAAACCCAGCTGCAGAGAAGATATGCAAGATTGTGAAAAACAGCAAGGTAAAGAAAGAGAAAGTGAAAACAAGAACATAGTGGATGGCTCGCATACAGGCAATAATAGGCAGCCATGACGTAAAGCAGAACATTAACCTGACAAAGGTAAGGCCAAATGGAAAGTGATCGTAGTGTGAGATGGGGAAACAGCTTTCATTGTTTGAACACTGTTTGTGTGGAAGTAAATTAATGTTTTGACTGACATTCTGCGGTTTAGCCACAAGATTTCACTGTTTTTCTAACACAGGCTCAGACTGCATAGATATTTGTATATTCATGAAGAGGTGGGGTTTTGCACTCAGAGTTAGAGTTTAGTGAACAGGAAGAGAGACTGCAGCCATGTTTTGGGTGATGCTGAATGAAGGGGCCGTGTGAGCTGAGAATCCGATGACATCCAGGTGTGAATGCGTCCCTCAGTAACCAGAGATTGCTGCCAGGAAGCTGATGAGATTGCTGCCAGGAATGCTGATGAGATTGCTGCCAGGAAGCTGATGAGATTGCTGCCAGGAAGGCTGATGAGAGCAGAGGAACTAAGCAACATTTACGGCAAGACCGCATGCTTGTTGGAGAGACATTTGTTCTGTTCAGAGTCACCAGCGGATGCAAAGCAGATCCGGGTTGGTAAGATCGTGCACGCACCTCATTTCAGTGTTGGCGCCTTGAGACTGTGTCCAGGCCTATAGTTAGTTAGTTAGGGTCTCTGTTTGTGCCAGGCCACAAGTGTTGTTACTGAATATTGGAAGGACTCCACAACTTAAAATGACATTTCACATTGGAGAGCTGATAAAATCCTACAAACTCAAGCCAGACTGGCGTTTTGCTCAGAAAGAATACTCAGGAACGTGCTACAGAACCAGTTATGGGAGAGGGAATACTGTAGATTTGTGTAAGATTGTAAGCTGTTGTGCTGCACCGCAGGCTAGCCCATACCATACACCCATACACTGATTCCTGCTCTTTTAGGGTAATAACAGGTAAGGTGTGGCAGCTTAGTTGTGCCCGCCAGTAGGTAAACTACTTCACTTTCTACTTTCATCCATCAGAAGGCGCCATGCTGTGCAGCACAAGGGTCTCAGCCTTTGGGCTGGGTGTATGTAAATTTATTGTATGTTTCCAGCATTTGTGGTTGTGTTTATTTGCCACATCTAAGTAAAATTCTGTTGTGACAAAAGCTGGTGTTGGGGTTGCTTTCCTCGTTCATGCCTTCACTGTATCCTGGGGAGCCCACCCCAGTACACGGCTTAGAGTAGAAGCAAGGTTCCAAGTTTAACATTCACCAAAGACCACAAGCTGACATGGTAGGAATTTCCCCCACTGGAGACACAAACAACAACAAAAACCTTACAAGGGTTCTAATCTCTCCTTATACTATCCAAACAAACAAAAATGTTTAAATATATATTCCAGGTATGGATTTAACTGCATAGTTACACTGGTCCAGCCTGGACCAATGATGAATATGCCATCCTGCTGGACCACAGTGGAACCAGTGAATCACTCTAGCAGTCACTGCTACTACAGTGATAGTTACTGTCTTCCAGATCCTTTGCAGAGTTGCTGTCTTGCTGAATAAAAAAAGCACACAGGATCGCCCGTTCAGCATAGAAACCATTCACTAAACATTGTGCATTTTTTTCAGTAAATGTAAGGATTTTCTAATTGGATGAGGTGGAGAGGTGGGCGGTGTTGTCATGATCTCTCTTTCGTCCAGTCAGAAAATGCTCTGCATTCATTGAGGAAAATGCAAATCATTCTGTGAATAGTTCTGGTTGAGAAACTCCCTGTGGTAACTATGCAGCAGGTCTCTGGGAACAGTACCCTGAAGACTGTGGTGATCACTGTAGTGACTAATACAATAAATGCTCTGTTTCCACAGCAGGCCCATTGGTATGGAATATGTATACGTAAAATTAAAAAAATATATATGTTTCAGTGCAGCAATGCTATAAACTCCTCCCCCTAAGCAGCTAGAACACACTGTAAATCACACACAGAACAAAATAAAATTGGCAAACTTATAACCTGTGCAGCTCTCAAATTTCACTAAATTTAAAGTCCTTAATAAAGTCCCACCTAAATAATACAGTATATGTAACAATGGTGCTCTGCAAGTCTTGATTGGATATAATGCGTAACTTGGAGTGCATCCCTTAAGTGACCTCCTCACATTAGTGAGTGGAGAGATTGGTTCACAGGAGATATTTGCTGCGGAGATTGGTGAACAATAGGCATGACATGGCTTGTTTTTTGGTGTTTTTTTCTGTGACTATTATATCCCTTGGTGTATAAAAAAAGAGTGTGGAGAAGTGAGCACTGTGGGT